>NC_087308.1:5145924-5445924 GCF_015220805.1 Pogoniulus pusillus
TTTTGGTTCAACAGGACTTCTAGAGGTCTATTGGACTCAGTCAGTGTCTAATGAAAGACCTATACAGAAATGCATAATGAAAAAAGCAGACCAGCAGGTTGTTTTAAATGGCATTATTGATACTGGTGCTGATGTCACTGTTATTTCTTTGGCCAAATGGCCCCCAATATGGCCACTGGCAAAAATCATACAGCCGCTGGCAGGAATAGGGGGTGTGGGGAAAAGTCAGCAGAGTGTGGAATTTGTATGGATTGTTGGGCCTGAGGGAAGGATTGCAACTGTTAAACCTTTTGTGTTGTCGGTACCTATGGTCCTGTGGGGGAGAGATGTCCTGTCGCAATGGGGTCTCACATTGGAAACACATTTTTAGAGAGGGCCGCTGATGGGTGCGATACCCCAAAATTATCTTGGAAAATACAAATTCCTATATGGGTAGATCAGTGGCCCCTCCCTGAGGAAAAACTTCACGCCTTGGAACAGTTAGTACAGGAGCAGCTAGAGCAAGGGCACATAGTACCTTCTTTTAGTTCCTGGAATACTCCTGTTTTTGCAATTCAAAAACGATCTGGCAAATGGCGTTTGCTTCATGATTTAAGAAAAATTAATGATGCTATGGAATCCATGGGAGCATTGCAACCAGGGCTCCCCTCTCCCACAATGATTCCTAAAAATTGGGCTTTAACTGTCATAGATTTGAAAGATTGTTTTTTCAGCATTCCTCTTCACCCTGAAGATGCTATTTTTTATTGTGCACTCAAGAAGATCAGATGAATAAGGACAAAACAATGGCCTTGACTCCAGGATGAAAGTTGCAGTTATTGGGATCTTGGGAATATGGGAAGTTGGATTAGGCGTTAGTTTCTTTATGTTTTCAAAAACTAATGTTTGGATTACTTTAGCTAATGTCACTGAATTAGAATTGCTTTGTTTAGTTATGGTCACTCTTTAGAATTTATTTTCTATAAATCCTTTCTGTGGGATGGGGACTAATTGGATTTATTTGTAGTACGTAAAAATGCTTTGTTATGTATTGCTTATAATATTCTTGCTACTTATCTTGCTACTATGTATTTTGCAGTGTATTTAATGAATGATTGGTTGTGCTACTGTTAGGTTCTCCTTTGTACAACAAAAAGGGGGAGATGCAGGATGTATAGGGTTAACACTCCAGGGGGGCGTAACCCTGAACCTGACCCTAGAGGTCTTGGCCCCTCCCCAGGGGTGGGCCACACTCCAGGTGATGGTTAGCCCACTCCCCCCACTTCCTGTGGTATAAAAGAGAGAGGAGCTTCATGTCTCTTCCTCTTTTCTTCGCTCCCTCTCAACACACACACACACACACACTGCATACCAGCACACCACGTGGCAGCCACGAGGCAGAGACACCATCACATTGCTCAGGTTGTATCCATCCTTTTTTTTTTATTTTGCTGTTTTCACTTCCTTGTCCTTTGTAAACTTCCCTACCTCCAATACCTTTTTTTTTTTCTAAGTTATTGTTAAACTTTTCCTTTTAACTTCCAAATCGAGTGAGATTGATTTATTTGGGTGTGCTTACCTCTCTCTCTCTCTCTCTCTATCTTTGGGAAAAGGAGGGGGAAGAGGGGAGGGCACTCTATAAATTGTCATTGGGTCTATTAAATTTATTAGAGTCTCCGGGAATTTGCATTAGAACCCAAGACAATTTATTTGGCGTCTCAATGTGGGGCTAGGTAGAAAGAATTCTTTCAGAGAAGATTTGGAAGTTAAAAAATGGATATTCTGAGAGTCTTAATCATTCAAGCTTTTGGATGGCTGTTTTGGTCCTGGGTGTTAAAGTCTATAAGTTACCATGTCTTCTGGATAGTCCTTGATATGGTCTGGGAATATTCTAAGTGTTTGCCTGTCTGAGTCTATGCCTATTTCCTGAATTCTGTTAGTAATCTAACTGTGTTTAGAAATGTTTCTGGAACATGGAATCAATCTGAGTATATGTGTTGGGACACAGAAGCTCCAGATATTTTGGGGGAGAAATGGTACTGGATAGCGGTTATTTCACTGTGTTTAAATGTGGTTTTGGGAATTTACAATGTAGCTCTGAGCTGGAACATGTGGAAATCTCGTGTGGGCGCCGCCATTAAGGTGATTAGGGGAAGGGGTGGGTCTCACTGCCCTAGCTGCAGCTGCGGGGGGTGGGAGACAGGTCAGACCTGTCTGACCGGTGAGGCAGCCCTGAGCACAGGCACTGCCCCTAGCACAGCTCTGCCCCGAACTCCACCCCCGGTCCCACCCAGAGCAGCCCCCCGGACCCTGCCCCCACAGCCCAGCCCCATCCATCTTGCCCCCATCACCACGTGGCAAGTCAGAACACACACGAACCCTCCCACAGACACAGATCCAGGGCAAGGGACCTCTTCGGGAACCAGCACCCCCCAGCAACAGCAACCAGCTGGAAATGGACCTGATAATGGAGTTATCCTTATCAGCTCCACGCCCAGAAAGGAAATCAGGCACACAAGGCAGGAGTATGCAAGGGCAAACGGACAGTCCCTTTTAGCCTGGCTTTTGAAATGTTGGGATTCAGGAGCAGAAACTGTGGACCTAGATCAGAGGGAGGCAAAGCAGCTGGGATCCTTGTCAAGGGATGGGGGTGTAGATAAAGAGCTGGGGAGGCTCGATGGTACCCACTCACTTTGGGCCAGGCTTCTCATAGCTGTGAGATACAGGTACCCCACTAAGGATGAAATGATTTTCCATCCCCTTAAATGGACAGATATAGAACAGGGTATCTCATACCTGAGGCAAATGGCTGTACAGGAGATAATCTATGGAGATGGCCAGATGCCCTCGGACCCTGATGATGTCCACATGAAGCCAGCCCTCTTAAAGAAACTGACCCAGTCTGCCCCTTCCACATATGCCCCTACACTGGGAGCACTGCTGCTGGGCAGAGACCCCAACAACTTTCCCACAATCAGGGAGTTTGTGAATGACCTGAGACAGTTTGAAGACAGTTTGTTGAGGAAAACCTTAATTGCCACTGTAGAGACCCTCACCCATGAGGCTAACGAGCTAAAAGCCTCTTTCTCTGAACTGCAGAAGGCAGAGGATGACTGCTCTTCACCTTCAGAGTGGGTGCAAGTCTCAGCTGTCAGGAACACATGCCGCCATACTTCGCCTCCCCGCGGGAGACCATCCCAGAGCAGACAGGGTACACACAGGGATTCACTTTGGAGAACACTGTGTGAACATGGGGAAAACATGGACAGATGGCATGGCCAGCCCACCTCAACTCTATCAGCCAGGGTAAGGGAACTGCAGGGGACCAACACAGGGAATAACTCCTCCAGAAGAGGGGTTGCCCCAGTGTCCCACAGGCAGTCTTCTCATCTAAGGGGTAGTGAGGCCAGTAACTCAGGTCCATGTGCCTCATGCGGTCACACTGCTCAGCATTAGAGGTGCCCTGTCTCCAGCCAGGCGGAGGCCAGGGATAACAGAGTATATTGGGATGTGTTTGTGAAATGGCCTGGCACTTCTGAAGCCGAGAAGTACAGAGCATTGGTAGACACCGGTGCCCAATACACTCTGATCCCCTCCAGCCACAGGGGGACAGAAACTATTACAATTTCAGGAGTCACAGGGGGGTCTCAGGAGTTGACTGTGCTGCAGGCTGAGATAAGCCTCACCGGGAATGTGTGGGAGAAGCACAACATAGTAACTGGCCCTGATGCACCTTGCATCCTGGGGATCGACTTTCTCCAGGAAGGGTATTTTAAAGATCCCAAGGGGAACAAGTGGGCTTTTGGCATAGCAGCTGTAGAGACTGCAGACAAAGAGCAGCTGTCTATCATGCCTGGCCTGTCAGATGACCCTTCCGTGGTTGGTACCCACAAGGTGGAAGATGTTAAGTTACCTATTGCTTCTCATGTAGTTCATTGCAGGCAATACTGCACCAACAGAGACTCCCTGCTACCCATACAGCAGCTGATTCGCCGCCTGGAGCAGCAGCTTGTCATCAGCAAGAGCCACTCGCCCTTCAACAGCCCGATATGGCCAGTGCAGAAGGAGAATGGGGAATGGAGACTGACTGTGGACTTCCGAGGCCTGAACGAAGTGACTCCTGCAATCAGCGCAGCCGTGCCTGATATGTTGGAGCTGCAGTATGAACTGGAAATGAAGGCGGCCACATGGTATGCCACAATCGACATTGCTAATGCTTTCTTCTCCATCCCCATTGCAGAAGAATGTAGGCCACAGTTTGCCTTCACCTGGAGAGGAGTCCAGTACCACTGGAACAGACTGCCTCAGGGGTGGAAGCACAGCCCTACAATCTGCCATAGCATCATCCAGACTGCACTGGAGAAGGGTGGAGCTCCGGAACATCTGCAGTACATCGATGACATCATTGTATGGGGTGAGACAGCAGAGGAGGTCTTCGAGAAGGGTGGGAAGATCATTAATATCCTGTTGGATGCTGGTTTTGCCATTAAGAGAAGCAAAGTGAAAGGGCCTGCCAGAAAGATCCAGTTCCTGGGAGTTCGATGGCAGGATGGCCGACGCCACATCCCTATGGATGTGGTGAATAAAGTGGCCACTATGGTGGAACCCACTAACCAGAAGGAGACACAATCCTTCTTGGGGTTTGTGGGCTTTTGGAAGATGCACATTCCTGGGTACAGTCAAATTGTGAAACCCCTCTTTGACGTTACAAGAAAGAGGAATAACTTTGGGTGGGGACCTGAGCAGCAGGTGGCATTTGACCAGATCAAACGAGAGGTGGTCCATGCCATGGCCTTGGGACCAGTTCGAACCGGCCCAGAGATTAAGAACATTCTCTATACAGCAGCCGGTGAGAATGGTCCTAGCTGGAGCCTATGGCAGAAAGCTCCTGATGAAACACGAGGCCGCCCACTCGGGTTCTGGAGCAAGGCATACAAAGGCTCAGAGACCAATTATACCCCCACAGAGAAAGAAATCCTAGCTGCCTATGAGGGAGTTAGAGCTGCCTCTGAGGTGATTGGGACGGAGTCACCACTCCTTTTAGCTCCAAGGCTTCCAGTCCTGACTTGGATGTTTAAAGGGATGGGTTCAACTGCACCATGCCACAGATGCCACTTGGAGTAAGTGGATGGCTCTGATAACTCAGAGGGCTAGGATGGGGACTCTCGAGCGCCCAGGCATTGTAGAGGTCATCACCAACTGGCCAGAGGGCACTGACTTTGGAAAACCAGCAGAAGAGAAGGCAGTGACCCGTGCCGAGGAAGCCCCCCCATACAGTGACCTCCCTGAGGAGGAAAAGGCATATGCTCTGTTCACAGATGGATCCTGCTGCCTGGTAGGCAGCAAGCGGAGATGGAAGGCTGCCATCTGGAACCCCCCACGCAGGTTTGCAGAGGCAAGGGACGGAGAAGGTGAATCCAGCCAGTATGCTGAGGTGAAAGCCATCCAGCTGGCCCTGGACATTGCAGAACGAGAGCAGTGGCCAATGCTATACATCTACACCGACTCATGGATGGTAGCAAATGCCTTATGGGGGTGGCTGAAGGAGTGGAAGAGAAATGATTGGCAGAGAAAAGGGAAGCCTATTTGGGCTGCTGATCTCTGGCAAGACATTTCTGCACGCCTAGACAACCTACCAGTTAAAATCCGACACATCAGTGCTCACATCCCAAAGAGCAGAGCCACTGAAGAACAGCAGCATAACCACCAAGCTGACCAGGCTGCCCACATCTGCCAGATTGTCCTGGACTGGAATCACAAAGGTGAACTGTTCTTAGCTCGGTGGGCACATGACTCTTCTGGCCACCAAGGAAGATATGCCACATACCAATGGGCCCGAGACAGATCCGTGGACATATCCATGGAGGCCATAACTCAGGTTATCCATGAATGTGACATCTGTGCCACCATAAAGCAAGCTAAGCGCATGAAGCCTTTGTGGTATGGGGGACGGTGGTCAAAGTACAGTTATGGGGAGGCCTGGCAGATCGATTACATCACTCTGCCTCGATCTCGCAGTGGCAAGCAGTATGTGTTAACCATGGTGGAGGGAAGCACGGGGTGGCTGGAAACCTACCCAGTACCTCATGCTACTGCCCATAACACCATTCTGGGTCTGCAGAGCCACATCCTGTGGAGACACGGTACCCCAGAGAGAATTGAGTCAGACAACGGGACCCATTTCAAGAACCACCTTGTAAGCAACTGGGCAAAAGAGCATGGAATAGAATGGGTTTACCACATCCCATAATACCCACAAGCTGCTGGAAAGATTGAGCATCACAATGGCCTGCTGAAAACCACCCTGAAGGCTATGGGAGGTGGAACTCTCAGAAACTGGGAGAAGCACCTTGCAGAAGCCACTTGGCTGGTGAACAGCAGGGGATCAGTTAACAGAGCTGGTCCTGCTCAGTCTGCCCTACTGCCCATAGTTGAGGGAGATGGAGTTCCTGTGGTCTGTGAAAGGAATCTACTGGGAAAGACTGTGTGGGTTGCTCCTGCCTCTGGTGGGGGAAAACCTATCAAAGGGGTGGTATCTGCAGAGGGTCCTGGTCATACATACTGGGTGATGCTGGAAACTGGTGTTATTGAGTGTGTCCCTCAGAGAAATCTCTCTTTAGCTGAAAGGGTTTGAAATCTCAGAGTTGATTCCATGTGTTCCAGATATTTTCAGGTTATCTCGTATCATAGTTGTATCATAGTTGTATCATAGTTGTATCATAGTTGTATCATAGTTGTATCATAGTTGTATCATAGTTGTATCATAGTTGTATCATAGTTGTATCATAGTTGTATCATAGTTGTATCATAGTTCATAAGGGGTTACAAGTTGTTTTTGTAGTTATACCCTTACCACTACACGGCGTCCAACAGTACCTACATCACACCAGCAGCTATCCAGAGTCCTATAGCATTGCATCACAACGAGGCGTCCAGCCAGAACCCCGCACCTGATTCGTTACTGATGCCCTGCTGTGAGAGACTGTTCCTGATTTCCCTCCAGAGGATGTCTACAGCCATCTCATCTACACCTGTTCCCCTGATGCCAGACACCAAGAGACTGTTCCTGATGTTTTCTTCACAGAGGGAAAAGACTTTACTGAGTTCCAACAAGAACTGTTCCTGTTTCACTGACTTTTCTTCCGTTCCTGTCCAGCTCACACCTCACCAACCTGCACTGGACCAGAGGAGCACATCACCTTGGGATACAGCCGGGGACCAAGAAGGACTTCATGAACTCAACCCATGGACACTTTTTCCCATTTTTGGAGAAGACTGTTCGTAGGAAGGTGCAAGTGGTCTAACCAAGGGGTGGAATGTATAGGGTTAACACTCCAGGGGGGGCGTAACCCTGAACCTGACCCTAGGGGTCTTGGCCCCTCCCCAGGGGTGGGCCACACTCCAGGTGATGGTTAGCCCACTCCCCCCACTTCCTGTGGTATAAAAGAGAGAGGAGCTTCCTGTCTCTTCCTTTCTTCTTCGCTCCCTCTCGACAGACACACACACACACTGCATACCAGCACACCACATGGCAGCCACGAGGCAGAGACACCATCACATTGCTCAGGTTGTATCCATCCTTTTTTTTGTATTTTGCTGTTTTCCCTTCCTTGTCCTTTGTAAACTTCCCTACCTCCAATACCTTTTCTAAGTTATTGTTAAACTTTTCCTTTTAACTTCCAAATCGAGTGAGATTGATTTATTTGGGTGTGCTTACCTCTCTCTCTCCCTATCTTTGGGAAAAGGAGGGGGAAGAGGGGAGGGCACTCTATAAATTGTCATTGGGTCTATTAAATTTATTAGAGTCTCTGGGAACTTGCATTAGAACCCAAGACACAGGAATAGGGGAATGGCCTGTTAGTGAGGAACAGTTGCCCAAGACGAAACAAATAGAGCATAGACCTTGGGCATGCAATGTGTGGGTGAGACAGACCTCAGAAGAGAAAGATAAGTAGGATCCTGCGGTCAGGACTGCTCAGATATTTGCATAGCCATTTTGGCTGCAGAGCCGATCGAGAGAGCACTGCGGGCACTGCTGCTGAGCTCGGATTTTCTGCTCTGTTCTGCTGCGCCGTGGTTCCGGGGGACCTTAAGGTAGGCAGAGGGACGGCAGGGCTGTTGTCTCGCGAGAGAGAGCGAGGCTGTGATGGGGGCTTGTGACGTCAGCCGTGGGAGGTTTAAATCCCTGCCGGGTGCCGCATGTGCCGCCATTTTGGCTGCAGAGCCAGGGTCTCCTGTGGCTGGGAGCTTTTTTTTTTTTTTCTTTTTTGTTTCTGACTGTCAATACCACTGTGCACTACGCCTGTCACTCGCACTACGAAGGGCAGGAAAAGCATGTGCACACAGACTGACTCAACCCAGGAACACACAGGAGTCCAGGCTACTGGCTACAGGGAGTGCTGGAGCCTCTCACTTTCTGTAGAAGGGGAAGGGGAGAACAACTGCACCAGGTGTGAGCAGGTGAACTTCCTTCTCACCTTGGTGGCAGAATTGAAAGATGAAGTGGCCGAGCTGAAGGACGAAGTATCCAGGCTCAGGTCAATAAGGGAGAACGAAAGGGTGCTGGATCTGTGGGAACAGGCACTGCAGATCACCCCTGCTAAGGAAACTGCCCCTGGAAACAGTGAGGGATGGGTACAGATCCCTGTCAGGGGTAGTAAGGGAAATCCACCCCGGCCCTCTCCTCTTCCTCTGCCCTTGCACAACAAGTATGAGGGCCTGTATGCAGAGGGCAGGGAAGATGAGAGGGATGAGGAGCATCCAACTGTGATGATGCCTAGGGTGGAGCAGTCCCCACCAACTGTGGTGACTAGCTCCACAAAAAACAAAGAGAAGGGTTATAGTTGTTGGGGACTCTGTCTTGAGGGGGACGGAGGGACCCATTTGTCATCCCAACCCGTCTCACAGGGAGGTCTGCTCCCTTCCTGGTGCCCGGGTTAGGGACATCACCAGGAGAATCCCTATCCTAATCCAGTCCTCTGATTATTACCCTTTGCTGCTAATACAGGCTGGCAGGGATGAAATTGAGAAGAAGGGCAGCAGGGCAATTAAAAAGGAATTTAAGGCCCTGGGGAAATTGATAGATGGGGCGGGAGTGCAGGTGGTGTTCTGCTCAGTTCCCTCTGTGGCAAGGGAGTTCACAGAGAGGAACAGCAGAACCTATGATATCAACAAAAGGCTCAAGGGATGGTGCGAGCGGCAGCATTTTGGGTTCTTTGACCACGGGGGAACTTTTACTGCGCCGGACCTGCTTGATTGTGATGGAGTGCAGTTGTCTAGGAGGGGCAGGAGAGTGCTGGCACTGGAGTTGGCAGGGCTCGTTAGGCGGGCTTTAAACTAGATCTGAAGGGGTGGGTGAGGCTATTACTGTCTCTGAGAAGGAGAGTGGGAAGGAAACTAGGGACAATTGAGGAATCAAGAGCCCAGCTGAAGTGCATCTACACCAATGCACGCAGCTTGGGTAACAAGCAGGAGGAGTTGGAAGTCCTGGTCCACCAGGGTGACTATGATATAGTTGCCATTTCAGAAACTTGGTGGGATGACAGGCATGACTGGAGTGCTATACTAAGGGGATATAACCTCTTCAGGAGAGACAGGCAAGGGAGAAGATGTCGTGGAACGCAGTTTCGCGGCAGAGTTATGGGGAAAATACGCGAGGCGTTGACTATTTTATCAGTGATTTATTGCAAAGAATGCGGATTCCCTCTTCCCGAAACTACACCACCACTGTGAATTCTTTTTGATTGAGATCAAAGTAACATTTCCGAAAATGGCAAATTAAAGAGTCTATGATGTTTAAAGAGAGTTTCTGTGGTTTGAGTTAATAGTTCGTCAGCTACTCACAGTCTGTAGCTTGGTAGGAGTCTCTCATTCTCCCGATCAGGGTCCAGGCATGCCGGCTTTAGCCTCTGCGACTCGGCGTCCGCCCGAGGCGAGACTAGATCGGCGAGCAGTTTGTTGTTGTTAAGTCCGGGAAAAAAACCAGAAAGGCTGGAAAAACCCAGAAGGACAAGACGCAGACCCAGAAGGCTAGGGCAAGGGCGCAAGGGGCCTCGATCCTGGCCTGTCCACCATTTTTATAATGCTCCAAAACAGGACTAGCCCACAATTCAGACCACTTTTACGTTGTTCACATACATTTGTAAAGACCAGTAAGCAATTTATATAATTGGATAATATTACTCAAACAATATAAAGACCACTCCTCAGGCCAGCCCACCTGCAGGTGCTGGGCAGGCCCGAGATAGTCGTTTCTACTTAACCAAAACAATACCCTGTTGTCTGGAAAGCGAGGTCAAGTGGAAGGGAAAACATGGCCAGTGTTTACCTTTTCACTTACCCTGGGGAGAAATCTTCCCATGGGACTGAAAGATTGTTTTGGGTTTTCGATGCTTCTGGCTTGAATGTGAGGCACTAGAAACTACACAATATAGCAAAAAGCTTAGAGAGCCTTTTGCTACTCTCCATGACAGAAGAGGAGGAGGGGTGGCCCTGTATATTAGGGAGTCACTCCATGCCACTGAGCTTGAGGTGAGGGACGAAGGGATTGAGAGCTTGTGGGTTAAAATCAGAGGGAGGAC
Organism: Pogoniulus pusillus; assembly: GCF_015220805.1. Taxonomy (NCBI): domain Eukaryota; kingdom Metazoa; phylum Chordata; class Aves; order Piciformes; family Lybiidae; genus Pogoniulus; species Pogoniulus pusillus. The sequence goes on from NC_087308.1 coordinate 5,156,484, forward strand.
TAACAAATCTGACATCCTGGTTAGAGTCTGTTATAGACCACCCAACCAGGATGAGGAAACAGATGAGATATTTTACAAACTGTTGGAGGCTGTCTCAAGATCATCAGATCTTGTCCTTGTGGGTGACTTTAACCTGCCAGATATCTGCTGGGAACTTAATTCAGCAGAGAGGAGGCAGTCCAGGAAATTTCTAGAGTGCATGGAGGACAGCTTCATGACCCAGCTGTTAAGTGTTGGGGTACGGAGGCTGGCGAGAGGTGAGATCGAGGTACTGACGACTCAAGACAGCAGCTTCTAGGCATCAGTACATCAGTACACTTTATTAAGGCAATACAATGGCTTATATAGCCCCCAGAGGAGGTGTGCACAACCAGACTGGGGCTGGCAGAAGTGGACAGTACAGATTGGCCCCAAGTTATGTGTAAGGCAGAGATAGGTTAGCTTGCGGTAAACACCCTGAGGCTCCCACCCAGGGGGGCTGGCCGGGGTCAGCCCCCTGGGGCTGTGTCTGCCCCAGGGTTGGCAGTTTCCACCCCCTGACAGCTGTGTGTGGGTTGAGCATAGTTCTCAGCCTAGGCCTCTGGGAATCCGTAAGACTCCAAGGACACTTCCCATCACAGGGTCTGTTATTTACATTCCATACCTCGTTGCAGGAGAAACCTTCCCACATACTAGGGGTCAAGCTCAGCTTCACCTGCTGCTGCCCAACAGAGAAGGCCTGGTAGGAGATGTGACAGTGGGAGGCTGCCTGGGGTGTAGTGATCATGAGATAGTGGAGTTTTCAATATGCAGGGAGATAGAGAGGCACTACAACAAAACCCACACCTTGGACTTTCGGAGGGCAAACTTCAATTTGCTTAAGAAACTTATTTCCAAAGTCCCCTGGGCAGCAGTCCTTGAGAACAAAGGGGTCCAGGATGGTTGGACCTACTTTAAACAGGAGCTCTTGAAGGCACAGGAACTGGCAGTTCCCATGTGCCGAAAGATAAGCCGGCGGGAAAGGCGACCAGCCTGGATGAGTAAACAGCTCCTGAAGGAATTGGGGGGAAAAAAGAGGGTGTATCACCTCTGGAAGGAGGGGAAGGCTTCTCCTGATGTGTTTAAGGAGGTAGCCAGATTATGCAGGAGAAAAATTAGAGAGGCTAAGGCCCAGCTAGAACTTAGGCTGGCCACTTCCGTGAAAGATAATAAAAAGCACTTTTATAAATTTATCAATGCTAAAAAGAAGGGCAAGAAGAGCCTCCACTCCTTATTGGACCAGGAGGGGAACACTATGACTGATGACGAAGAAAAGGCTGAGATCCTGAATGCCTTCTTTGCCTCAGTTTTCAACAGTAAGGAGGGAGGAAGAGGCAAGTGGCCTCTTGAACTGGGGGATGGGGTCGGGGAGTGGTGTGTTCCCCTAGAAGTTCATGAAGAATTAGTTCAGGACCTGCTGAGCCATCTGGACACCCACAAGTCCATGGGACCAGATGGGATCCATCCCAGGGTGCTAAGAGAGCTGGCAGATGAGCTGGCCAAGCCGCTTTCCATCATTTTCCAGCAGTCCTGGCTCACTGGTGAGGTCCCAGGAGACTGAAAACTGGCCAACGTGATCCCCATCCACAAGAAGGGTCAGATGGAGGAACCTGGGAACTATAGGCCTGTCAGCCTGACCTCAGTGCCAGGGAAACTGATGGAGCAGGTTATCCTGGGGGCGATAACAGTGCACCTGAGGGATGGCAAAGGGCTCAGGTCCAGCCAGCATGGGTTTAGTAAGGGCAGATCCTGCCTCTCCAACCTGATCTCCTTCTGTGATCAGGTGACCCGCTTGGTGGATGTGGGGAGGCCTGTGGATGTGGTCTATCTGGACTTCAGCAAGGCCTTTGACACTGTCCCCCACAGCAAACTGCTGGCTAAGCTGTCAGCCCATGGCTTGGATGGCCACACTCTGTGCTGGGTTAGGAACTGGCTGGAGGGCCGGACCCAGAGAGTGGTGGTGAATGGTGCCACATCCAGATGGCGGCCAGTCACTAGTGGTGTCCCTCAGGGATCAGTGCTGGACCCCATCTTCTTTGACATCTTCATAGATGATCTGGATGAGGGCATCGAGTCAGTCATCAGCAAGTTTGCAGATGACACTAAGCTGGGGACACGTGACTGGGTTGGAGGGCAGAAGGGCTCTGCAGTGGGACCTTGACCGCCTAGACAGATGGGCAGAGTCCAATGGGATGGCATTCAATAGCTCAAAGTGCCGGGTGCTGCACTTTGGCCATAACAACCCCATGCAGAGATACAGGCGGGGGTCAGAGTGAGTGGAGAGCAGCCAGACAGAGAGGGATCTGGGGGTACTGATTGATACCCGCCTGAACATGAGCCAGCAGTGTGCCCAGGTGGCCAAGAGAGCCAATGGCATACTGGCCTGCATCAGGAATGGTGTGGTCAGCAGGAGCAGGGAGGTCATTCTGCCCCTGTACTCTGCACTGGTTAGACCACACCTTGAGTACTGTGTTCAGTTCTGGGCCCCCCAGTTTCAGGACATCGAGATGCTTGAGCGTGTCCAGAGAAGGGTGACGAGGCTCGTGAGAGACCTCGAGCAGAAGCCCTACGAGGAGAGGCTGAGGGAGCTGGGATTGTTTAGCCTGGAGAAGAGGAGGCTCAGGGGTGACCTTATTGCTGTCTACAACTACCTGAAGGGTGGTTGTGGCCAGGAGGAGGTTGCTCTCTTCTCTCAGGTGGCCAGCGCCAGAATGAGAGGACACAGCCTCAGGCTGCGCCAGGGGAAATTTAGGCTCGAGGTGAGGAGAAAGTTCTTCACTGAGAGTCATTGGCTACTGGAATGGGCTGCCCAGGGAGGTGGTGGAGTCGCTGTCCCTGGAGCTGTTCAAGGCAAGATTGGACGTGGCACTTTGTGCCATGGTCTAGCCTTGAGCTCTGTGGTAAAGGGTTGGACTTGATGATCTGTGAGGTCTCTTCCAACCCTGATGATACTGTGATACTGTGATATATCAAGGAGCTGGGAAAGTAACGAAGAAAGGATAAACAACGTCTTTCGCCTGAGCAGAGTGTTAGCCAACCATGTAGTAGTTACTAACTTTCTTACTGTAATTTTACTCATGAGAGTTATCTTACCTAAAACTGCAATGGCAGACCCTTGTTCAGAATTTTATTCACGTCACACTGTGGCATTTCTGTTGTGTGTGATTTTAGGTCTTGTAATTTTGATTTTCGTATTAATTTTGGCATTCTGTAAGAAGAATTTGAGTGTGATGCCTTTAAGAAGTAGAAGGAAAGTTTCTGTGTCCCACATGAAAGATAAACAACCCATTACTCAAACCCAAAACAAAGATAACTCAGGAGCACAGCAAGGAGCTACCACTACACCTCCTCCCCTAGATTCTGGAAAAGCTGTTATCATTCCTATCAGGAGTGATAACATGGCAGGATTCCCAGGACTATAGGGAAATAATAAAAATCAAGATGTTCCCTCAACTAATAACAGTAACTCAGCCAATTCAAATCCCCAGGCAGCAGATTAAAAAAGACCCTACCTGTGCTACTTTGAAGCAAGCTGTCCTCCATCTGCCTGAGCTGGTCAGTGAATTCACCAACAGTGAAAGACCTTCCATTATCACTCCTTGATAGAAATTTACTGGCCAAGATGTTAGCATAGGATGAAGGAGCAAACTTAATAAGCTTCTTCATGAGACCTGTTCCCAAAGGAATATCATAGAATCATAGAATCAACCAGGTTGGAAGAGACCTCCAAGATCATCCAGTCCAACCCATTTCCAATGGGAAATCACTCTTTCTGTGAAGAACTTCTTCCTAACATCAAGCCTATACCTACCCTGGCACAACTTGAGACTGTGTCCCCTTGTTCTATTGCTGGTTGCCTGGGAGAAGAGGCCACCCCCCACCTGGCTACAATGCCCCTTCAGGTAGTTGTAGACAGTAATAAGATCACCCCTGAGCCTCCTCTTCTCCAGGCTAAACAACCCCAGCTCCCTCAACCTCTCCTCATAGGATTTGTGCTCCAGGCCCCTCACCAGCTTTGTTGCCCTTCTCTGGACATGCTCCAGCACCTCAACATCCTTCTTGAATTGAGGGGTCCAGAGCTGGACACAGTACTCAAGGTGTGGTCTGACCAGTGCTGAGTACAGGGGAAGAATAACCTCCCTTGTCCTACTGGCCACACTGTTCCTGATGCAAGCCAGGATGCCATTGGCTCTCTTCGCCACCTGGGCACACTGCTGGCTCATCTTCAGCTTACTATCTATCAGTACCTCCAGGTCCCTTTCCTCCTGGCTGCTCTCCAGCCACTCAGTCCCCAGCCTATAGCGCTGCTTGGGGTTGTTGTGGCCAAAGTGCAGAACTTGGCCTTGTTAAATCTCATCCCATTGGCCTCTGCCCACCCATCCAGCCTGTCCAGGTCCCTCTGCAGGGTTCTCCTACCTTCCAACAGATCAACACCTGCTCCTAGCTTGGTGTCATCTGCAAACTTACTGATGCTGGACTCAATGCCCTCGTCCAGATCATCAATAAAGATATTGAACAGGACTGGGCCCAGCACTGATCCTTGGGGAACACCACTTGTGACTGGCTGCCAACTGGATGTGGCACCATTCACCACCACTCTCTGAGCTCTGCCATCCAGCCAGTTCTTGATCCAGGACAGAGTGAATCTGTCCAAACCATGAGCTGCCAGCTTGGCTAGGAGCTTCTTGTGGCAGACAGTGTCAAAGGCTTTGCTGAAGTCCAAGTAGACTACATCCACAGCCTTCCCCACATTCACCAGGTGGGTAACCTGATCATAAAAGGAGATCAGGTTGGTGAGGCAGGACCTGCCCTTCCTAAACCCATGCTGGCTGGGCCTGATCCCTTGGCTATCCTGTAGGTGCTTTGTGATGGCACCCAAGATTACCTGTTCCATGACCTTGCCTGGCACTGAGGTCAGGCTCACAGGTCTGCAGTTTTCTGGCTCCTCCTTACGACCCTTCTTGTGAATGGGAATCACATTGGCCAGCTTCCAGTCTTCAGGGACCTCTCCAGTGAGCCAGGACTGCTGATAAATGATGGAGAGTGGCTTGGCCAGCTCATCTGCCAGCTCTCTCAGCACCCTAGGGTGGATCCCATCTGGTCCCATGGACTTGTGAGGATCCAAATGACGCAGCAGGTCTCTTACTGATTCCTCATGGATTAGAGGGGGACTGTACTGGTCCCTGACTCCATCCACCACTTCAGGAGTCCAGCTATCCTGGAGACAACTCATCAGGCTCATGAGTGCCATGATCTCCATAAAGCACTTCCTTCACACTAAACTCCTTCAGAAGCTTAATTCCCTGCTCAATGGTGTTCCACTTCTTGGCAGCCCATGGCAGATCATCTCAGGAAGGATATCTCATAGCCACAGCCAATAGAAGGCGTGTCCACAAGCTAACCCTACCAAGGGGACTTGCTAGGTATTTGTCCACTCCACTCTCCTTAGTGAGTGGTCCCAGCTGCTTGGCAGACTTGTCTCCTACCTGCAGGGCATTAGCACCAATGCCACGGCATCTCACTAGCCAGCTTAGGATTGGCTCACCTGATTCCCTTGAGTATTTCTTTCTAACTTCCCTGACCTCTCCGAGAGGATCATTTGAGTCCTGGATGTCATCTTCCTCCTCTTCCTCCTGTTGATCTGGTGGTACCGGGCCTAACAGAACCTTCCTCATAGCACTCTTAAACTCATTGGAACCATCCTCTCTCTTGGCAGCCAACCTCACAACGCTCCTCTCATTTGAATATTGATGTCTCAGCACATTCGCGAGGTCTCGCAGACTAACTGCCTCCTCTTCCTCCTCTTGCTGATCACCAGAGGTCCCCTCTCTTACATCCTCCTGTGAACCACACTTTGTCTTAGCTTTTGCCTTAGCAGGTGCCAGAATAGCCTGAACAACAACAGACTTGGATGTGTCTGCTGGAGGGTTTGAATCATTAGGGGTCTGACCTGGAGCTTGTGAGTTCAGATCTGCCTTAGAGTTAACAGGGCTCTGGTTCTGGTCTGCTGGCTGTGGATTCGAATTGACTGAGCTGGTGTCATTAGGATTTGGACTGAATGGGCTAGCGTTACCAGCATTAGTGGGATTATTTGCCTGTCCTCCTGGGATGCCTGCCAACCCTGACGTGTTATCATTGTTACTAGGAACATTCTGATTTTGGGTACCTGCCTGTGCTCCTGGGACTCCTGCCAAACTCTGCCCGTTGTTATTGTTATCATTTTTGTTTACATTCCTGGCATAAACATTGGCTCTGTTCCCAGAAACTGGAGAAGGAGGGGCAGAGGCTGGCAGGGGGGAAGCAGATAACTGTGTGTCCTGGAGTCCTGTACCCCTAAATTCCTCTCCTGCCCGGACTTCGGGGGGAAAGGGGAAAAGCCGCCTGGTTTCCCCCCCCCTCACCTGCCCTGCAGCCGTGAAGGGGGGGAGGACTGCCCCGTGAAGGGGGCGACTGCCCCGTGAGTTCCCGCGCTGGAGCCAGGCTGGGATTGGCCGTGCGCTTTCGCGCCTAAGGTGTGGTAACTCTGCCCTTTGTCTAGCGAAGGTTATAAATATTGGGGGTCTTCCCACCTTTGGGGTTCCCGCTTTGGATTTTGCCCGTGCCTGAACGTATGTGTCTGCCTGAGCTCACACACTCCCCTGTGCCTGGACTGCAGAGAGACCAAGGATTCGCTTTCCTGTTAGGCACACCTTTGTGTGCCTAACGACCCTTAACGACTCCTGCAGCCGCTGGAAAGGAAGAGGAACATAGACCACACGAGCCAGCCTGAGTGAGTTATTTGGCTTAGCTTAATTTAGTAAGAAACTGCTATTAAGTAATAGCTGAGTCCTTTTCCAACTTCTGACTTCCAAATATAGTCAGATTATTGATGGTATCCGTGTAGATTAATTCTCATGTAACTGAACCTGTTTATTAAACTAAATTAATCTTTGTATATATAGTTGTGGGGGCGGGGTTTTTGAAAATAATAAAAAATATCTATTTTTGATAAATTCTCGACTCGGCCACGTATCAAATCCTGCTCTCCGCAACACTGTGTTCCCTTGTTTTGCTGTGAAAGAGACTGCTTTTGAGACACAGAATTTTTCCTAGTTCTTACAGAAGCTGGTTTTGAATTTTTCACAAATAATGCCAAAATTAATATGAATATTAAAATCATAAGAGCCAGATTAATGCACACCAATCCCACCACGATTTCTTTTCTGAAAAAATCATTGCATGGATTTAGCATCTCAGTTTGGGGCTGGATGACCCTCATGAGAGCAGTAGATAAAGCAGAATTTCTATTGATTGTCACATTACTGATAAGTGCTCCTGTAATGTTACTGGTAAGGTTTTCAGTGACATTAAAACCAGCATAACCAAGGATAAAATCACCCCAGGCTCAGAACATACTTGAAACTTTGGCTTTGACCTTCTTATAAGCTAAATCAATAAAATAAGCAAGAATTTGAGCTTTTATCCAACTAAATGCCAAGAAAACGAAACCAGACCAGAGTAATGCCCCACACAATTACAATAGCTGCCTTATTAGCTTCATCTTAATTCCCAGAGCCAATGAACAGTCACTCAAATAAATTTTAGCCCCATGTTGGGAAAGCCAATAAAAAATGTGATGGTTTGGGCATTAACCCGCCCCCCCACACTTTTGAATTTGCCCCAGCTAACTCAGACGGGCCTCCAGGAATATAAATGAAGCTATTTATTTTACAGCAGCAAATATACAAGCAGCTATTTACAATATATACAGTTATATACAGAAATATACAAAGGATAAACAATACAGAAGCACAACTCCCCTCCCAGAAACCTGAGTCCCCAGGAGGGGCTCTCAAACCACCCCAACACCTCCCCTTGCCCTCTCAGCCTTACCCCAGTTCCCAGGAAGAATAGAGGTGCAGCCAAGAGGTTAGGGAGCAGGGTTAGTGGGAGCAAGGTTAATGAGATGTGACTAGGTCTGAAGGCAAAGGCAGAATGAAAGACAAAATGGAGAATATTATCAAATGTTTTCCTTCTTCGCAGAATTCTCAGCGGGACTGTGAGTGAAGAGACAACCATGTTTACCTTTTTCACTGCCCATTATCTACTTCTTTTACCAAAACATTCCAGCTTGCTTCTAACTAGCACAATCCACCCCATGTCTACTTCGCTCAGAGTATCACTGAGAATTATCCGATTTAATCTAAACCAATATTTACACTAAAACAATATATACAAGTTCAGTTCACACTTCAATCAGATATCTCAGATGTAGGTGATTCAAAATCTCAGAACAGGGGATCCCAGGTGACGTTGGGTTCGTGCTCACGTACTGTTGATTTCTCTCAGTGTTGGACGCCGATGGTAACTAGAATAGAAAAATTCTAACAGCTTGTATTATACACTCTGAATTTAAACTCTCTCAGCTAAGGTTAGATTTCTCTGTGGAATACACTGAATTTCACCATTCTCCTGCATTACCCAGTATGTATGACCAGGACCTTCAGCAGAAACCACCCCTCGGACAGATTTCCCTTTGCCCAAAGGAGAAAATACCCAAACAGTTTTCCCTAACAGATTCTTTTCACGTACAACAGGAACTTTATCACCGTCTACTGTTTGGACCAAATCTGATTGTGCAGGCCCTGCTCTGTTTCCTGAACCTCTACTATTTACCAACCAGGTAGCTTCTGCTAAATGTTTGTCCCAGTTTTTCAGAGTTCCACTCCCCATGGCTTTTAGGGTGGTTTTCAGCAAACCGTTGTAGCATTCAACCTTCCCTGAAGCTGGTGCATAGTAGGGTATATGATAGATCCATTCAATACCATGCTCTTTGGCCCAGTTTTTCACAAGATTGTTCTTGAAATGAGTGCCATTGTCTGACTCTATTCTCTCCGGAGTTCCATGTCTCCACAAGATCTGTCTCTCCAAACCAACAATGGTGTTGCGTGCCATTGCATGTGGAACTGGATAGGTTTCCAACCATCCAGTGCTGGCTTCTACCATCGTCAGCACATACTGCTTGCCAGAACGAGATCGAGGTAAAGTGATATAGTCAATCTGCCAGGCTTCACCATACTTGTACTTTGACCATCTCTCACCATACCATAAGGGCTTGATTTGCCTAGCCTGCTTAATAGCAGCACAAATATCACAGTCATAGATGACTTGGGTGATAGCGTCCATGGACAAGTCAATAGACCTATCGCGAGCCCGTCGGTATGTTCCATCTCTGCCTTGATGTCCAGATGAGTCATGGGCCCACCGAGCTAAAAACAGTTCACCTCGGTGTTTCCAATCAAGGTCAATGCCAAGGGCAGAGTTGGTATCAACTTGAGCAATCTTAGCAGCTCGGTCTGCCTTCTGGTTATGTTGATGTTCCTCAGTAGCTCTGCTCTTAGGCATGTGTGCGTCTACGTGCCGCACCTTCACTGGAATTCTCTCCAGTCGTGAGTCAATGTCCTGCCATAGATCAGCACACCAAATAGGCTTTCCTTTCCTCTGCCAACCATGCTTCTTCCAGTCCTTTATCCAACCCCATAGAGCATTGGCTACCATCCATGAGTCGGTGTAGAGGTAAAGGATAGGCCAATTCTCACGTTCAGCCACATCAAGAGCAAGTTGAACAGCTTTTACCTCAGCGAACTGACTGGATTCTCCTTTTCCATCTCTCGCTTCGGTAACTCTCCTGGTTGGACTCCAAACCGCTGACTTCCATATTCGCTTGTTCCCAACAAGACGACAGGAACCATCTGTGAACAAAGCATAGTTCTTCTCCTGATCAGAGAGATCACCATAGGGAGGAGCTTCCTCAGCACGAGTTATTTTCTCCTCTGGAGGTTTGGAACAGTCTGTGCCTTCCGGCCAGTTGGTGATCATCTCCACCAGACCAGGTCGGTCGAGATTACCCATTCGTGCTCGTTGGGTTATCAAAGCCATCCATTTAGACCAGGTGTCATCTGTGGCATGATGTGGTGATGAACCTTTGCCTTTGAACATCCAGTTTAGAACTGGCAGTCTAGGAGCTAAAAGCAGTTGTGACTCAGTTCCAATCACTTCAGAAGCTGCTTTCACTCCTTCATAGGCTGCTAGTATCTCTTTCTCTTTTGTGGTATAATTTGTCTCTGAACCTCTGTAACAACGTCCTCAGAAACCAAATGGATGACCACGTCTCTCATTTGGAGCTCTCTGCCAAAGGCTCCACGTTGGACCATTGTCACTGGCAGCCGTGTACAGAATGTTCTTAATGTCCGGACCAGATCGCACAGGTCCCAAGCCCACTGCATGGACTATTTCTCGTTTGATTTGAGCAAAGGCTGCTTGTTGTTTAAGTCCCCACTCGAAATTGTTTCTCTTACGAGTCACATCATGCAGAGGTTTGACAATCTGACTGAAACCAGGAATGTGTAGTCTCCAAAATCCCACCACACCAAGAAAAGAAAGTGTGTCCTTCTTACTGGTGGGAACTGCCATAGTAGAGATATTGTCAATCACATCCTGAGGAATGTAACGGCGACCATCCTGCCACCGCACTCCCAGAAACTGAATTTCTTGGGCAGGTCCTTTGACCTTGTTTCTCTTAATGGCAAAACCTGCTTGCAACAGAATGGCAATGATTTTGACCTTTCTCGAAGACTTCCTCAGCAGTTTGGCCCCACACAATGATGTCGTCGATGTACTGGATGTGCTCTGGAGCTTTACCTTTCTCCAGTGCATTGTGGATGACTGAGTGACAGATGGTTGAGCTGTGCTTCCACCGCTGAGGCAAACGGTTGAACTGGTACTGGATTCCTCTCCAGGTGAATGGAAACTGAGGCCTGCTCTCCTTTGCTATGGGAATAGAGAAGAAAGCATTAGCAATATCTGTGGTTGCATACCATTTAGCCTCATTCCATTCCAGCTCGTACTGGAGTTCCAGCATGTCCGGCACAGCTGCACTCATGGGTGGCGTCACCTCATTGAGGGCATGAAAATCAACTGTGAGTCTCCAGTCACCGTTAGCTTTGAGCACAGGCCAGATGGGATTGTTGAAAGGTGAATGAGCTTTCTCGATGACAGCCTGATCCTCCAGTTGACGAATGAGCTGATGAATGGGCAACAAAGAGTCACGGTTAGTTCTGTACTGCCTATGATGAACAGTTTGAGTTGCAATTGGCACTTCCAAATCCTCTATGTCATGTTGTCCCACAACTGCAGATTCATCTGAAAGTTCAGGTCTAATGGACAATTTCAATTTACCATCCTCAATCTCTACAGATGCTATTCCAAAAGCCCATTTATGACCCTTAGGATCTTTGAAACAACCTTGTCTCAAAAAGTCAATTCCCAGAATGCAAGGCGCATCAGGACCAGTTACAATAGTATGTGTCTTCCACTCTTTACCAGTTAAACTGATCTCAGCCTGCAACTTAGTTAACTCTTGAGATCCACCAGTGATTCCAAAGATAGAAATGGACTCTGTTCCTTTAAAATTAGATGGCAATAAAGTACACTGAGCATCTGTGTCAACTAAAGCCCTGTATTTCTGAACTTTTGAACTGCCAGGCCACCTAATGAATACATTCCAATAGATTCGGTTCTCTCCACCATCCCTTTCCTCCTCCTGGCTGGAGGCAGGGCACCCCTAATGCTGAACATGGCATGTAGGGTGTACACAGTGATTGGTGGTGTTGTGAGAGGAATTGCAACTGTTGGAACAATTGCAGTTGCTCTCGGGAGCTGAAGAAGTGACAGCTACTTTTCTGGCATTATTGCCTCTGTTTCTGCCACTCTGCAGATCTCTGACTCTCTTTGAAAGAGCTGAAGTAGGTTTACCATCCCATTTGTTCATGTTCTCCCCATATGTATCACGCAGAAGTATCCACAGTGACACACGTGATTGCTGATGTCTGGGTGGAATTTGTCTCCTCCTGGGCTGGAATTGCCTTGCAGGAGGTGGGCATCTGTTCCTGGTGGCAGAAACATGCACCCATTCAGATGATGCAGGAATGGTATCCTTTACCAGATTGGTAATGTTTTTAAGATCCTCTGTCAGTTCTTTCATGCCATTTCTAATGCCATTCTCAATGCTATCCTTTATGCCATCTCTAATTCCATCTTTAAGCTCTGTAGTCACTACCTCTAAGGCCGATCTGAACACACAGGCCATGGGCCAGACCCCAAATAATTCCAACCCGCCACCGCACTTGTCAAAGTCTGTCTCCACACAGGCCATCTTGGCTCCTGCCAAAGCCCGAGCTAAGACACAACATTTGACAAAGACTGATTCAAAACTGGACTTAAGAGAGGGAACCTCTGGTGCACAAGACGAGGAAGAGGAGGCATATAGTCTTCGAGATTTGGAGAACATGCTTAGAACCCAGTACTCTGATGAGAGGAGAGCTGTGAGGTTGGCTGCCAAGAAAGAGGATGGTTCTGATGAGTTTAAGAATGCTGTGAGGAAGGTTCTGTTTCTAGGCCAGGGGCAACCCGAACAGCAAGAGGAAGAGGAGAAGGATGACTTCCAGGATTCCAGTGATCCCCTCAGAGAGGTCAGGGAAGTTACAAAGGAATATTCAAGGGAATCAGGAGAGCCAATCCTAAGCTGGCTGGTGAGATGCCTTGGCATTAGTGCCAATGCCCTGCAGGTAGGAGACAAGTCTGCCAAGCAGCTAGTACCACTCATCAAGGAGAGTGGAGTGGACAAATACCTAGCAAGTCCTCTTGGTAAGGCTAGCTTGTGGACATGCCTTCTGTTGGCTGTGGCTATGACATATCCTTCCCGAGCTGATCTGCCATGTGTGGCCAAGAAGTGGAACACCATTGAGCAGGGAATTAAGCTTCTGAAGGAGTTTGCTGTGAAGGAAGAGCTCTATGGCATAGCATCTGTAGAGATTGAGGATGGTAAATTGAAATTGTCCATTAGACCTGTACTTTCAGATGAATCTGCAGTTGTGGGACATCATGACATAGAGGATCTGGAAGTGCCAATTGCTACTCAAACTGTACACCACAGGCAGTACAAAAGTAACCATGACTCTTTGTTGCCCATTCATCAGCTGATTCGTCAACTGGAGAGTCAGGCTGTCATTGAGAAAGCTCATTCACCTTTCAACAGTCCAATTTGGCCTGTGCACAAACCTAACAGAGACTGTTGACTGACAGTAGATTTTTGTGCCCTCAACAAGGTGACTCCACTCATGAGCGCAGCTGTGACGGACATGCTGGAACTCCAGTATGAGCTGGAATTGAAGGAGGCTAAATGGTATGCTACCATAGACATTGCTAATGCTTTCTTCTCTCTTCCCATGGCAAAGGAGTGCAGGCCTCAGTTTGCATTCACCTGGAGAGGAATCCAGTATCACAGTATCACAGTACCACCAAGGTTGGAAGAGACCTCATTGATCATCGAGTCCAACCCTTTACCACAGAGCTCAAGGCTAGACCATGGCACCAAGTGCCACGTCCAATCCTGCCTTGAACAGCTCCAGGGATGGCGACTCCACCACCTCCCTGGGCAGCCCATTCCAGTAGCCAATGACTCTCTCAGTGAAGAACTTTCTCCTCACCTCAAGCCTACATTTCCCCTGGCGTAGCTTGAGGCTGTGTCCTCCTGTTATGGTGCTGGCCACCTGAGAGAAGAGAGCAACCTCCGCCTGGCTACAACCTCCCCTCAGGCACCAATTCAACCATTTGCCTCAGGGGTGGAAACACATCTCAACGATCTGTCACTCAGTCATCCACAATGCACTGGAGAAAGTTAAAGCTCCAGAGCAGATACAATTCATCGACGACATCATTGTGTGGGGCAGACTGTTGAGGAAGTCTTCGAGAAAGGTAACAAAATCATTGACATTCTCTTGTAAGCCAGTTTTGCAATTAAGAGAGACAAGGTCGAAGGACCTGCCAGAGAAATTCAGTTCCTGGGAGTGCAGTGGCAGGATGGTTGCCATCACATTCCACAGGATGTGATCAACAAAGTCTCTACCATGGCAGTTCCCACCAATACGAAGGACACTATCTTTCTTGGGTGCACTGGGATTTTGGAGACTACACATTCCTGGATTCAGTCAAATTGTCAAACCTCTGTAATGATGTGACTCGTAAGAGAAACAGTTTTGAGTCGGGACCTGAACAAGCAGCCTTTGATCAGATCAAGCGAGAAGTAGTCCATGCAGTAGGCTTGGGACCTGTGAGATCTGGTCCGGACATTAAGAACATTCTGTACATGGCTGCCAGTGACAATGGTCCAACGTGGAGCCTTTGGCAGAGAGCTCCAAATGAGACACGTGGTCATCCACTTGGTGTCTGGGGTCATAGCTACAGAGGTTCAGAGGCAAATTACACCCCAACAGAGAAAGAGATACTAGCAGCCTATGAAGGAGTGAAAGCAGCTTCTGAAGTGATTGGAACTAAATCACAATTGCTTTTAGCTCCTAGATTGCCAGTTCTAAACTGGATGTTCAAGGGCAAAGGTTCATCACTGCATCATGCCACATGTATAGGGTTAACACTCCTGGGGGAGTAACCCTGAACCTGACCCTAGGGGTCTTGGCCCCTCCCCAGGGGTGGGCCACACTCCAGGTGATGGTTTGCCCACTCCTCCCACTTCCTGTGGTATAAAAGACAGAGGAGTTTCCTGTCTCATCCTCTTTTCCTGCGCTACCTCTTGCCACACACACTCATACTGCATACCAGCACACCACGTGGCAGCCACAAGACAGAGACACCATCACATTACTCGGGTTGTATCCATCCCTTGTTGTATTTTGCTGTTTTTCCCTTCCTTATCCTTTGTAAACTTCCCTACCTCCAATACCTTTTCTAAGTTATTGTTAAACTTTTCCTTTTTAACTTCCAAATCGAGTGAGATTGATTTATTTGGGTGTCCCTACCTTTATCTCTCTCCCTGTCTTTTGGGAAAAGGAGGGGGAAGAGGGGAGGGCACTCTATAAATTCTATAAATTGTCATTGGGTCTATTAAATTTATTAGAGTCTCTGGGAACTTGCATTTGAACCCAAGACACCACAGATGCAACCTGGTCTAAATGGATGGCTTTGATAACACAACGGGCACGAATGGGTAATCTTGATCGACCTGGTGTGGTGGAGGTGATCACCAACTGGCTGGAAGGCACAGACTGTACCAAACCTCCAGAGGAGAAAATAACTCATGCTGAAGATGCTCCTCCCTATAGTGATCTCTCTGATCAGGCGAAGAACAATGCTTTGTTCACAAATAGTTCCTGTTGGCATGTTAGGAACAAGCAAAGATGGAATTCAGCAATCAGGAGTCCTACCAGGACAGTTACTGAAGTGAGTGATGGAGAAGGAGAATCCAGTCAGTTCGCTGAGGTAAAAGCTGTCCAACTTGCTCTTGATGTGGCTGAACTTGAAAATTGGCCTATCCTTTACCTCTACACCGACTCATGGATGGTAGTCAATGCTCTATGGGGTTGGCTAAAGGACTGGAAAGAGAAGGGTTGGCAGAGGAAAGGAAAGCCTATTTGGTGTGCTGACCTATGGCAGGACATTGATGCAAGACAGGAGAGAATTCCAGTGAAGGTGCTGCACATGGGCACACTCAAGCCCAAGAGCAGAGCCACTGAGGAACACCAACACAACCAGCAGGCAGACCAAGCTGCTAAGATTTCTCAAGTTGATGAAAACTCTGTGTGATGGTTTGGGGGTTACCCCGCCCCCCCACACTTTTGAATTTGCCCCAGCTAACTCAGACGGACCCTGGGAATATAGATGAAGCAATTTATTTACAGCTAGCAGAATTTACAAGCAGCTATTTACAATATATACACTTATATACAATTATATACAGAAATATACAAAGGATAAACAATACAAAAGCACAACTCCCCTCCCAGAAACCTGAGTCCCCAGGAGGGGCTCTCAAACCACCCCAACACCTCCCCCCGGCCCTCTCAACCTTACCCCAGTTCTCAGGAAGAAAAGAGGTGCAGCCAAGAGGTTAGAGAGCAAGGTCAGTAGGAGCAGGGTTAATGAGATGTGACCAGGTCCAAGGCAAAAGAAAGAGTGAGAGACAAAATGGAGAATAAGTCTTTCTTCTTCCCAGAGCTCTCAGCGAGACTTTGAGAGAAGTTGACATCAATTGTTTTCATTTCACTGCCTGTTATCTAGTTCTTTTACCAAAACATTCCAGCTTGCTTCAAACTAGCACACTCTGATCTTGACCTTGATTGGAAACACCGAGGTGAACTGTTGTTAGCCCAGTGGGCCCATGATTCCTCAGGACATCGAGGCAGAGATGCTACCTACCAATGGGCACGGGATAGAGCAATCAACATATCCATGGATGCTATAACACAAGTTATACATGACTGTGATATTTGTGCTGCTATTAAACAAGCCAAGCGTCTGAAGCCCTTGTGGCATGGTGAGCGATAGGCAAAGTACAAATACAGTGAAGCGTGGCAGATTGATTACATGACTCTACCTCGTTCTCGGACTGGAAAGCAATACGTGCTGACCATGGTAGAAGCAAGCACTGGATGGTGTGCTAGTTTGAAGCAAGCTAGAATGTTTTGGTAAAAGAACTAGATAATGGGCAGTGAAATGAAAAACAATTGTGTCTCCTCTCACAGTCACGCTGAGAACTCTGGGAAGAAGAAGTAAAACATTCTCCATTTTGTATTTCATTCTGCCTTTGCCTTCAGACTTAGTCACATCTCATTAACCTTGCTCCTACTAACCCTGCTCCCTAACCTCTTGGCTGCACCTCTCTTCTTTCTGAGAACTGGGGTAAGGTTGAGAGGGCAAGGGGAGGTGTTGGGGTGGTTTGAGAGCCCCTCCTGGGGACTCAGGTTTCTGGGAGGGGAGTTGTGCTTCTGTATTGTTTATCCTTTGTATATTTCTGTATATAATTGTATATATTGTAAATAGCTGCTTGTATATTTGCTGCTGTACAATAAATAGCTTCATTTATATTCCCAGAGGGCGTTTGAGTTAGCTGGGGCAAATTCCAAAAGTGTGGGGGGGCAGGTAAGAGCCCAAACCATCACAGATGGCTGGAAACCTATCCAGTTTCCCATGCTACTGCACGAAACACCATTTTGGGCTTGGAAAGACAAATCCTGTGGAGACATGGCGCTCCAGAGAGAATTGAATCGGATAATGGTACCTACTTTTAAAATAATCTCATAAAATCTTGGGCCAAAGAGCACAGCATTGAGCAGATCTATCACATCCCCTATTATGCACCCGCCTCAGGCAAAACTGAACACTACAATGGTTTGCTGAAAACAACTTTAAAGGCAATGGGGGGAGGAACCTTAAAGAACTGGGAGAAACATCTAGCCCAAGCCACTTGGGTAGTGAATAGTGGAGGTTCCACCAACCGAGCTGGCCCAGCTGTGATGGTTTGGGGGTTGCCCCGCCCCCCCACACTTTGTATTTGCCCCAGCTAACTCAGACGGACCCTGGGAATATAGATGAAGCAATTTATTTACAGCTAGCAGAATTTACAAGCAGCTATTTACAATATATACAGTTATATACAATTATATACAGAAATATACAAAGGATAAACAATACAAAAGCACAACTCCCCTCCCAGAAACCAAGTCCCCAGGAGGGGCTCTCAAACCACCCCAACACCTCCCCCCGGCCCTCTCAACCTTACCCCAGTTCTCAGGAAGAAGAGAGGTGCAGCCAAGAGGTTAGGGAGCAAGGTTAGTAGGAGCAGGGTTAATGAGATGTGACCAGGTCTAAGGCAAAAGCAAGAGTGAAGACAAAATGGAGAATAAGTCTTTCTTCTTCCCAGAGTTCTCAGCGAGACTGTGAGAGAAGTTGACATCAATTGTTTTCATTTCACTGCCCATTATCTAGTTCTGTTACCAAAACATTCTAGCTTACTTCAAACTAGCACAATCCACCCCTTGTCTACTTCGCTCAGAGTATCGCTGAGAATTATCCAATTTAATCTAAACCAATATTTACACTAAAACAATATATACAAGTTCAGTTCACACTTCAATCAGATGTAGGTGATTCAAAAGCTCAGAACAGGGACTCCCAGGTGATGTTGGGTTCGTGCTCACGTACTGTAGATTTTATCGTAGATTCTCTCAGTGTTGGGCGCCGATGTTACCTAGAACAGAAAACTCCTAACAGCTTGAATTTAAACTCTCTCAGCTAAGGTTAGATTTCTCTGTGGAATACACTGGATTTCACCATTCTCCTGCATTACCCAGTATGTATGACCAGGACCTTCAGCAGAAACCACCCCTCGGACAGGTTTCCCTTCGCCCGAAGGTGAAAATACCCAAACAGTTTTCCCTAACAGATTCTTCTCACGTACAACAGGAACTTTATCACCGTCTACTGTTTGGACCAAATCTGATTGTGCAGGTCCTGCTCTGTTTACTGAACCTCTACTATTTACCAACCAAGTAGCTTGTGCTAAATGTTTGTCCCAGTTTTTCAGAGTTCCACCCCCCATGGCCTTTAGGGTGGTTTTCAGCAAACCATTGTAGCGTTCAATCTTCCCTGAAGCTGGTGCATAGTAGGGTATGTGATAGATCCGTTCAATACCATGCTCTTTGGCCCAGTTTTTCACAAGGTTGTTCTTGAAATGAGTACCATTGTCTGACTCGATTCTCTCTGGAGTTCCATGTCTCCACATGATCTGTCTCTCCAAACCAACAATGGTGTTACGTGCAGTTGCATGTGGAACTGGATAGGTTTCCAACCATCCAGTGCTGGCTTCTACCATCGTCAGCACATACTGCTTGCCAGAACGTGATCGAGGTAAAGTGATGTAGTCAATCTGCCAGGCTTCACCATACTTGTACTTTGACCATCTCTCACCATACCATAAGGGCTTGATTCGCTTAGCCTGCTTAATAGCAGCACAAATGTCACAGTCATAGATGACTTGGGTGATAGCGTCCATGGACAAGTCAATTGACCTATCGCGAGCCCATCGGTATGTTCCATCTCTGCCTTGATGTCCAGATGAGTCATGGGCCCACCGAGCTAAGAACAGCTCACCTCGGTGTTTCCAATCAAGGTCAATGTCAAGATCAGAGTTGGTATCAACTTGAGCAATCTTAGCAGCTTGGTCTGCCTTCTGGTTATGTTGATGTTCCTCAGTTGCTCTGCTCTTAGGCATGTGTGCATCTACGTGCCGCACCTTCACTGGAATTTTCTCCAGTCGTGTATCAATGTCCTGCCATAGATCAGCACACCAAATAGGCTTTCCTTTCCTCTGCCAACCATGCTTCTTCCAGTCCTTCAGCCAACCCCATAGAGCATTGGCTACCATCCACGAGTCGGTGTAGAGGTAAAGGATAGGCCAATTCTCACGTTCAGCCACATCAAGAGCAAGTTGAACAGCTTTTACCTCAGCGAACTGACTCGATTCTCCTTCGCCATCTTTCGTTTCGGTAACTCTCCTGGTTGGACTCCAAACCGCTGACTTCCATATTCGCTTGTTCCCAACAAGACGACAGGAACCATCTGTGAACAAAGCATAGTTCTTTTCCTGATCAGAGAGATCACCATAGGGAGGAGCTTCCTCAGCACGAGTTATTTTCTCCTCTGGAGGTTTGGAACAGTCTGTGCCTTCCGGCCAGTTGGTGATCACCTCCACTAGACCAGGTCGGTCAAGATTACCCATTCGTGCTCGTTGGGTTATCAAAGCCATCCATTTAGACCAGGTTGCATCTGTGGCATGATGTGGTGATGAACCTTTGCCCTTGAACATCCAGTTAAGAACTGGCAGTCTAGGAGCTAAAAGCAATTGTGACTCAGTTCCAACCACTTCAGAAGCTGCTTTCACTCCCTCATAGGCTGCTAGAATCTCTTTCTCAGTTGCAGTGTAATTTGTCTCTGAACCTCTGTAACAACGTCCCCTGAAACCAAGAGGACGACCACGTGTCTCATTTGGAGCTCTCTGCCAAAGACTCCAAGTTGGACCATTGTCACTGGCAGCCGTGTACAGAATGTTTTTAATATCCGGACCAGATCTCACAGGTCCCAAGCCCACTGCATGGACTATTTCTCGCTTAATTTGATCAAAGGCTGCTTGCTGTTCAGGTCCCCACTCGAAATTGTTTCTCTTACGAGTCACATCATGCAGAGGTTTGACAATCTGACTGAAACCAGGAATGTGTAGTCTCCAAAATCCCACCACACCAAGGAAAGAAAGTGTGTCCTTCTTACTAGTGGGAACTACCATGGTAGAGACTTTGTTGATCACATCCTGAGGAATGTGATGGCGACCATCCTGCCACCGCACTCCCAGAAACTGAATTTCTTTGGCAGGTCCTTTGACCTTGTCTCTTTTAATGGCAAAACCTGCTTGCAACAGAATGTCAATGATTTTGTTACCTTTCTCGAAGACTTCCTCAGCAGTTTGGCCCCACACAATGATGTCGTCGATGTACTGGATGTGCTCTGGAGCTTTACCTTTCTCCAGTGCATTGTGGATGACTGAGTGACAGATGGTTGAGCTGTGTTTCCACCCCTGAGGCAAACGGTTGAACTGGTACTGGATTCCTCTCCAGGTGAATGCAGACTGAGGCCTGCTCTCCTTTGCTATGGGAATAGAGAAGAAAGCATTAGCAATGTCTACGGTTGCATACCATTTAGCCTCCTTCGATTCCAGCTCGTACTGGAGTTCCAGCATGTCTGGCACAGCTGCACTCATGGGTGGTGTCACCTCGTTGAGGGCACGAAAGTCAACTGTGAGTCTCCAGTCGCCCGTAGGTTTACGCACAGGCCAGATGGGACTGTTGAAAGGTGAATGAGCTTTCTCGATGACAGCCTGACTCTCCAATTGACGAATCAGCTGATGAATGGGCAACAAAGAGTCACGGTTAGTTCTGTACTGTCTATGATGAAAAGTTTGAGTTGCAATTGGCACTTCCAGGTCCTCTATGTCATGATGTCCCACAACTGCAGATTCATCAGAAAGTTCAATCTAATGGACAATTTCAATTTATCTTCCTCAATCTCTACAGATGCTATTCCAAAAGCCCATTTGTGACCCTTACGATCTTTGAAACAACCTTGTCTCAAAAAGTCAATTCCCAGAATGCAAGGCGCATCAGGACCAGTTACAATAGTATGTGTCTTCCACTCTTTACCAGTTAAACTGATCTCAGCCTGTATCTTAGTTAACTCTTGAGATCCACCAGTGATTCCAAAAATAGAAATGGACTCTGTCCCTTTACAATTAGATGGCAATAAAGTACACTGAGCACCTGTGTCAACTAAAGCCCTGTATTTCCGAACTCTTCACAGTATCACAGTATCACAGTATCACCAAGGTTGGAAGAGACCTCACAGATCATCAAGTCCAACCCTTTACCACAGTGCCCAAGGCTAGACCATGGCACCAAGTGCCACATCCAACCTTGCCTTGAACTGCCCCAGGGACGACGACTCCACCACCTCCCCAGGCAGCCCATTCCAGTGCCTAATGACTCTCTCAGTGAAGAACTTTCTCCTCACCTCGAGCCGAAATTTCCCCTGGCGCAGCCTGAGGCTGTGTCCTTTTGTTCTGGAGCTGGCCACCTGAGAGAAGAGAGCAACCTCCTCCTGGCCACAACCACCCTTCAGGTAGTTGTAGATAGCAATAAGGTCACCCCTGAGCCTCCTCTTCTCCAGGCTAAACAACCCCAGCTCCCTAAGCCTCTCCTCGTAGGGCTTGTGCTCGAGGCCTCTCACCAGCCTCGTCGCCCTTCTCTGGACACGCTCAAGCATCTCAGTGTCCTTCCTAAACTGGGGGGCCCAGAACTGAACGCAGTACTCGAGGTGTGGTCTGACCAGTGCAGAGTACAGGGGCAGAATGACCTCCCTGCTCCTGCTGACCACACCACTCCTGATGCAGGCCAGGATGCCACTGGCTCTCTTGGCCACCTGGGCACACTGCTGGCTCATGTTCAGGCGGGTATCAATCAGTACCCCCAGATCCCTCTCTGTCTGGCTGCTCTCCAGCCACTCCGACCCCAGCCTGTATCTCTGCATGGGGTTGTTGTGGCCAAAGTGCAGCACCCTGCACTTTGAGCTATTGAACCCCATCCCATTGGCCTCTGCCCATCTGTACAGGCGGTCAAGGTCCCGCTGCAGAGCCCTTCTGCCCTCCAGCTCAGTCACATCTGCCCCCAGCTTAGTGTCATCTGCAAACTTGCTGATGACTGACTCGATGCCCTCATCCAGATCATCTATGAAGATGTTAAAGAGGATGGGGCCCAGCACTGATCCCTGAGGGACACCACTAGTGACTGGCCGCCAGCTGGATGTGGCACCATTCACCACCACTCTCTGGGTCCGGCCCTCCAGCCAGCTCCTAACCCAGCACAGAGTGTTACCATCCAAGCCGCGGGCTGACAGCTTAGCCAGCAGTTTGCTGTGGGGGACAGTGTCAAAGGCCTTGCTGAAGTCCAGATAGACCACATCCACAGGCCTCCCCACATCCACCAAGCGGGTCACCTGATCATAGAAGGAGATCAGGTTAGAAAGGCAGGATCTGCCCTTCCTAAACCCATGCTGGCTGGACCTGAGATCTTTGCCATCCCTCAGGTGCGCAGTTATTGGCCCCAAGAGAACCTGCTCCATCAGTTTCCCTGGCACTGAGGTCAGGCTGACGGGTCTGTAGTTCCCAGGTTCCTCCATCCGACCCTTTTTGTGGATGGGGACCACGTTGGCCATTTTCCAGTCTCCTGGGACCTCTCCGGTGAGCCAGGACTGCTGGAAAACGATGGAGAGTGGCTTGGCCAGCTCAGCTGCCAGCTCTCTCAGCACCCTGGGATGGATCCCATCTGGTCCCATGGACTTGTGGGTGTCCAGGTGGCTCAGCAGGTCCTGAACTAATTCTTCATGAATTTCCAGGGGAACACACTGCTCCCCGACCCCATCCCCCAGTTTAAGAGGCCATTTGCCTCCTCCTCCTCTCTCCTTACTGTTGAAAACTGAGGCGAAGAAGGCATTCAGGACCTCTGCCTTTGCTTCATCATCAGTTATAGTGTTCCCCTCCTGGTCCAGTAAGGAGTGGAGGGTCTTCTTGCCCTTCCTTTTAGCATTGATAAATTTATAAAAGTGTTTTTTGTTAACTTTCACGGAAGTGGCCAGCCTAAGTTCTAGCTGAGCCTTAGCCTCTCTAATTTTTCTCCTACATAGTCTGGCTACCTCCTTAAACACATCAGGAGAAGCCTTCCCCTCCTTCCAGAGGCGATACACCCTCTTTTTCTCCCCCACTTCCTTCAGGAGCTCTTTGCTCATCCAGGCTGGTCGCCTCCCCCTGCGGCTCATCTTTCGGCACGTGGGAACTGCCAGTTCCTGTGCCTTCAAGAGCTCCTGTTTAAACTAAGTCCAACCATCCTGGACCCCTTTGTTCTCAAGAACTGCTGCCCAGGGGACATTGGAAATAAGTTCCTTGAGCAAATTGAAGTTTGCCCTCCTAAAGTCCAAGGTGTAGGTTTTGTTGAAGTGCCTCCCTACCTCCCTGTATATTGAAAACTCCACTAACTCGTGGTCGCTACACCCCAGGCAGCCTCCCACTATCACATCTCCTACCAGCCCTTCTCTGTTGGAGAGCAGCAGGTCAAGCTGAGCTTGACCCCTGGTAGGCTCGTTTAACAGTTGGGTCATGAAGCTGTCCTCCATGCACTCCAGAAATCTCCTGGACTGCCTCCTCTCTGCCGAATTAAGTTCCCAGCAGATATCTGGCAGGTTAAAGTCACCCACAAGGACAAGATCTGAAGATCTTGAGACAGCCTCCAACTGTTTGTAAAATATCTCATCTGTTCCCTCATCCTGGTTGGGTGGTCTGTAACAGACTCCAACCAGGATGTCAGATTTATTAGTCCTACCTCTGATTTTAATCCACAGGGTCTCTACCCCTTCATCCCTCACTTCTAGCTCAATGGCATGGAGTGACTCTCTAATATACAGGGCCACCCCTCCTCCTCTTCTCCCTTGCCTATCTCTCCTGAAAAGGTTATATCCCTCCAGTATGACAGCCCAGTCATGTCTGTCGTCCCACCAAGTTTCTGAAATGGCAACTACATCGTAGTCCCCCTGGTGGACCAGGACTTCCAGTTCCTCCTGTTTGTTACCCAAGCTGCGTGCATTGGTGTAGATACACTTCAGCTGGGCTCTCGATTCAATTGTCCTTAGTTTCCTTCCATCTCTCTCCTTCTCAGAGAGAGTAATTTCCTCACCCACCCCCTTCAGACCTAGTTTAAAGCCCGCCTAATGAGCCCTGCCAACTCCAGTGCCAGGACTCTCCTGCCCTTCCTAGATAACTGCACCCCATCACAAGCCAGCAGGTCCGGCGCAGTAAAAGTTCCCCCATGGTCAAAAAACACAAAACGCCGCCGCTCACACCATCCCTTCAGCCATTTGTTGATATCGTAGGTTCTGCTATTCTTCTCTGTGAACTCCCTTGCCACAGAGGGAACTGAGCAGAACACCACCTGCGCTCCCGCCCCATCTATCAATTTCCCCAGGGCTTTAAATTCCTTTTTAATTGCCCTGGTCCCCTTCTTTTCAATTTCGTCGCTGCCAGCCTGTATTACCAACAAGGGGTAATAATCAGAGGGCTGGATTAGGTTTGGGAGTCTCCTGGTGATGTCCCTAACCCGGGCACCAGGAAGGGAGCAGACCTCCTGTCTCGGACGGGAAAGTTTGTTTGGGGGGGGGGGGGAGGTTTGAAGTAATGATATGCGAGGCCGATGTTTTATAAAAAGGTATAAGTAATTTAATATTATACACTAGAAATCCCCTTCCCCAAACTTATTTGTAATTATCCCGCGTAGATTCTTGGTTCATAGTTGAGATTTAATATACAGAATGACTAAAATTAAGAGAGTCTATGATATGAGAGAGTTCATTGAAGTCTTGAGAAGTTATTCAGTTTCAAATAGAAGTTTATCAATTACTCACTGTCCCAAATGCAGTTCAGAGAAGTTTCAAAGTCTTTATGGATTTTAAGGCGCGTCGTCCGGTCGAGCTGCATGCTGACTACCGGGGCTCGTAAGGATCGGGCCCTTGTCCGGAACGGTGCAGTCTTGAGCTGGTTGCTTGCGATGCGAATGCCGCGTGTGTGTGCGTGTGTGATCAGTGATCAGGGTATCGAGCAAAAGAGGCACATGGTAGAGAGCGAGGGGCCAGTTAAGGTAAGGAGCAAGAGGTACAAGTGGGTACATTTTTTATAGTATTTCAGAAGAGGTGTGTTCAACCAACTCAGTCAGACTCACGTTAACTTTACAGATTGGTACAAAGTTGTAATCAACCTATACAATTGGCTAATTCTTACCAAAAACAACTTATGGAACCACCCAGGGGTCAGCCCCCAGCAGATGTTTGTCGAGTGGTCACCGTGCCTGAGAATTCGAACCCCTTTTCCAAAACATAGCCATGTTTATGTCTTTGCTTCCCTGAGAGAGAGATTCTCTCAAGGCCTGTACACCTGCTGATACAGCAGCTGCGTCAGTGCAAGCAGATAGGAAATATTGTTTTGACTTTTTCGATGGAAGGCCTCTGAGCCACAATTTTGTGTACAAATGAAAATTCTGCAATAAGGCAAAAGGGCTCTGATCCCTTCCACGACATATTCCACCCCCTGGCTCATAGGCCAGAAAATCGAAAAGAAATGGAATATACAAACTATACACAACTATTATATATACAATACCTCTAAACCTTAAAACATACAAACAATGTACCTAATACATAAACATAACTATAATCTAAACCAGTTTAAGACAGATCAATCCCTATATACCCACCCCCTAAATAACAAATAGCTTTATTAAACATTCACAGAACAAGAAATGTGTGAAAGCAACTCAGAAGTCTGGGACAATCCATCGCGCGCTTATGCGATGAGTTTTCCCACTCACATCGGTTGCTTCCCATGCGTACAACCCATTTGATTTCGATAGGGTCATAGGCACAACTCCAATCGAGGGCAAGTTTACCATTACTGGTTGTCCTACCTGTAACTTGTGTAGTGAGTGTTGATGGTGTTGGGATTTATCTGGCGGATAATTAACATTTCCTACTGGTTCATTAGGACAAAAGGCTTTGATTTTTGGACTACCATAATGGCCCCATCGATTATTTACAATGAAGACTGCACGTGATAAACGTTTATCCCAATCACCTCTTGATACAATGGCATGTTTCTTGATTAAAGCATTTGACCTTTCTACCACACCATTAGCTTGAGGATAGTAGGGAGTATGCAATACCCATGTAACTCCCTCACCCCTAGCCCAGTCTTGTACGGATGATGCTGTAAAGTGAGATCCATTATCACTCTGGATGTACTCTGGCATTGGTAAAAAACTGAACCACTGCTTCAAGGCCTCAATAGTCTGAGTGCCTGTGGCAGCATTAGTTGCTGTAGCCATGACCAATCCCGAGACTACTTCCACCCCCACCAGTATGTATTTCTTCCCATGTGAGGGTTTAAATGGACCCACATAGTCAATTTGCCATGTGCTCCATAGCTTCTTATCTTCTCTAATATGTTGAGCTGGTGCTAGGTTGGGGTGATTGGCTTTCAGCCTAATCATGCACTGTGGACAAGCTGAAATGATTGCCTGACAGGTGGTCATAGAAATTGGCCATCCTCTGGATCTACATTCGTAGTAGAGGTCTGCCTTTCCTGAATGGCCTCTTTTAATGTGTAGCCATTCAGCCAATCTCCACCACTCATCCTTTTCATCATTGACCATGTTTATTTTTGCTAGGTAATCTGCCTGATTATTCCAGGTT
Source organism: Pogoniulus pusillus (assembly GCF_015220805.1). Classification (NCBI taxonomy): domain Eukaryota; kingdom Metazoa; phylum Chordata; class Aves; order Piciformes; family Lybiidae; genus Pogoniulus; species Pogoniulus pusillus. Next base: position 5,183,223 of record NC_087308.1, read on the forward strand.
GCAGCTGGAGTTTGCTGTTTAGAGTGCCCTTTAACCCAACCTACTTGAAGGGGTCTGGATCGGCCTATCTCCAGCAGCCTTTTCCAGTCATCAGCCCTCCAAACTTCTACGTTTGAAATCTTCCACTGATTCGCTTCCCACTGGCAAATCCACTCAGTGGCGCCTTTGAACGTGGAGTAGGAATCCGTGTAAATGGTTGTTGCTCCATGCTCCGCTGCTAGCATGAGAGCACGCAGTTCCCCTACCTGTGCACTGCCATCACCTTCCTCAGTGATGGTTTGGCCTGTGCTAATCTCTAAGGCAGCGGCTTTATAACGCCACTTGAACCCCACCCTCCGTGAGGATGCATCTGTAAACCACACTCCTGACTTATCTGAGTCTGCGGTTATTGCTGGGGCCACCTGAATAGGAGAAGGTTTATATGGTTGACCCAGCAATGCTCCATCAGGGTTTATGGGTTGCTGCAATTTGGATACCTTTGTAGGTCCTTCTGTCAGTGTCAAAAGCTGTGAAATTCCCTCCAGGTAGGCATACCACTTTCTTACGGTAGCCTTTTGGGCAATCCCTTCTGGTGGAGGAGATCCTTTAAGGATCGATTTCAACAGTGGGAATGGGCCTTGCACTATAATATCTTGTGTAGTGCGAAGCTTCTCTGCCTCTTTGACAGCTCGAGTTAGGGAAAGGAGTCCCTTTTCCCATTCCGAGTACCGTGTCTCGGTCTCTTTGAATGCTGTTGATGAAAATAAAAGAGCTCTGCTAGGACCATTGGGTCCCCTTTGAAATATTCCACAGTATGAGGCATGCTCGGAAAAACCCCATTCAGCCCTTAGGGCATCTTGTGGGTGTAAGGGCCCCAACTTCTGATATGCCTTCAGTTCATCTTTGAGAACTTTCAGGCTCTCAGAATGTCGTGGAGTCCAATCCCAAACTTTGTATTTCTTAAGCAAATCATACAGAGGACGAGCAATTACAGAGAAACCTGGGATGTGTTTTCTCCAGTAGCCCAAGGTGCCCAACAATTGTTGTAGCTCCTTTCTGTTTTGGGGCATTTGGCCCTTTTCAATTTCTTGTAAGGTATCCTCTGGAACTGACACTGCACCTGCCACCCACCAAGATCCTAAGAATTTAACCTCCTGGCTTGGACCTTGGCACTTCTCCTTTGGAATAGTTAGTCCTTGGTCAGTCAACAATTTTCGAATGTCCTCAGCTACCTTTGCAACCTGTTCCTTGTCATCTCCTCCCACCAAGATGTCATCAATGTAATGATAAACTTTAACATCTTTAGGAAGCTGAATAGTGTCAAGCAAAGCTGCAAGTGTGTTATGTGCAATAGTTGCACTGTGTTTGTATCCCTGTGGAAGACTGTTGAATGTGTATTGAATACCTTGCCAGGTGAATGCAAACTGTGGTTTGTCCTCTTCTCTCAGTGGCACCATGAAGTACATGTCCTTCACATCCATAGCTGCCATCCAGGCGTGAGAAGCTGCTTGAATGGCTGTCACTGTGGAAGATAAACTTGGAACTGCTGCAGTGAGAGGAAGAGTGTTATTATTGAGTTTTCTAAAGTCAATAGTTAATCTCCACCTGCCATCTGGTTTTCGGACTGGCCAGACGGGTGAATTGTAAGGAGAATGTGTTCTGGTGATGATCTTCCTTTTCTCCAGGTCAGTTATCACTTCAGTAATGCCTTGCCTAGCTGCTGCTGGTAATGGATATTGTGCAACACAAGTAATTTGTGATTTTGGTAGTGGAGGAGCAGTTTGCAACATTCGGACACGAGCATGAGCTGATTTTGCCCCTTTTGCCCCCATTTCATAATAACCAAAGCTCCATAATGTACCATCTGGAAGATGCCATCTCCTGCCTGCCAAAACATCAAATCCCAGAATATTTCCTGGATAGGGACTTAAGGCCACTTCTACTATAGTGCTCCTTTTTTCCCCAGGCAACCATAATCTTGTTTTAGCCAAGGGACATAGGTTGGGCTGTCCTGTGACACCCATTATCTTTACCTTTCTCCTGGATGGCAGGATTCTTAGGCTTTTTGCCAGTTGCACATTTAGCACTGTAATTTGTGCGCCTGTATCTATTAGATACTTCACAGCAGTTCTGTCCGGTCCTGTTGGGATCATAATGAAAGGTTCAGGTTTGTCAGACCATTGGCATGCATACACGAAGCGATAAATGTGGCCTGAATCATTCACCGCTACTTCTAGTTTTTTTGTTTGCTTTTGGCCCCCTGCTGATCAGAAGTAAAAGACTGATCAGGCTTGTTAGGAGAGGCGGCCCTGGAACTCCTGTTGCGGTCCCCTCCTGCCTCATCTCCACTACGGGTTTTAAACATTTGATCTAATAGTCTTTGCATCATTCGATGCATATCATCTCGTATTTCACCAACTGTTTTACTCAAGTTATTGAATTCAGCCTTTGTGGTATATTCTCCCCGGTCCTTTCTCGGCAGATCACGAGATTTCATCCCGCATTGGGTGCTCTGCCCCCGGTATGCACCTTGCCCATTATTGGGATTTTGCCCCCAGGACTTCCCCTTGTAGCGACGGTACAGCTCCGGGCTCCCCCGTGGGCTATCCCGTCGGCTAGATTTGGGGCTCCCTCTAGGGCTCCCTTTGGGACTTCCTTTGGGAGAAGCACTCTGGGACGCCTTTGCGTGCCGTACTTCCTGCTTCTTCCCACGTGGAGTGACCACGTAGCTGCCTTTGTTTCCAGGCTGCTTTTTCTCAGAAAAGGATGCCGGCGGAGATGCAGGTTCATAATAACCTAAATTATACCCTTTGATGGATAATTCCTCCAACAGATCTCCCCATGTCATGTGGTAGGTTAAATTATACTCTGTTGCATCACCAAATCGCACTATTTCCTCAATTTGCTCTTTTCTTGCATCGCATATGCTCCTTAAAGTTCCTGACAGACCTTTTACTAAGGGTCTTAACCGTCGTGGGTCTATCGGGGCATCCATAGGATTTGAATAAATTCCCCCCTCATACATAGCCTGCACACACGCTAACTTAGTAACTGCTTCATCCAATTCAGCACAAGTTGTGATACGAAATTTTGTTGGTTCATCCCTGTCTACAGGATCAAAAGAACTAGCCCAATAAAAGATTCTAGAACTTAAGGCAACATCCCCCTCAGGACCATTCCCAAGGAACACTGCAGGTCCCCAGGAACTTCTCCCCACTTCCTCGCGGGACAAGATTACCGAATCGGCACCACTCTCCACCACCCTGTATACATAGTCAGTTATGGTTTCATGAGGCATGCGGGAATACATTTCCCTAAACTCACGCATCTGCAGTGCCGTGTATGGTCGGATTCGCGCAGTCGTCATTCCTTTGCCCCTTTTCCCGTAAACGGTTTCCGATTTGAACACGGGTCTCACGGAGAAGGGTCTCATTCTCCCGTAGATTTCCTCCATTTCCTCGTCGCTGCTGCTTGGTGTGTTTCCAGGCAACGGCTTGAGGCGGTACTTTTCTTTCCGGCGAGGCTGCGGATGTGCGTAATCATAGCTGCTGCTGTGCGATGGCGGCTGTGGATCAAATGGCGGATATCTGGTGTGGCGGTCCGTTTGAGTCGTGGCGGTATGAAGAATGGTCACTCGTGGCGACAGTGGCTGTGGTGGCTGGAGAGATCGTGCCGGCGGCGAATCTCGGACAGACGGCAGTTCATACTGCTCGGGGGGCAGCGGTTCGTGGCGTGGCTGCTGCGGCCGTGACTGGCGTATTGCTGCGTCTGGCAGGTCTCGGGGAAACGGCGATTCGGGTCGCGGCTCGGCAAAAACGACTCTGGGGTCCCCGGAGGGGGTTGCGGGCATGGCAAGTGCCGCGTTTGCCGCAGTTTCAGTTTCGGTTTCTAGCGGCGGCTGTCTAGCGGCAGCGGCTGTTTTAGCCATTTGCCGTGTTCGCAGTTCTTGCAACTTTTGTTGTGCAATTTCCAGTCTCTCGTTTTGCAATTGCAGCATGGAATATATCTTCTGATTTTCGGCTTCTACTAATTTAATGTGTTGTCCCATGAGCTGTGCCTCTTCCCTCAAGGAACTTGAACTCTTCACTTTAAATTTAAGACTCTCTATCTCATTTTTCATATTATTTAATTCGTCTTGCTTTCGAACTATGCAAGCTGCTAATGTAACGATATGCTCTTTATCTTTATCTTCCTGCAAAGTCGTATACAACGTGGCTACCGTATCTGCCAACTTGTCTGTAATTTGTTCTGAGCTAGCTAAATTTAGCATAGCTACAGCCTTATTTAAATGATCGGGCTCAATAACAGATGCCATTCTGTGAAATAAATCCGTCTTTCCCGACCCTGCTTCGTCTGCAGCCATTATGTCTCGGACGGGAAAGTTTGTTTGGGGGGGGGAGGTTTGAAGTAATGATATGCGAGGCCGATGTTTTATAAAAAGGTATAAGTAATTTAATATTATACACTAGAAATCCCCTTCCCCAAACTTATTTGTAATTATCCCGCGTAGATTCTTGGTTCATAGTTGAGATTTAATATACAGAATGACTAAAATTAAGAGAGTCTATGATATGAGAGAGTTCATTGAAGTCTTGAGAAGTTATTCAGTTTCAAATAGAAGTTTATCAATTACTCACTGTCCCAAATGCAGTTCAGAGAAGTTTCAAAGTCTTTATGGATTTTAAGGCGCGTCGTCCAGTCGAGCTGCATGCTGACTACCGGGGCTCGTAAGGATCGGGCCCTTGTCCGGAACGGTGCAGTCTTGAGCTGGTTGCTTGCGATGCGAATGCCGCGTGTGTGTGCGTGTGTGATCAGTGATCAGGGTATCGAGCAAAAGAGGCACATGGTAGAGAGCGAGGGGCCAGTTAAGGTAAGGAGCAAGAGGTACAAGTGGGTACATTTTTTATAGTATTTCAGAAGAGGTGTGTTCAACCAACTCAGTCAGACTCACGTTAACTTTACAGATTGGTACAAAGTTGTAATCAACCTATACAATTGGCTAATTCTTACCAAAAACAACTTATGGAACCACCCAGGGGTCAGCCCCCAGCAGATGTTTGTCGAGTGGTCACCGTGCCTGAGAATTCGAACCCCTTTTCCAAAACATAGCCATGTTTATGTCTTTGCTTCCCTGAGAGAGAGATTCTCTCAAGGCCTGTACGCCTGCTGATACAGCAGCTGCGTCAGTGCAAGCAGATAGGAAATATTGTTTTGACTTTTTCGATGGAAGGCCTCTGAGCCACAATTTTGTGTACAAATGAAAATTCTGCAATAAGGCAAAAGGGCTCTGATCCCTTCCACGACACCTCCCTGTGAGACGGGTCGGGACGACAAATGGGTCCCTCTGTCCCCCTCAAGATGGAGTCCCCGACAACTACAACTCTTCTCTTTTTCTTGTTTTTTGTGGAGCTAGTTACCACAGTTGGCGGTGACTGCTCTACCCTAGGCAATGTCTCAGTGGGGTGATCCTCATTGCTCTCACCCTCTGTACCCTCTGCATGCAGCGCCTCATACTTGTTGCGCAAGGGCAGAGGAGGAGAAGGAGAGGGCCGGGGATGAATTCCCTTACTTCCCCTGACAGGGATCTGCACCCATCCCTCACTGTTTCCAGGGGCAGATTCCTTAGCAGGGGGGATCTGCAGAGCCTGCACCCACAGATCCAGCTCCCTTTCATTCTCCCTTATTGACCTGAGCCTGGACACTTCGTCCTTCAGCTCGGCCACTTCATCTTTCAATTCCGCCACCAAGGTGAGAAGGAAGTTCACCTGCTCACACCTGGTGCAATTGTTCTCCCCCTCCCCTTCAGCAGCAAGCGAGAGGCTGTAGCACTCCCTGCATCCAGTGGCCTGGACTCCTGTGCTTTCCCAGGTCACATCAGTCTGTGTGCACACGCTCTTCCTGCCCTTTGTAGCACGAGTGACAGGCATAGTGCACAGAGATACTGACAATCAGAAAGAGGGGAAAAAAAAAAAAAAAAAAAAAAAAAAAATCTCCCAGCCGCAGCTAGGCTGGCTTTTCACTCTCTCGGCTCGGCAGCCAAAATGGCGGCCGGCGCGGCACGCGGCGGGATTTTAAATCTCCCGCGGCTGACGTCACCAGCCCCGTCACAGTCTCACGCTGTATCGCGAGACCACAGCCCAGCCTTCCCCTCTGCTTACCTTATCGTGTCTCAGAACCACGGAGAGCAGCAGAACGGAGCAGCAAAACCGAACCCGGCAGCAACCCCCGCGGAGCTTTTCACTCTCTCGGCTTGGCAGCCAAAATGGCTTGAACTGCCAGGCCACCTAATGAATACATTCCAATAGATTCGGTTCTCTCCACTATCCCTTTCCTCCTCCTGGCTGGAGGCAGGGCACCCCTAATGCTGAACATGGCATGTAGGGTGTACACAATGATTGGTGGTGTTGTGAGAGGAACTGCAACTGTTGGAACAATTGCAATTGCTCTCGGGAGCTGAAGAAGTGACAGCTACTTTTCTGGCATTATTGCCTCTGTTTCTGCCACTCTGCAGTTCCCTGACTCTCTTTGAAAGAGCTGAAGTAGGTTTACCATCCCACTTGTTCATGTTCTCCCCATATGTGTCACGCAGAAGTATCCACAGTGACGCACGTGATTGCTGCTGTCTGGGTGGAATTTGTCTCCTCCTGGGCTGGAATTGCCTTGCAGGAGGTGGGCGTCTGTTCCTGACTGCAGAAACATGCACCCATTCAGATGATGCAGGAACGGTATCCTTTACCAGATTAGTAATGTTTCTGAGATCCTCCTTCAGTTCTTTCATGGTATTCTTAATCTCTGTAGTCATAGTTTGTATGGCAGAGACTAAACCAGAATGTGACAAGCTGTCCTCAATCTGCCTCAGCTGATCAATAAATTCACCAACAGTGAAAGATCTTCCATTATCACTCCGTGATAGAAATTTGCTGGCCAAGATGTTAGCATAGGATGAAGGAGCAAGCTTAATCAGCTTCTTCATGAGACCTGTTCCCAAAGGAATATCATCAGGCTCATGAGTACCATGATCTCCATAGAGCACTTCCTTCACAGCAAACTCCTTCAGAAGCTTAATTCCCTGCTCAACGGTGTTCCACTTCTTGGCAGCCCATGGCAAATCATCTCGGGAAGGATATCTCATAGCCACAGCCAACAGAAGGCGTGTCCACAAGCTAACCCTACCAAGAGGACTTGCTAGGTGTTTGTCCACTCCACTCTCCTTAGTGAGTGGTCCCAGCTGCTTAGCAGACTTGTCTCCTACCTGCAGGGCATTAGCACCAATGCCACGGCATCTCACTAGCCAGCTTAGGATTGGCTCACCTGATTCCCTTGTGTATTCCTTCCTAACTTCCCTGACCTCTCTGAGTGGATCCTTTGAGCCTTGGATGTCATCTTCCTCCTCCTCTTCCTCCTGTTGTTCTGGTGGTGCCTGGCCTAACACAATCTTCCTCATAGCATTCCTAAACTCATTGGAACCATCCTCTCTCTTGGCAGCTAACCTCACAGCACTCCTCTCACTTGAGTATTGTTGTCTCAGCACATCTACAAGGTCTCGTAGACTGTCTTCTCCTCCTCTTCTTGCTGATCACCAGAGGTCCCATCTCTTACATCCTCCTGCGAACCACTCTTTGTCTTAGCTTTTGCCTTAGCAGGTGCCAGAAGGGCCTGAGCAGCAACAGACTTGGACATGTCTGCTGGAGGGTTTGAATCCTTAGGGGTCTGACTTGGAGCATTTGTATCCTTAGGGGTCTGACCTGGAGCTTGTGAGTTCAAATCTGCCTTGCTTTTCACAGGAGGATTCTGATTCTGGTCTGCTGGCTGGGGTTTCAAATTGGCTGAGCTGGTGTCATTAGGATTTGGACTGACTGGGCTAGCGTTACCAGCATTAGCATTAGCATTAGTGGGATTATTTGCCTGTCATCCTGGGATGCCTGCCAACCCTGAGGTGTTATCATTTTTGCTAGGGTCATTCTGATTTTGGGTACCTGTCTGTCCTCCTGGGGCTCCTGCTAAACTCTGTGGCTTGTTTTGGTTATCCTTATCATTGTTTACGTTAGTGGCGGGAACATTGGCTGTGTTCCCAGCACTTGGAGTAGGAGGGGCAGAGGCTGGCAAGGGGGAAGCCGATAACTGTGTTCCCTTGTTTTGCTGTGAAAGAGACTGCTTCTGAGACACAGAATTTTTCCTAGCTCTTACAGAAACTGTTTTTGAATTTTTCACCAATAATGCCAAAATTAATATGAATATTAAAATCATGAGGCAAATATTAAAAATTGTGAGAAGAAAAACAGTTTTACACAAGCATGTCCCTAAACAAACAGTTGGAATTCCTGTCTTAGGCTGAATAACTCTCATTAGAGCCATATTTAAAGCAGAATTTCCATTGATTGTCACATTATTGACCAGAGCTCCTGTAATGTCCTTGGTAATATTCTCAGAGATATTAAAACCAGCATAACCAAGAATAAAATCACCCCAGCTCCAGAACATATCTGAAACCTTAGCTTTAGCCTTATTATAAGCCAGATTAATGAAATAAGCAACAATTTGACCTTTTAACCAACTAAATGCCAAGAAAACAAAACCAGACCAGAGCAATGCACCGACCAAATACAATAGCTGCTTGATTAGCTTCATCTTAATTCCCAGAGCTAATTTCCACTCACTGAAATCTCTAGCCCCACGTTGGGAAAGCCAATAAAAAATGTGATGGTTTGGGGGTTGCCCCGCCCCCCCACACTTTGTATTTGCCCCAGCTAACTCAGACGGACCCTGGGAATATAGATGAAGCAATTTATTTACAGCTAGCAGAATTTACAAGCAGCTATTTTCAATATATACAGTTATATACAATTATATACAGAAATATATAAAGGATAAACAATACAAAAGCACAACTCCCCTCCCAGAAACCAAGTCCCCAGGAGGGGCTCTCAAACCACCCCAACACCTCCCCCCGGCCCTCTCAACCTTACCCCAGTTCTCAGGAAGAAGAGAGGTGCAGCCAAGAGGTTAGGGAGCAAGGTTAGTAGGAGCAGGGTTAATGAGATGTGACCAGGTCTAAGGCAAAAGCAAGAGTGAAGACAAAATGGAGAGTAAGTCTTTCTTCTTCCCAGAGTTCTCAGCGAGACTGTGAGAGAAGTTGACATCAATTGTTTTCATTTCACTGCCCATTATCTAGTTCTGTTACCAAAACATTCTAGCTTGCTTCAAACTAGCACACCAGCTCATTCAGAGGTCTTACAAAAGGCAGAAGGTGACAGGGGTCCTGTCATTCATGAAAAGAATTTGTTGGGCAAGTCTGTTTGGGTATTCTCCCCTTCGGGGGAGGCTACACCTGTCCGAGGGGCGGTTTCTGCTGAAGGACCTGGTCAAACATATTGGGTTATGCAGAAGAATGGTGAAATACAATGTGTGCCACAAAAGAATCTGACATTGGCAGAAAGAACGTAGATATGTTGTTATGAGTTCTTTTGCAGATGATTGTGGTGCCCAAAAACCATGAAGAGCCCACTCTCCATGAGCATGAACCCTGTGAGTGCCAAGAGTCCTGCTCTATTCCACTCATCGTAGAAAACATCTGACTGTTCTAGAAAACCATTGAGCTAGCCAACGCCTGAGACAGATGGAAATGAGAAGATGAATGACCAGAAATTGAAGAAAGATGCTTGAAGCCTGGAAAATGACCATCTACGATACTGATGTTATCCCTAGTTACATAGAATGATGCTGCAATGGTAAATTACATTAAAGGGGTGGATTGTGGCCATTTGAGCTGATTCTCTAGCTCAGACATAGGGGAAAGATGAACACTCCAGGGATAGGCCACATAATGGCAACAATAGATAAATTAATATAATTTCATTGGAGCATCAAGAGCTTAATGTCTAGAAGCACAGCTTGTTCTCCCCCTTCTCCCACTGGCTTCTGCTGCTTCAGCTGCGCCTATCTTCCCCGGATGCTGTTTTGGCTGCTGCTGCTTCTACTGCTTTGCCGCCGCTTGACCCCTCCCCCATCTCCCTTAAGGTTATTGTATTGGTTTGTTTTTTTTTTCTTCCTTCTCTAGTTATTATCTCTCTTTACATTGTTATACTTACACTATAAGAAATACAATTTCATCTTTCCCTGACTTTCAAAAAAAGGGTCTGTGTTGTGGTGAGTTTATTTCTCCCCGGGGGAGGGATCTGCCTTAACCCGCGACAATGTGGCACCATTCACCACCACTCTCTGGGCTCTGCCGTCCAGCCAGTTCTTGATCCAGCACAGAGTGAATCTGTCCAAACCAGGAGCTTGTTGTAGCAGACAGTCTCAAAGGCTTTGCTGAAGTCCAGGTAGACTACGTCCACAGCCTTCCCCACATTCACCAGGTGGGTAACCTGATCATAAAAGGAGATCAGGGTGGTGAGACTGGACCTGCCCTTCCTAAACCCGTGCTGGCTGGGCCTGATCCCTTGGCCATGCTGTAGGTGATTTGTGATGGCACTCAAGATGACCTGTTCCATGTCCTTGACTGGCACTGAGGTCAGGCTCACAGGTCTGTAGTTTTCTGGCTCCTCCTTACGACCCTTCTTGTGGATGGGTATCACACTGGTCAGCTTCCAGTCTTCGGGGACCTCTCCAGTGAGCCAGGACTGCTGATAAATGATGGAGAGTGGCTTGGCCAGCTCAGCTGCCAGCTCTGTCAGCACCCTAGGATGGATCCCATCCAGTCCCATGGACTTGTGAGGATCCAAATGTCTCAGCAGGTCCCTTAATTCTTCGTCATGGATTAGAGGGGGACTATACTGGTCCCTGACTCCATCCACCACTTCAGGAGTCCAGCTGTCCTGGAGACAACCTGTCCCACTATTGAAGATTGAGGCAAAGAAGGTGTTAAGTACCTCTGCCTTTTTCTCATCCTTTGTCACAATATTCCCCTCTCTATATAATAAGGACTGGAGGTTGTCCTTGGCCCTTCTCTTGCCATTCATATATTTAAAGAAACATTTTTTATTTCCCTTGACAGCTGTGGCCAGCCTAAGCTCCAAATGGGCTTTTGCCTCTCTAATTTTTCCTCTACAAGACCTAGCAACTTCCTTGAACTTTTCCTGGGACACCTCCCCTCTTTTTCCAAAGATGATATACTCTCTTTTTAATCTTTAATTCCTTCAGCAGCTCCCTGCCCATCCAGTCTGGCTGCCTCCCTCATCGGCTCGTCTTCCGGCTCACAGCCTGCTCCTGTGCCTTCAGGAGTTCTTTCTTGAAGTAGGTCCAACCTTCCTGGATCCCTTTGTTTTTAAGGGCTGTTTCCCAAGGAACTTTATGAGTTAGTTCCTTTAAATAGGCTGAAGTCTGCCCTTTGGAAGTCCAGTGTGGAGGTTGTGTTGATGCCCCTCCTGGTTTCTCCATGTATTGAAAACTAAAATTTCATGGTCACTGGACCCCAGGCAGCCTCCAACCACCACATCCCCTACCAGTCCCTCTCTATTTGTGAGCAGCAGGTCAAGCAGGGCTGCCCCCCTGGTAGGCTCACATAACAGCTGGGATAAGAAGTTGTCTTCCACACATTGCAGAAACCTTCTAGACTGCTTCTCCTCTGCAGTGTTTAAAGTCCCAGCAGATGTCTGGTAGGTTAAAGTCGCCCACCAGAACAAGGGCAGGTGATATTGAGGCAGCCTCCAGTTGTTTAAAGAGTAATAAATCAACCTCTTCTTCCTGATTGGGTGGTCTATAACAGACTCCAACCAGGATATCGATCTTGTTGGCCTTCCCCTTAATTCTCACCCATAATGACTCAACTTGATCATCCTTGATTTCTACCTCCATGACATCCAGAGCATTCCTAATATACAGAGCCACTCCCCCACCTCTTCTCCCTTGCCAGTCTCTCCTGAAGAGTCTGTAGCCATTGATTACAGCACTCCAATCATGTGAGCCATCCCACCACGTTTCAGTGATGGTGACAATATCATAGTTTTCCTTCAACACCAAAGCTTCCAGCTCGTCTTGTTTGTTACCCATACTTTGTGCATTAGTGTACATGCACTTCAGCTGGGCTGCTGCTTTTACCCCTATCTCTAGCCTACCTTCCTCAATTTCCTTTGATTTATCTCTAGTGGTGTCATGTTTAACCCCCTCCCCCTTCCACTCTGGTTTAAAGCCCTCTCAACAAGCCCAGCCAGCTCATGTGCCAGGGTCCTTCTTCCCCGCCCTGCGTCAAGAACAATCTTGTGAAAAACTGGGCCAAAGAACATGGTATTGAGTGCTTCTACCACATGCCCTACTATGCACCAGCTTCAGGGAAGATTGAGCGCTACAACGGTTTGCTGAAAACCACCTTAAAAGCCATGGGGGTTCGAACTCTGAAAAACTGGGACAAGCATTTATCACAAGCTACCTGGTTGGTAAATAGTAGAGGTTCAGTAAACAGAGCAGGACCTATACAATCAGACTTGGTCCAAACAGTAGACAGTGATAAAGTTCCTGTTGTACGTGAAAAGAATCTGTTAGGGAAAACTGTTTGGGTATTTTCTCCTTTGGGCAAAGGGAAATCTGTCCGAGGGGTGGTGTCTGCTGAAGGTCCTGGTCATACCTACTGGGTAATGCAGGAGAATGGTGAAATCCAGTGTATTCCACAGAGAAATCTAACTTTAGCTGAGGGAGTTTAAATTCAGAGTGTATAATACAAGCTGTTAGGAGTTTTCTGTTCTAGGTACCATTGGCATCCAATGAATGAATCTACAAGAGAATCTACAGTCCATGAGCACAAACCCAACGTCATCTGGGAGTCCCTGTTCTCGTCTCATCTGTGAGGAGACAAACTGTTCTGAGCTTTTGAATCACCTACATCTGAGATAGCTGGAATGAAGTGTGTACTGAACTTGCAATATTCATTAGTGTAAATATTGTTTTAGGTTAGATTAGATAATTCTCAGCAATACTGTGAGTGAAGTAGACAGGGGGGGATTGCGCTAGTTTGAAGTTAGCTAGAATGTTTTGGTAAGAAGAACTAGATATTTTTGTATATAACTGTATATACTGTAAATATCTGCTTGTATATTGTGCTAGCTGTAAATATAAGCTTCATTCATATTTCCAGAGCCGTCTGAGTGTAGTCTGGGTGATTTCTAAAGCGTGGGGGGTGGGGAACACTCAAACCATCACACGGTCCTTGAGCAGGCTGCTGCATTTTTGCTTTTTCTGGGCTTTGGACAGGTATTCCTTTTCGTTTTCCTTCTGTTCTCTATATATACTGATGTAATCTGATATCTTTGTAGCAGGGGAGTAAAATATTCTGTGTAAATCAACTGAAAACTCTCCCTCTGCCTTTTTTCCACCTCCCTTTCTTATCTCCTGGTAAGGAGAGAGGAGACAAGAGATGGGACGGGGATTGTGGAGGAGTTTAGCCCTTGCACTAAACCATTACAGAAAGGAACAAGCAAAAATTATAAAAAAGCAAGCTCATTTAATTAGTTTGCAATATTTTACAGCCATTTATTTTATTTTGTAAAAAGGCATTATAACAACTGATCACAAACAGGAGAAATTCTGGCTAGTTTACATTTATAGGCACAGAATTTAAGTATTCAAGCTTGTGATGAAAAGCGTGGTTGCAGTGTACAATGTAAACATACAGCTTTGAAAAGTGAATAAAAATCCTTGAGAATTCTTTATTGAGAAAGCAAAACAAACTTCTCATTCACTCTTGAAACATGATCACAGGCCAGTGCTTAAAAATTCATTTGCAAACAGAATTTAAACTTTTTTTGGCCTAAATACAGTTTCATTAGATCCTCTATGAATGGGGCAGTACTAGGCTTCCTGTAAACGTAAACATTTATCACTTCTTGGTAAATAGAGGAGAAAAAAAAGAAAAGTGCCACAATATTTGCAGCACAGTGCAGCATACACTTTAGATACAAAAATATTTTTTCTTGTGATAATAGACCTTGCACCCTGGAAAGAAGTAACAATACCGCTACTAAGAGAATATCCAGTCCACATCTTTTAAATTACATAAGGCAATTACTGTGTTAGCTTACTGTATATGGTTAAAAGAAGTTCCAGAAAATGTCAGTCTTTGTTATGTTTTCCGGCTACTCCATGTATGTTCAGGTGTACTTTTTTGATCGGATGAGTGTTCAAATGGAGATCTGTGTCCTAAAGGAGATCTTGAACCATAAGGAGACCACTGATCTAATGGTGACCTAGGGCCACTACCAGAAGCTCTGTGGTCCATTTGCCAATCTGAGTAGTACCTATAATCTCTGGAAGATCTATGATGGCTGTACTCTGAAGTGGAACGGTGATCTGAATGTATCCTGTGTTCTGAATAGGAAAAATGATCTGAATGAGGCCGACTGTCTTTTAAACTTCCTTCCATGTTTGACCTGTGATCTCTGCTCCTGTGGTCATCCAGCTTTCTATGTTTACTATCACTATAGTATCTGAAAAGATTTACTTATATTAGTATTATTGAACACATGATAAGAACTACAGTTATGTCAATTCAAAAGAACTGCATTAGAGAAATCTCTTTGCAGTTTTGCATTACTCAGAAAAGATATTTGGGTACTTACTACAAGTGTTGAGTTGGCCTCACTTAGGCCACGTGGGAGCGGGAAAGACATGAGCTCATACCAATATGGTACATAGGTGGTCAATCTGTTTATTGAAGCTAAGCATGGTGCTTATATCGTGGATTTGGTACAAGGGCATGCATAATTCTGATAGGCTCACACAGCAGAACATGGGCTGTCCACACGCATAGAGGCAGACCTGACCAACTAACCCCCTTAATTCCCCTTTGCACAGATAGCCACAACATTTGCTTGTTCCCAGGGCTAACCAGCCTGCCTCCTTTCCGAGGCCCCCTCACACGGCTCAGCTACAGATAGCAGTTAAAGTTTCCCAGCTTCTACCCAAGGCTGCTTTTCTGCAGCTGTGCCTCCTTATCAGAATGACCTAATGTTACCCTGCCTGTTCTTTTCACTTTAGTTCTGCTCAAACCCTGATACTACAAGCATACTGCAAAACCAGGAAGGGAATTATTAACAGATTTTATAATTGCTGGAGCAATTTACCTTCTGTCTTGTTTATAGTGATCCCAGTTTCTGTGGTCTTTTCCATTGCTGAAGGCTGAATAGGACCTTTTCCTAGAATCACTTCTCTTATAAGCATCTCCCTGATGCCTGTCCTTATGATGATCATGGTATTGTGACAAATGTCTATCGGAAGAATAACTGTCCATGCTACTGTCATCATGGTTTGTATTCTCTTTCAGTCTTTCAACATCTGTTTAATAAAGCAGAGATTATAAGGAAGTCTCATATACTATAAATTTTTTACTTCACCAATTCAAACAGCATTTCTATATGGCAGATTTAAAGCAATGTGAAAGTGACATTATAATTTGACAAAACCAAGATTGAAATAATTGAAAGATAAACATATTAATGTGAGTGAACTGAAAGAAACCTCAGAGGTAAATAGAAGGCAAGCAATCAAGAAATATTACAGAATCACAGGGACTAGGAGGCACTTCAAAAGATCATCTAGTCCTGCCAGAGCAGGATCACCTATACCATATCACACAGGAAGGCGTCCAGGAGAGTCTTGAGAGTTCTGTCAATCTCACAGGGGAAAAAAAAATTCCTCATGTTTCCATGGAACTTCCTATGCCTCAAAATCCACACATTGCTCCTTGTTCTGTCATTGGGCACCACTGAGAAAAGAATGACTCCATCTTCCTGGCACTCACTCTTTACATATTTATAAACATGAATGAGGCCATCCCCCAGTCTCCTCCTCTCCAAACCAGAGAGGCCCGGTTCCCTCAGTCTCTCCTCATAAGGAAGCTGTTCCACTCCCTTAATAATTTTTGTGGGTCTGTGCTGGACTCTTTCAAGCAGTTCCCTGAAGTCCTTCTTGAACTGAGGGGACCAGAACTCGGCACAACATTCCAGATGTGGAATATAGATATGTAAGGCTGAGAAACTAAAATTTTCCACCTTATAGACTGAATGCAGAGGATCAGTGTAGCCCAAATGAGCAGTCAGTAGAGACCAGGTGTCTTTAGTAGAGCAATTTTAAACAGAATGGTCAGAAGTTCCTTTCTAAGGAGAGATTGTCCAAGCACAAGCATCAGTTTTAGAGACACATCTTGTTAATGAAAAGTTTTTAGTGATATTCCTAAAATACATTATATTCATTTTAAACCCATGATAACATACTCAAGGTTTTACATGATTTGATATAAAAACAAGTATTACAAGAAGGCAAGTACGGGACCATAGAAACCAGTATTATTGCCAACAATAAAAGACATCCCATATAACTAATTGCTAATCTTGACTTCAGGGAATATCTTTTTAAAGATATGGTGACATTACAACTGCTACAAACAGGCACAGAGTCTCCAAGAAGTTGGTTTCTCTCCCTCCTCAAAATTAAATACCAACAAAGTGTTGGGTGGTTGTTTTTTTAATATTTATTTATTTTAAAAGAATGGCCAAATAACTTGCTACTAAAATCAGTAAGTACCAAGTTCAGTCTGTGATCAGTTGAATTTCACCAACAAACTATTGAAGTTATGTTAAGTCAGCCTATTCCTACAATGGGAATTCTACGACAACGTTTTAAGCTTATTTCATTTCACATACTGTCATTTAAGATATCCAGCACAGTAACGTGCTCAAGATTTCTTACCTGGATTTCTAATTACATGTGTATTCACATTGCTGCTAATATTCTGGTCACTGTGTTGCTAAAAGAGGCAAGTACAAAAATTGTCATTGATAATTCCCAAAGTTGCTTCCGAATTCTTCAGAAAATATCCTAAGAAAACAGACTAGTTTACTATGAACAGTAAAATACACTTCAAATGTATTGAGTGTACTCAACTGATATAATAAAACAGTTATAAAATTAGACTATATATATTTATACATTTAGAGTCTGAAAATATTACCTGAGATTCTTGGCGTTTTTTGATTGCATGTTTATACAGCTTGTGCAGTTTTCTGGCATCAAATTCTGTAAACTTAGAGACAAAAATCCACAAGTTTCTAAGGAAAAAGAAAGAGAGGATTTAATTCTTCCATATATTAGATTTTATTGTATCATACAACAGAACATAGACTTAAGTGAAATTATTTCAACAGTACTTCAGTAAATTGATATCATTGTAAAGCCTGTTACACCAAATATTACCTGTCTGCGCATTAGACATTACTTATCTGCATTTAAAATATTTGATAAATTAATTCTTTTAATGATTTGTGTGCTAGTTTAAAGCTAGCTAGAATGTTTTGGTGAGAAGAACTAGATTACAGGCTGTGAAAGAGAAACAAGGGTGATGTCTACTTCACTTACAGGCTTGCTGAGATGTATAAGAACAAGAATCAAAACATAGATAAGGGAGTGGCTCTTTGTCCAGGCTGTGGGCTGCATTTCTCTCTAACCTCACCTTCTGTCTCTTCGATTAATCCACTTGCTGCCTAACCCCCCTTGGTTGACCATCCATTCTTCTTTGGGGCACAAGGCTATGTCTGCAGTAAGGTAGGGGAGTGGGAGAAGGTGGAAGGGTGGTTGGGAGCCCCTCCTGGGGACTCAGGTTTTCTGGAAGGAGAGTTGTGTTTCTGTATTTTACCTTTTACCTTGCATATTTCTGTATATAACTGTATATATTGTAAATATCTGCTTGTATATTGAGCTAAGCTGTAAATATAAGCTTCATTCAAATTTCCAGAGCTGGCTGAGTCTAGTCTGGATGATTTCCAAAGTGTGGGGGGGCAGGTAACGCCCAAATCATCACATCCTTTATTTTGGCACTCCAGCGTGGGGCAAATTAATTTTGAGTGATTGTTAATTAACTCTGGGAATCAGAATGGAGCTAATGAAGCTATTTCACTTAGTGAGGGCTACTGTGTGGCCTATCCTCTGCTTTCTGCTGTATAATTGGGTTAAGGCATAAATTGGTTACTTTTTGTTTAATCTAATTTTGAAGAAGATAAAATCAAAGGTTACTTCCATTGTTTTGAACTGGGGAGACTATATTTTTGGCTGTATTTGGGTTTAACGTTACCACCAGTAACATTACAGGAACATTTACCAGTAGCATTAGAGGAAATGGAAATAATTCTGCTTTGTCCACAGCTTTAATGAGAGTGATCTTGCCTAATACCCAGGCACCTAACCCTTGCTCTGAATTTTATTCACCTGAGACTGTGGTATTTCTGTCATGTGTGAACTTAGGTCTTGTAATTTTGATTTTCATATTAATTTTGGCATTATGTAAGAGAAACTTGAGTGGGATGACTTTAAGAGGTAAAAAGAAGGGGCCACTGTCCCAGACAAATGATAAACAAAGCAGCAATCCGAATGTAAACAATGATAGCTCACGTGGAGAGCATGGGGGGGCCACCACTATACCTCCTCCCCTTGATTCTGGGAAAGCTGCCAATGTCCCAGCCAATAACAATAACATGGCAAATGCCCAGGAACAGACATAACAGCTCAGGCCCAAGATGTTTCTTCAGCCAATTCAACTAATTCAGCCAGTTCAACTCCTCAGACAGGAGGAGCCCCTAAGGCGAATTTGAACTCACAGGCCTCAGGCCAGACCCCCAATAATTCAAAACCGCTAGCAGAGTCATCAAAGTCCATCTCAGCTCAGATCATTTTGGTGCCAAGCCAAAGCCCGAGCAAAGACACGACATTTGACAAAGAGTGATTCAAAAGAGGACTTAGGGGAGGGGACCTCTGATGCACAAGAGGAGGAAGAGGAGACGTATAGTCTTTGAGATTTGGCTAACATGCTCAGATCTCAGTACTCTGATGAGAGGAGCGCTGTGAGATTGGCTGTTAAGAAAGAGAATGGTTCTGATGAGTTTAAGAGTGCTCTTAGGAAAGTTCTGTTTCTAGGCCACAGACAACCAGATCAACAAGAGGAAGAGGAGAAGGATGACATCCAGGATTCCAATGATCCTCTCAGAGAGGTCAGGGAAGTTGGAAAGGAATATTCAAGGGAATCAGGAGAGTCAATCCTAAGCTGGCTGGTGAGGTGCCATACTATTGGTGCCAATGCCCTGCAAGTAGGAGACAAATCGGCCAAACAGCTAGGACCACTCACTAAGGAGAGTGGAACGGAAAAATACCAGGGAAGTCCTCTTGGTAAGGTTAGCTTGTGGACACGCCTGCTGTTGGCTGTGGCTATGAGATATCCTTCCCAAGATGATCTGCCACGGGCAGCCAAGAAGTGGAACACCATTGAGCAGGGGATTAAGCTTTTGAAGGAGTTTGCTATGAAGGAAGTGCTTTATGGAGATCATGGCACACATGAGCCTGACGGCATTCCTCTTGGACCTGGTCTCATGAAGAAGCTTATTCAGCTCGCTCCTTCATCCCATGTGAATATCTTGGCTAGCAGGTTTCTATCAAGGAGTGACAATGGAAGGTCTTTCACTGTTGGTGAATTCACTGACCACCTCAGGCAGATAGAAGACAGCTTGTCACATAATGCCATAGTCTCTGCTGTAAAAATGCTGGGTACAGAGGCAAAAGATGGCATTGAGAATGGCATTAAGAATAGCACAAGAGAACTGAAGTAGGATCTTAAAACCTCCATTTCCAATCTGGTAAAGCATACCATCCCTGCATCATCTGAATGGGTGCATGTTTCTGCCATCAGGATCGGATGCCCACCTCCAGCAAAATAATTCCAGCCCAGGAGAGAAATCCCATCTAGACATAAGCAATCACATGGGTCACTTTGGATAATCCTGCATGACAAATTTTGTGAGAACATGAACAAGTGAGATGGTCAGCCTACTTCAGTTCTTTCAAAGAGAGTCAGGGAACTGCAGAGTGCGAGAAACAGAGGCAGCAATGCCAGAAAAGTAGCTGTCACTTCTTCAGCTCCCGAGAGCAATTGCAATTATTCCAACAATTGCAATTTCTCTCATAACAACACCAATCACTGTGTACACCCCACGTGCCATGTTCAGCATTAGGGGTGCCCTGCCTCCAGCCAGGAGGAGGAAAGGGATAGTGGAGAGAACCGAATCTATTGGAATGTATTCATTAGGTGGCCTGGCAGTTCAAAAGTTCGGAAATACAGGGCTTTAGTTGACACAGGTGCTCAGTGTACTTTATTGCCATCAAATTGTAAAGGGACAGAGTCCATATCTATTTTTGGAATCACTGGTGGGTCTCAAGAGTTAACTAAGTTGCAGGCTAAGACCAGTTTAACTGGTAAAGAGTGGAAGAAACATACTATTGTAACTGGTCCTAATGCGCCTTGCATTCTGGGAATTGACTTTTTGACACAAGGTTGTTCCAAAGATCCTAAGGGTTGCAAATGGGGTTCTGGAATAGCATCTGCAGAGACTGAGGATGGCAAATTGAAATTGTCCATTAGACCTGAACTTTCAGATGAATCTGCAGTTGTGGGACATCATGATATAGAGGATCTGGAAGTGCCAATTGCTTCTCAATCTGTGCACCACAGGCAGTACAGAACTAGCCGTGACTCTTTGTTGCCCATTCATCAGCAGATTCGTCAACTGGAGAGTCAGGCTGTCATCAAGAAAGCTCATTCACTTTCCAACAGTCCCATCTGGCCTGTGGCAAGCCTAATGGAGACTGGTGGCTGACGGTTAATTTTCGTGCCCTCAACGAGGCGACTCCACTCATGAGCGCAGCTGTGCCGGACATGCTGGAACTCCAGTATGAGCGGGAATGGAATGAGGACAAATGGTATGCAACCATAGAAATTGCTAAAGCTTTCTTCTCTATTCCCATAGCAAAGGAGTGCAGGCCTCAGTTTGCGTTCACCTGGAGAGGAATCCAGCACCAGTTCAACCGTTTGCCTCAGGGGTGGAAACACAGCTCAACCATCTGTCACTCAGTCATCCACAATGCACTGGAGAAAGGTAAAGCTCTGTGATGGTTTGGGGGTTACCCCGCCCCCCACACTTTAATATTTGCCCCAGCTAACTCAGACGGCCTCTGGGAATATAGATGAAGCAATTTATTTACAGCTAGCAGAATTTACAAGCAGCTATTTACAATATATACAGTTATATACAATTATATACAGAAATATATAAAGGATAAACAATACAAAAGCACAACTCCCCTCCCAGAAACCTGAGTCCCCAGGAGGGGCTCTCAAACCACCCCAACACCTCCCCCGGCCCTCTCAACCTTACCCCAGTTCTCAGGAAGAAAAGAGGTGCAGCCAAGAGGTTAGGGAGCAGGGTTAGTAGGAGCAGGGTTAATGAGATGTGACCAGGTCTAAGGCAAAAGCAAGAGAGAGAAACAAAATGGAGAAAAAGTCTTTCTTCTTCCCAGAGTTCTCAGCGAGACTGTGAGAGAAGTTGACATCAATTGTTTTCATTTCACTGCCCGTTATCTAGTTCTTTTACCAAAACATTCTAGCTTGCTTCAAACTAGCACAAGCTCCAGAGCACATACAATTCATCGACGACATCATTGTGTGGGGGCCAAACTGCTGAGGAAGTCTTCGAGAAAGGTAACAAAATCATTGACATTCTCTTGTAAGCAGGTTTTGCCATTGAGAGAGGAGGTCAAAGGACCTGCCAGAGAAATTCAGTTTCTGGGAGTGCGGTGGCAGGATGGTCGCCATCACATTCCACAGGATGTGATCAACATAGACTCCACCATGGCAATTCCCACCAATAAGAAGGACACTCTATCTTTCTTGGGTGCAGTGGGATTTTGGAGACTACACATTCCTGGATTCAGTCAAATTGTCAAACCTCTGTACGATGTGACTCGTAAGAGAAAAAATTTCGAGTGGGGACCTGAACAACAAGCAGCCTTTGATCAGATGAAGCGAGAAGTAGTCCATGCCGTGGGCTTGGGACCTGTGTGATCTGGTCTGAACTTTAAAAGCATTCTGTGCATGTCTCTGAGTGACAATGGTCCAACTTGGAGCCTTTGGCAGAGAGCTCCAAATGAGACACGTGGTCATCCACTTGGTTTCTGGGGTCATAGCTACAGAGGTTCAGAGGCAAATTACACTGCAACAGAGAAAGAGATACTAGCAGCTTATGAAGGAGTGAAAGCAGCTTCTGTAGTGATTGGAACTGAGTCACAATTGCTTTTAGCTCCTAGACAGCCAGTTCTAAACTGGATGTTCAAAGGCAAAGGTTCAGTACCGCATCATGCCACAGATGCAACCTGGTCTAAATGGATGGCTTTGATAACCCAACGAGCACGAATGAGTAATCTCGATCAACCTGGTCTGGTGGAGGTGATCCCCAACTGGCCGGAAGGCACAGACTGTACCAAACCTCCAGAGGAGAAAATAACCCTTTGTCCCAGGTTGAGGCTATGGGTTTAAAAATTTCTGGGGACTAAAAGACTGTTATTCAATTCCATAATTTTGCTATCCCTCTATAGACTCACAACCAGGTCAGCTCGCTCTCCTTTCCTCCCCCTCCTGCCCTGTGTGTGTGGCAGGAACCACTTTGTCAGGAAGAACATGTAAGCGGTAGGCCTCCAGAGGCTTGTTTAGGCCTTTTTGGATGGCAGAGGTGTTGGGGGGGGGAGAGGACTGGAGCACTGGGGAGTATTTGATTTAGTTTTTGGGATGGGGAAAAATTTAAGGGGGTTGCCATAGATGCCATAATTTCTTTGTGATGTCTATCACTGTATTTTCTCTCTCTAAATATGATTCTGCATTTTATCTCCGACTTGATTTGGAGTTTAATTTCTGTCAGCTCTCTTTAAAAAAACACGACAGCCATGTTGAAGAAGCTCCTCCCTATGATGATCTCTCTGATCAGGAAATGAACTATGCTTTGTTCACAGATGGTTCCTGTCGTCTTGTTGGGAACAAGCGAAGATGGAAGTCAGCAGTCTGGAGTCCTACCAGAAGAGCTACTGAAGCGAGAGATGGAGAAGGAGAATCCAGTCAGTTTGCTGAGGTAATAGCTGTCCAACTTGCTCTTGATGTGGCTGAACGTGAGAATTGGCCTATCCTTTACCTCTACACCAACTCATGGATGGTAGCCAATGCTCTATGGGGTTGGCTAAAGGACTGGAAGAAGAATGGTTGGCAGAGGAAAGGAAAGCCTATTTGGTGCGCTGATCTACGGCAGGACATTGATGCATGGCTGGAGAGAATTCCAGTGAAGGTGCGGCATGTAGACGCACACATGCCTATGAATTGAGCCACTGAGGAACACCAACACAACCAGCAGGCAGACCAAGCTGCTCAGATTTCTCAAGTTGATACAAACTCTGATCTTGACCTTGATTGGAAATGTCGAGGTGAACTGTTCCTAGCTCGGTGGGTCCATGATTCATCTGGACATCAAGGCAGAGATGTAACATACCGATGGGCTTGCAATAGGTCAATTGACTTATCCATGGACGCTATTACCCAAGTCATCTATGACTGTGACATTTGTGCTGCTATTAAGCAGGCTCAGCGAATCAAGTCCTTATGGTATGGTGAGAGATGCTCAAAGTACAAGTATGGCGAAGCGTGGCAGATTGACTACATCACTTTACCTTGATCTTGTTCTGGCAAGCAGTATGTGTCATTGTCCAGGCTGTGGGCTGCATTTCTCTCTAACCTCACCTCCCGTCTCTCTGATTAATCCACTTGCTTACTAACCCCCTTGGCCAGCCCTCCATTCTTCCTTGGGGCACAAGGCTATGTTTGGGGTAAGGTAGGGGAGTGGGAGAAGGTGGAAGGCCGGTTGGCAGCCCCTCCTGGGGACTCAGGTTTCTGGGAGATGTGTTTAGTTTCTGTATTACCTTTTACCTTGTATATTTCTGTATATAACTGCATGTATTGTAATTATCTGCTTGTATATTGAGCTAAGCTGTTAATATAAGCTTCATTCAAATTTCTAGAGCCAGCTGAGTCTAGTCTGGTTGATTTCCAAAGTTGGGAGGGGGGTAACACCCAAACCACCACAGTTTGTTACTTTATAATACTTATCACAATGACTGCAGAATGCAACTTGCATGAAAAGTAGTTTTAATGACAATTCTGTTAATTTTTCCAATTGCATTAATATGTAGTTGTTCAATTTGTTGTGCAAATCTTCTGAAAGATTGTTTGAAATATGTCAGAAAATCTGAGCATTTACTATTTAGTAAAGATTTTTCCAAACTTGAAATCTCTTGCAGTGTAAGAAATTTGTCCTGCGTACCTGCAGGATTTTTCCATGATATTTTAATAATCTGTTTATGGTACTGTATTATTATTAATTAATATTGTAGTAGTTCTACTGTGAATTTGTCAGAAATATAATAAGAAATATAACATTTACCAAAGTGTCTTTAAGGCATGGATATTGTTTCTGTATTTCAGTTCATCCCAATATTTTGAAGTAAAACAAATATAGAGAGCAGAAATAGTCTATGTTAACAACAGTCTGCAAGGAAATTAAACACTTAACTGAGTCGCCATATTTGGATGTGCAGGATAGATTTACAACCATAAAGAATCCAAGTGTGCATTATTATAAAACTAAAGTTGTATTTAAGAACTTAAAAGACACAGAATCACAGAACATTAGAGGTTGGAAGGGACCTCCAGTGGTTAGTGGTATGGTGGGAATAATTACAATTATTAGAATGGCAAAAAGAAAGTGTGTCAGAGAAACATGTCCCCAGCCACTTCTGAACTTGGAAGCCAGCATCCCCATAGGGACAAGGAAAGGCATCACACCAGGATTCACACTAGAGATCCCAGCAGCTCTGGTGACAGCAATGAAGAGTTCCAGAGTTACTTTGAATGGTTTCACCTACCAAAAGAATACTGTATTCAGAAACTAAGTGTTCATGTGGGGATGAAGGAACATGTGATAAAGAGAATGTCATTATGGTTACTGAAGAAGCTGACACTGGTGACATTTGCAGATCAGTCGTCTCATAGGTGCTTAGGAAGGGAGTAAATTCTTTCTCAATTCAACACTGAGGAATAGCTGTCACTGTGACAGAAATCCATCTCCATCTGGGGGGTGGGAATTGAAAAGCTCCATGTATACCTTTGATTCACTGTCACAAAAGCCAAAGCTCATCACCAGTCAAGGGGGTGGGAGATTAATAAAGAGTAGCAGGTATCGGGCTCAGAGCAATAAAGCTCTAAATTGTTTTGTATTATGCTCTACATAGAATAATATGGTTGCATATACTGTATAATGCATATAGTATAGAATCATAGAATCAACCAGGTTGGAAGAGACCTCCAAGATCATCCAGTCCAACCTATCCCCCAGCCCTATCCAATCAACTAGACCATGGCACTAAGTGCCTCATCCAGTCTTTTCTTGAAGACCTCCAGGGACGGTGACTCCACCACCTCCCTGGGCAGCCCATTCCAATGGGAAATCACTCTCTCTGTGAAGAACTTCCTCCTAACATACAGCCTATACTTTCCCCGGCACAACTTGAGACTGTGTCCCCTTGTTCTATTGCTGGTTACCTGGGAGAAGAGGCCACCCCCCACCTGGCTACAATGCCCCTTCAGGTAGTTGTAGACAGTAATAAGATCACCCCTGAGCCTCCTCTTCTCCAGGCTAAACAGGCCCAGCTCCCTCAGCAAATCACTCTCTCTGTGAAGGACCGTGGACGGATTTCCTGCTAACAAAAGACATGAATTGATAAGCATGAGCAACTCATGCTGTGAAGTGTCCTTGAGTCCATCCCAGAGGCAGGAACTAAGACGGTAATAACAGCCCCCAACATGCAGCTGTGGGAAAGCAGGGCCTGCTGGCCGTAGGAGGCTGACCCTACAGGTTGTTTATACAAGTTTAACTGATCTGTACCTCACACATAGCCTTAAACCTATCTGTACCTTCCACATGAACCAATATTAACTAAGCTAGCTATGCACGCCTCTTCCAAGTTGGTATATAAGTTGCTGTATCATGGCAATAAAGGGATTATCGGAGAACAATTATTTAACCACATTGGTGTTACAATTGTTACTCTGGGGATGCAGCGCCGGCAAAGATGTTCCTCCTAACATCCGGCCTGTACTTCCCCCAGCACAACTTGAGACTGTGACTCCTTGGTCTATTGCAGATTGCCTGGGAGAAGAGACCAACCCCCACCTGGCTACAATGTCCCTTCAGGTAGTTGTAGACAGCAATGAGGTCACCCCCAAGCCTCCTCTTCTCCAGGCTAAACAACCCCAGCTCCCTCAGCCTCTCCTCATAGGGTTTGTGTTCCAGGCCCCTCACCAACTTCATTGTCCTTCTCTGGACACATTCCAGCACCTCAACAGCTCTCTTGAATTGAGGGGCCCAGAACTGGACACAGTACTCAAGGTGTGGTCTGACCAGTGTTGAGTACAGGGGAAGAATAACCTCGTCCTACTAGCCACACTATTCCTGATCCAGGCCAGGATGCCATTGGCTTTCTTGGCTACCTGGGCACACTGCTGGCTCATCTTCAGCCTACTATCTACAAGTACCCCCAGGTCCCTTTCTTCCTGGCTGCTCTCCAGCCACTCTGTCCCCAGCCTGTAGGGCTACTTGGTGTTGTTGTGGCCAAAGTGCAGAACCCTGCACTTGGCCTTGTTCAATCTCATCCCATTGGCCTCAGCACACCCATCCAGCCTGTCTAGGTCCCTCTGCAGGGCTCTCCTACCTTCCAACAGATCAACACCTGCTCCTAGCTTGGTGTCATCTGCCAACTTACTGATGGTGGACTCAATCCCCTCGTCCAGATCATCAATAAAGATACTGAACAGGACTGGGCCCAGCACTGATCCTTGGGGAACACCACTAGTGACTGGTTGCCAACTGGATGTGGCACCATTCACCACCACTCTCTGGGCCTGGCCTTCCACCCAGTTCTTGACCCATATCAGAGTGAATCTGTCCAAGCCATGAGCTGCCAGCTTTGCCAGGAGCTTGTTGTGGCAGATGCTGTGAAAGGCTTCGCTGAAGTCCAGGTAGACTGCATCCACAGCCTTCCCCACATTCACCAGGTGGGTAACCTGATCATAAAAGGAGATCAGGTTGGTGAGGCAGGACCTGCCCTTCCTAAACCCATGCTGGCTGGGCCTGATCCCTTGGACATGCTGTAGGTGATTTGTGATGGCACTCAAGATGACCTGTTCCATGACCTCGCTTAGCGCGGAAGTCAGGCTGACAGGTCTGTAATTTCCTGGTTCCTGCCTCCAGCCCTTTTTGTGGATGGGCATCACACTGGCCAGCTTCCAGTCTTTGGGGCCCACTCCAGTGAGCCAGGACTGCTGATAAATGATGGAGAGTGGCTTGGCCAGCTCAGCTGCCAACTCTGTCAGCACCCTAGGGTGGATCCCATCCGGTCCCATGGACTTGTGAGGATCCAAATGTCTCAGCAGGTCCCTTAATTCTTCGTCATGGATTAGAGGGGGACTATACTGGTCCCTGACTCCATCCACCACTTCAGGAGTCCAGCTGTCCTGGAGACAACCTGTCCCACTATTGAAGATTGAGGCAAAGAAGGTGTTAAGCACCTCTGCCTTTTCCTCATCCTTTGTCACTATATTCCCCTCTCTATATAATAAGGACTGGAGGTTGTCCTTGGCCCTTCTCTTGCCATTCATATATTTAAAGAAACATTTTTTATTTTCCTTGACAGCTGTGGCCAGCCTAAGCTCCAAATGGGCTTTTGCCTCTCTAATTTTTCCTCTACAAGACCTAGCAACTTCCTTGAACTTCTCCTGGGACACCTCCCCTCTTTTCCAAAGATGATATACTCTCTTTTTAATCTTTAATTCCTTCAGCAGCTCCCTGCCCATCCAGTCTGGCTGCCTCCCTCATCGGCTCGTCTTCCGGCTCACAGCCTGCTCCTGTGCCTTCAGGAGTTCTTTCTTGAAGTAGGTCCAACCTTCCTGGACCCCTTTGTTTTTAAGGGCTGTTTCTCAAGTGTGCTAGTTTGAAGCTGGGTAGAATGTTTTGGTGAGAAAAATTAGATCATAGGCTATGAAAGGAAAACAATGGTTATGTCTACTCCCCTCACAGTCTCGCTGAGAGGTAATGGAACAAGAAGGGAAAACATTAGATAACACTTTCGCCATTTTGTCTTCACTTTCGGGCTGGGCTCTGGCTGACCTGCATCTCCCTATCCTCACCTTTGCTTCTTAACCTCTTGGCTGCACCTCTATTCTTCTTTAGGACTGGGGTAAGGTTAAGAGGGGCAGGGGGAAGGTGCAGGGGTTTCTGGGAGGGGAGTTGTTCTTCTGTATTACTTTTAACTTGTGTATTTGTGTATATAAGTGTATATACTGTAAATATCTGCTTGTATATTGTGCTAGCTGTAAATAAATAACTTCATTTATATTCCCAGAGCCTGGCTGAGTCTAGTGGGCTATTACTAAAGTGTGGGGGGGGCGGGTACATCCAAACCACCACACCAAGGAACTTTCTGAGTTAGTTTCTCAGAGGGTGTTTAGCTCACTGTGCTTATATGTAATCTACTCTGTTTTGTACAGGACAACCTAAGCCATATGTGATAAGCCATATCAAAGGGTATCCACTGTCAAGAAAGGCAGCATGCTTGTACCCAAGGTAACCTACAGAAGATACTTTGTTCCCAGAGGGATAACCAGTTGCCCTTGATCTAAGTGGTTCATTTGGCCAGGGGATGGTCTGCCGTGTTAGGCCCAAATAGGCCAAAATAGGCTTATACATGTCCTGGTTTGTATAGACATGTTTTTCTGCTTTCCCTTCTTCTGCTATGGGGAGAAGCAACCATGGGAAAGAGGATGAAGAACCTGGAGCTACTGAGTCTAAGGACTCTGGCTTGCCCAGACTTGTTTGCATCCTGTGGTAAACAAGATACACACACTTAACTTCTGCCTGCCTTGTGCAAGGCCTATGTTTTTCCCAAATTTGGGTAAAGCAAGCCTATGGCTTCACCTAATATGGCCAAGCTTGTCTAACTGCCATTCTGATTGGCTATTATGTGTCCAAAGGCCCATTAGTCTCGGGATGTATTGATAAAAAGAGATGAGCAGGTAACACAATGCACTCTGCTGTTGTATTCGTGCCTGCTGGTGCCTGCTGCTATTGCTCCCTGTTTCTGGCAGTGATTCTGTGTTGCCTTCTGCAGCATTACACTTTGCTAAACTATAAGTTAGCTCTCCTGAAGTGCCTGGAAGGTACACTGCCTTGAGTTTACCAGGAATGGGCTCTAAATGCCTCCACGTGATTGGCCTGTGTAAAGGGTTAACCCTCCTGGGGGACTGGTTGTATGTATATATTTTTTGTATCTTGTTTTCCCTTCTCTATACCTCTTTGTAACTCCCCTACCGAAATACCTTTTGTTTATTGTTAAAGGGTTTTGTTAAACTTCCAAATTAAAGTAAGGCTATTTATTGAGGTGTGTTTTACCTTTTCCTCTCTACATCTAATTCCTTTTTTTTTAAAAAAAAAAAAGGGGGAAGAGGAGAAGGCATCCTATAAATGTATTGCTTCTGTTAGATATTGTCGTGGAGGGCCTGTAGGCCTGAAAATAGGCTTGTTTATGCCTTGCCCTGCCTGGACATGTTTTTCTGCCAGGAGCCCTGGTTGTAAACATGTGTAAGCCCCCATGTTCAGGGACATGTCGTGTCTCCCTGGTGTAAGCCCATGTAATTCCCATATTTGTGGAAAGTCCAGGCAAGTGGCATTTGCCTATTATGGTAAGGTTTGGCTGGCTGCCAACCTGATTGGTCATTCTAGTGGCCAAAGGGGCCATTAATCTCGGCCCACATTCAATAAATAGGACTAGATAGGTAAACAATGTGCTCAGACCCCCACGCTTGGGCACCATTGCTCACACTCGGAGCCTCACTTGCAGCTCAGACCCCCATGCTCAGACCGTCATGCTCTGACCCACTTGCAGCATGATATTCTCCTCCTGAACCTGAGATCCTGCCTGCTAAGAATCCCTGGACAGAGCATCCAGAAGAAGTCAGCAGCACAAAGGCAGAGATTGCATTCGTTGCCAGGAGAACAAGGTCAGAGACCATCATTTCCCCTCAAGCCGGGAGGATTCCAGCCTCAAAGTCCATGGGCAGAGGTCCCCTGAAGTTTGGATACTAGGCATACGCTGTGACATAGCCCTGGAGGGTGATTACTGATTAATAAGAATTGTGAGTAAAAGCTTTAATGCCTCTGTAAATATCCGTTGTCTCTGCCATAGAGCAGAAGCAGTTTCCAGCCCGCTCTGCTGAGCAAATAGCATATAGACCCCAAACGGTATTTGCCACGGGGAAAACTCCTCTCTGGTTGTAGTTTGAATGTTTGCTAGTTATTAATAAGTTTCTGTACATATTTTATCCTAGAATGTTTTCATAACCGTGTAAGAATCCTTTTAATATTAATATACAGTGGTTGGGGGTGGCAAGAGTCCAGAATATTGAGTTTAATAAATATATATTTTTATAGAATATTATCTTGCCCCAATTAATTTCTCCCCTCCGCCAAAATCGGCATAGGTGGCAGAATACCCCATCCGCGACAGATATATTGTGAGTCTCTGGGAAATTTAAACTAGAACCAAGACAGTTAATTTGGCACCTCAACTTGGGGCTAGGTACAAAATAATTATTTTAGACAATATTTGGAAGTAAAAAATGGATGTTCTAAGAGTTTTAAAAATTCAGGCTTTTAGATGGCTGTTTTGGAGATGGATATATAAATTCATAATGTATCATGTAGTCTGGATAGTGATATGGTACTGGACTATTTTAAAGGCTTACCTGTGCAATTATATGTATATTTAGTGGATGCTGTTGGAAACTTTACCAGGTTTGGGAACGCATCTGATACATGGAATCATTCTGAGAATGTGTGCTGGGACATTCAAGGTATTTGCATTATGTTTAAACGTGATTCAGGGTGATATTATTGCTATGCTAACCTGGACCATGTGGCAGCCACATGTAGCTGCCATGATTACGACATTCAGTAAAGAAATAAGCAGGGGGAGGGCAGGTCCGCCAATGCTGTGGGTGTCGGTGTGGTGGTGCTCAGACCAGCACTGTAGCAGAGCTGCAACTCCACATGACTCCCTGAACATGGGCGGCGACACAGACAGTAATGCAGTGGTGTGATGGTTTGGGTATTACCCCCCCCATCCAGACTAGACTCAGATGGCTGGAAATTAAGGAATGAAGCTATATTTACAGCTTAACACAATATAAAGGCATATATACACAAATATATATGGTTATATACAAATTAAAAGTAACACAGAAATACAATACTCCTCCCAGAAACAAAGTCCCCAGAAGGGCTCTCGACCCAACCCCCCTTCCCCCTCCCTCCTTCCCTCTCTCCCTTCAGAAATAACCAGATCAACCCATGTATATCTCACTGGAGATCTGAGGCGAGATGTCAAAAAAAACCCACCAAAAATGACAAGGAGATTAGAGGAAAAAGGGGTTAGGTGGATTAGAGAGTTAAAGGCAGAGTCAGCCAGAGAGACCAGACCACCAGAAAGAAGGCTGCCGGGTTCCTCAAAGTCTGTGTGGGAAACCAGTATGACACAGTCTCACATCAACATGATGTATATGGTCAATAATGTTTGTTGAAGCTAAGATTGAGGCTTATATAGTGGCTAATACAACATGTATAATTCTGATAGGTTATGTAACAGAAATATGGGCTGTCCACACACACAGAGGCAGAGCTGACCAACTGCCCCCCTAAATCCCCCTCACACAGCTAGCTATACAGATAACAGCTTCTCTACCAGCCCCCTTCAAGGCCATTTTCCCTGCAGCTGTGCTCCTTATCAGAATGACCTAATGTTACCCTTCCTACTCTCCTCATTTCAGACTGCTCAATTCTGCCCAAACCCCAGCATCTCCTCCTTTCTTTTTAAATGTTGCAGATATTGCGCTACTGATCATACCTTGTACACATTGTGCTACACACGGTAAAAATACAATGGTCATCAAGAAAACAACAAGTGCATACACAATCATTTTAACCAGGCTTCTAAGCCATCCTGTTAGTCCCCATTCTCCAAAGATCTTGTCAAGCCAATCCCATTTATCTTCTTCTTTGAGCCTTGATACACCATCTTTCAAGCACTGGATGCTGGCGTGTATCAATTCTGAATGATCAGACAGGCTCATGCAACACATACCCTCAAAATCTTCACACCCGTGGCCTTGTGCTAGAAGCAGAAAGTCTATAGTGGCTCTGTTTTGCAAAGTCGCATGTCAGATGCTGTCAACGTCCTATAATAAACCCAATAGAGCTTTGCTAGTACCATTAGTTTGTTTAGCAAGCCAACAACCAAGCTTATCTAACAGCCCCAAAGCTTTTCCAGCTGTTACCCCTGGTGCTAAGAAAGCGGCAGTAAATTGTTGTTCAAAAGACCAAAAATCCATATGATCATCACAGTCACAGGAGAATGCATGTATGTTATGTTTTCACTGGGCTCTGTGTGGTAATCAATGTTGAAGAATTGTAGATGTATTTGGAGTTAACAGATAAAGATGCCCTAAACTACTGGGTCCTCCCCTTATATGTGAAGGAATAGCAGGCTAGGCTCTATCCCCACAGAGAAAAAATGCTCCTGATGGCAATCGCAGAGGAACATTAGTAGATTTTGAGATGTTCCCAAGTCATATAGTTATATGATGCATTTTCATTTTGTGCTAGTTTGAAGCTAACTAGAATACTTTGGTGAGAAGAACTAGATTACAGGCTGTGGAAGGAAAACAATGGTGATGTCTACTTCCTTCATAGGCTTGCTGAGATGTATAAGAACAAGAAATAAAAACATAGGTAACCACTCTCACTTCTGCTGCTGGCGAACTCTGAGCTGCATCTTACTCTCTAACCTCACCCTCCGTTTTTCTTTGGCTAATCCACTTTGCTTCCTAACCCCCTGGCTGAACCTCCATTCTTCCTTGGGACTAGGGTAAGGCTGAGAGGGGTAGGGGGAAGGTGAAGGGGTGGTTGAGAGCTCCTCCTGGGGACTCAGGTTTCTGGGAGGGGAGTTGTGTTTCTGTATTACCTTGTATATTTGTGTATAGAATCATAGAATCAACCAGGTTGGAAGAGACCTCCAAGATCATCCAGTCCAACCTATCACCCAGCCCTATCCAGTCAACTAGACCATGGCACTAAGTGCCTCATCCAGTCTTTTCTTGAACACCCCCAGGGACGGTGCCTCCACCACCTCCCTGGGCAGCCCATTCCAATGGGAAATCACTCTCTTTGTGAAGAACTTCTTCCTAATATCCAGCCTATACCTACTCTGGCACAACTTGAGACTGTGTCCCCTTGTTCTGTTGCTGGTTGCCTGGGAGAAGAGGCCAACCCCCACCTGGCTACAATGCCCCTTCAGGTAGTTGTAGACAGTAATAAGATCACCCCTGAGCCTCCTCTTCTCCAGGCTAAACAGGCCCATCTCCCTCAACCTCTCCTCATAGGATTTGTGCTCCAGGCCCCTCACCAGCTTTGTTGCCCTTCTCTGGACATGTTCCAGCACCTCAACGTCTTTCTTGAATTGAGGGGCCCAGAACTGGATACAGTACTCAAGGTGTGGCCTGACCAGTGCTGAGTACAGGGGAAGAATAACCTCCCTTGTCCTACTGGCCACACTGTTCCTGATGCAGGCCAGGATGCCATTGGCTCTCTTGGCCACCTGGGCACACTGCTGGCTCATCTTCAGCTTACTATCTATCAGTACCCCCAGGTCCCTTTCCTCCTGGCTGCTCTCCAGCCACTCAGTCCCCAGCCTATAGCGCTGCTTGGGGTTATTGTGGCCAAAGTGCAGAACCCTGCACTTGGCCTTGTTAAATCTCATCCCATTAGCCTCTGCCCACCCATCCAGCCTGTCCAGGTCCCTCTGCAGGGCTCTCCTACCTTCCACCAGGTCAACACCTGCTCCTAGCTTGGTGTCATCTGCAAACTTACTGATGCTGGACTCAATGCCCTCATCCAGGTCATCAATAAAGATATTGAACAGGACTGGGCCCAGCACTGATCCTTGGGGAACAGCACTAGTGACTGGCTGCCAACTGGATGTGGCACCATTCACCACCACTCTCTGAGCTCTGCCATCCAGCCAGTTCTTGATCCAGGACAGAGTGAATCTGTCCAAACCATGAGCTGCCAGCTTGGCTAGGAGCTTCTTGTGGCAGACAGTGTCAAAGGCTTTGCTGAAGTCCAAGTAGACTACATCCACAGCCTTCCCCACATTCACCAGGTGGGTAACCTGATCATAAAAGGAGATCAGGTTGGTGAGGCAGGACCTGCCCTTCCTAAACCCATGCTGATCCCTTGGCTATCCTGTAGGTGCTTTGTGATGGCACCCAAGATGACCTGTTCCATGACCTTGCCTGGCACTGAAGTCAGGCTCACAGGTCTGTAGTTTTCTGGCTCCTCCTTACGACCCTTCTTGTGAATGGGAATCACATTGGCCAGCTTCCAGTCTTCAGGGACCTCTCCAGTGAGCCAGGACTGCTGATAAATGATGGAGAGTGGCTTGGCCAGCTCAGCTGCCAACTCTCTCAGCACCCTAGGGTGGATCCCATCCGGTCCCATGGACTTGTGAGGATCCAAATGACACAGCAGGTCCCTTACTGCTTCCTCATGGATTAGAGGGGGACTGTACTGATCCCTGACTCCATCCACCACTTCAGGAGTCCATCTGTCCTGGAGACAACCTGTCCCACTAGTGAAGATTGAGGCAAAGAAGGTGTTAAGCACCTCTGCCTTTTCCTCATCCTTTGTCACTATGTTCCCCTCTCTATCTAACAAGGACTGGAGGTTGCCCTTGTCCCTTCTCTTGCCATTCATATATTTAAAGAAACACTTTTTATTTTCCTTGGTAGCTGTGGCCAGCCTGAGCTCCAAGTGGGCTTTTGCCTCTCTAATTTTTCCTCTACAAGACCTAGCAACTTCCTTGAACTTCTCCTGGGACACCTCCCCTCTTTTCCAAAGGTGATACACTCTCTTTTTAATCTTTAATTCCTTCAGCAGCTCCCTGCCCATCCAGCCTGGCTGCCTCCCTCGTCGGCTCATCTTCTGGCTCAGTGGCACTGCCTGCTCCTGTGCCTTCAGGAGTTCTTTCTTGAAGTAGGTCCAACCTTCCTGGACCCCTTTGTTTTTAAGGGATGTTTCCCAAGGAACTTTCTGAATTAGTTCCTTAAATAGGCTGAAGTCTGCCCTTCGGAAGTCCAGTGTGGAGGTTCTGTTGATGCCCCTCCTGGTTTCTACATGTATTGAAAACTCTATAATTTCATGGTCACTGGACCCCAGGCAGCCTCCAACCACCACATCCCCTACCAGCCCCTCTCTATTTGTGAGCAGCAGGTCAAGCAGGGCTGCCCCCCTGGTAGGCTCACGTAACAGCTGGGATAGGAAGTTGTCTTCCACACATTGCAGAAACCTTCTAGACTGCTTCTTCTCTGCAGTGTTTAAGTCCCAGCAGATGTCTGGTAGGTTAAAGTCGCCCACCAGAACAAGGGCAGGTGATCTTGAGGCAGCCTCCAGTTGTTTAAAGAGTAATAAATCAACCTCTTCTTCCTGGTTGGGTGGTCTGTAACAGACTCCAACTGTATATACTGTAAATATCTGCTTGTATATTGTGCTAGCTGTAAATATAAGCTTCATTCATATTTCCAGAGCCGGCTGAGTCTAGCCTGGGTGATTTCCAAAGTGGGGGGGGGGCAGGGAACACCCAAACCATCACACATTTTTATAAATAGGGTGAGTAGGAGAAACATCCCAGGCTCTAGAGTGATTTTTTCCCTGTATACCTGAATTCGACACAATAATCCATTCTTATAGGCCCTAAAAGCTCAAGTTCTTGTGGTTCTATATCAGCTGGTGGCAAATATGGAGCCCACCCATCCCACCCACCAACGAGCCCCTTTCCATTATCAACAAGATTCTGAGCTTTCAGGATAGGCCAGTTGTCTATTGGCACCCCCACAAGGCAGGT
This sequence comes from Pogoniulus pusillus, assembly GCF_015220805.1. Lineage (NCBI taxonomy): Eukaryota > Metazoa > Chordata > Aves > Piciformes > Lybiidae > Pogoniulus > Pogoniulus pusillus. The sequence goes on from NC_087308.1 coordinate 5,219,109, forward strand.
AGAGAAAGGATTTCTTGGGTCGGTGGTAGCCAGACATGTTATGTCCTGTCCAGTCAGGTTTGCCAATGTGACCCAGACATTTTGCTTGGGGAAAAAGGGAAAAGAAAGATGTGAGTCTCCATTCATTCCCCTCCCATAACCACAGTTAGTCAATACCGTTAGGATGAAAACAAATTTTAAGAGCCATAATGCACCCGTTTTCTATTATGCTTATCTAGTTGCCCAATATTCTTTCTCAGATTGCCACCATTCTGGACTCACCCTATAATTTTCAGGAATTTTGATGTTTTCACCGCAGTCCCTTGCTATGATCTGCATCTGTTGTCTATTGCGCTTAAGAGCTACTAATTTTAGAACACAAAATAAAAGATATGCCCTATATATTGCTTTTATTGAGCTTAGTGCATTTGTTAAGTGCTGTCATACTGCAAATACCCTTAAAGTATTAGGATTATTTTCTGCTCCTGGCAGTTCTGATAAAGGTCTTCCCATGAATGCCTCAAAATACCACTCCACTGTCCAATTTTCTATGTGATCTTGACAAATTGGACACTGCCAGTGCAAATCCTGATCAAATTTATTTACACTTCTCCACCCCTTGTAATTACAGTGTCTACAGTGTAATAATATCCACGTCTGACAAGTGGACATGTGGGTGTCACAGCACTGCTCTAATTATTGTCTCTGGCTCTCAGAAAACTCCTTACTTCTTATTGCATTAAAAAAGACTCTTCATCTGGCAAGTGCTGTAGGGTGTCAATGTTATCTGGATGTAAAAACTGAAGCCATGGCCATAAAGTCTGCGCAAACTGATATAAGACTCTTTCTCTGTCCTTGCTCACTCCATTTCTGCCTCTTGGTCTTTCTCGTATATCCACATTCAGATCCAATTTGCCGACAGCCAACAAGGTGTCTCGCGACCTGTGGGGACACAAGCATATCCCCTCCCACAGGTTAGCAACTGATATGGTCCCTGCCAAGCATTAAGTTCCGTTTGAAAGACTTTGACTTTAATCTTTTTTTTGCCAAGTCTTTCTGATTACTGTCTCTGTGTAGTTCTGCTGGCAGGTCCTGTTCTTCTCCATGAACATTCAACCAGTTAAGAACGAAGTCTTCCCTAGGATTTCATGTGGGGACTGTCTCCCCCTGTTTTTCTATGACTGAAAGCTGTCTTTTCAAATCTTGATGGACGCGCTCCTACTATCGTGTGTCCCGTTGAGTTGCATGGAGCTCTGAAGACATGTTTGATGTTCCAGTCTTTGCAGAAATGTCGTATTGACTCATATCTGTAAGCTGAGCCATTATCTGTTTTTATTTCTTTGGGGACCCCCATCACAGTGAACACCTGTAGCGTGTGTTGTCACACTGCCTTTGCTGAAGTGGATGTGTGTGCTGTAGCCCACATCATATGTGAACAGGTGTCCACAGAGATGTGAATGTATTTCAGCTGACCAAAGGGGGCATATTCATTCACATCTGTTTGCCAGATTTCTCGGGGCTGTAGGCATTGGAGGCTTACCCCTCCTGATTGCAGGGTGGGCACACGAGCACAATCAGGGCAGGCCGCAACTATTGCTCTTGCATCTACTAAGGATATGCCAAATCTTCATCATAACACAGCTGATGATTGATGGAAAAAAACACATGTGATCTCTTTGCTTCTTCTAATTTAGGTGGCTTGTTTGCATCTTTGGCATTAGTGACAATCCTATCTGCTTGTGCATTACCTTCTACTAATCCTCCAGGTAATGTTGTATGGCTTTTGATGTGAGATGCAAACACTTAGCCTGTCCTTTGCTGTAATGTCACCCAAAGGCGACAGAATGCCTGGAACAACTTCGAGTTATTCACATGGCAAATTAGTGCTCTGTGCATTCACTGAACCACCCCAACTTTATACTGAGAGTTGAAACAATATTGATGTCTTCCCCAGGCCAGCGCTGCAACACTGCTATTATTGCTTCCAGCTCTAGCAGTTGCACTGAACCTTCTGCGATTAAGGTATGTGACTTCCAGCTACCTGATTCTTTCCATGTGTATCCAGCTTTCCCAGACTTACTGCTGATGTCTGTAAAAATGGTAGGCTTAATGAATGATCTGAAACACAAGACTGTTCTTCCATACTGATGGTAGTTTTGAAGAGCTGATGTCAGGGGTAATGATTGTCCAGCTGCATTCTGACAGCCATTACTGCAACGGCGAAAGTGAAGCTCTGTTGACACATGAGGCACAAGGTCCAGGGCAATAGGCAACACCACGGCATCTGGGGTTCTTCCTAAAATGGCAACCAGACACTCGGTTCCCTTTAGTATTAGTCGAGCAATGGCATTGGTTCTTGTGGTAATTGACGCCTTCTTGTTTGCTAGGAACACCCATTCTAGAATTGCCAACGGGTCTTGGAGCTCTGGCCTCCACTGGGCCAGAATGTCAGCAACTTCCTTGTCTTTGTTGTAAACATATAGCCCATCGGTGCCTCTGGGGTTATTCTATACAAGAAACCGCTTGCTATCTTTTTTGAGATGGTGCCTAAGGCCCATCTGGCCTCTTTAGACAAATGCCTTTCTTCCTGTGAAGCTGTACTTCCACACAGCATTTCAAAGAGTGGCTCCATGTCCGTGTTTGTGATCCCACACAAATTTCTAACCCATTGGATGTCCCCTATCATTTTCTGAACGTCGTTCACAGTTTTTACTTCAGTCCTGATCTGTAACTTCTGAGGGTGTAGCACCATCGATGTTAACATCATTCCCAGATATTTCCATGGAGATGTTTGCTGGATTTTTTCATGTGCCACTACAAGTCCCCATTTCTGCAGGATCTGCAACAAACAGGTATAGGTTTTTTGTCAGATAGAACCCTCAGAGCACACTAGTATATCATCCATGTAGTGGTATGTTATGACCCCTGGGTTTTGTTGGTTAAACTCTTTGATAGTGAGGTCCACATACCATTGGCAGATGGTTGGTGAATTCTTCATACCTTGTGGCAACACAGTCCAATGGTAGCGCTTTGCTGGCACAACTCAATTAATGGATGGCACTGAAAATGCAAATTTCTTGTGGCCATTGGGATGCAATGGGATTGTAAAGAAACAGTCTTTAAGATCTATTATGACCACATCCCATCCTTCTGGCAGTGTGGTTGGAGAGGGTAGTCCTGGCTGCAAGGTTCCCATATCCTGCATTACTGTGTTTATTGCTCTCAAGTCATGCAGCAGCCTCCACTTCCCAGACTTCTTCTGAATAGTGAACACCAGAGAGTTCCAGGGACTAGTCGATGGTACCAGGTGATCTGCTTTCAACTGTTCTTGTACCAGGGTCTCTAAATGAGCGAGCTTCTCAGTGGTTAATGGCCATTACTCTACTCAAACTGCGGTCTCGGTCTTCCATGTGAGTTTTATGGCTGGACAATGGCCGCAAGTGAAAAGGTGTCTGTATCACACAGCCCCATTGACTCAGGACATCACATCCTCAGATCCAAATGGTGGTACTCAGCACGTGGGGTTTTACCTGTGCTACAAGGCCTTCTTGCTCTTCCCAGATCATGACGAAGTCTTGGCTGATCTTTGTTGGAGAGGTTCCGCCAATCCCCACTACCACATTGGTCACATTGTCCAAAACCCACTCCATGGGCCATGCAGATCAAGGGATGATGGTGACATCTGTGCCTGAGTGCGAAAGCAACTAATGGTTGCCCAGAGGAACCGAACCCTTGTGAGCTCCGCTTCTCTTTTCCTGGTCTTGGCACTGATGACTTAAAAGGAACCAGCTGGGCAATTCTGCTTCCTTGTTTGAGGGTTAACGGAGGGGACAAAAATTGAATCATTATGCCTATTGGTCCAGTGTAATCTGCGTCAATAACCCCAGGTAATACCAGTATGCCTTGTCTTGTTGTGGAAGATCTCCCTAGCAGCAATGTGCTCAGGCCATGCCCTAGCAGCCCTGTGGCTGTTGAAGGAACAACATGGACTTGCCCGTCTGTTACTGTGACGTCCTCTCCCATGGCCAGGGCAAGTCCAGCACTTCCTCTTATGGCTGCCATGAGTTTGTCAAGGCAGCCGCCGCAGTTGGGTCCTTGGCTGTCTTCACGCCCCCAACAAGGGCGCTGTTCAACAAGTTTCCCTGAAGTGGGTTCCCATCCCTCTTGAACCTCGAATGGCATTCCATGTCTCTATGACCAAATTTATCACACCTTCGACAGGTCCCAGGAAAAGCCTCTGCTCCTCCATCCTTTTGATTTCTCTTAAGGGGACAATTTCACTTCAGGTGACCATTTTGACCACTCTGGAAACAGCCCGTTTGCTTGGGACCCCTGTCACCTTTCCCTTGCACTCTTGGTGATTTTAATGCTACTGCCATAGCTTTTGCATGTATTTTGGCCTTTTCTGTCTCCTCTTGTACCCATGGCACTCTTGAAGATGCCTCAATCATTTGAGACATGGTTGACCCTCTGGGAAGAGAAGCAAGGATTTGTTGACACCTTGGGTTGGTGTTCTCGAAAGCCAAGTCCTTTCCCACTGATGATTTTGCATCAGCGTCCAAATTTGGTGCGGCATCGAGTGCCTCTCGTAATCGATCGACAAATCTGGTGTATGGCTTGTTTTCTGGTTGCCTTACACGGGCTTAGGGATAGGCAGGTTTTCCCATTTGCAGTACTTCTCTGAAAGCTGCCAAGGACAATGCTTGCGTTAGACAATTTGAGGATGCATTGCAGCCTGTGTTGCTCCATCTTTTTACTGTCCAGTCCCCATTAACTGATCAAGGGTGACAAATCGCAAGGGGTCGTCTGCGAGGTTGTTTAAATTGTTCATCATGGCCACCTCTCATTTCTCTTGCCTCTTGTCTTTAAAAATCATGAAGGCTGACAGGGTTAGCATCAGCTCCATCAAGGCCCTGATATTGACGGGCAGGAGAGTCTGGATCTTAAAAAAGGATGTCAGCAATGATAAAACGTGCTTGTTTTCATGACCATAGTCCATCAGTGATTTCTGGATGCTGGAAACAACTTTGCTGGTCTCCTTTAATGATGACTGGAAGAGCAGTGATACTTGCTGGCAGTATCTGTCCTTCAATAACTGCCATTGGCCCATATCGAAGTTAGGATCCCTTGGAGGATCAGCCCTTGTTGAGGCAATCCTGATGGCTCATCTTTTGAGATACTCTTATCATCCCTTCTTTTTGGCCAGAGGGAGAACCATGACGTTGCGGGGTCTGATGAGCCTTTTGATTGTTGTAAAGCTTTCCACTCATTCCATGCTTTGCAATCTTCTTCCAGGATACCTGAATCAAATCTTGATTGTAGATAATGATCAGCCTGTCCCAGAGTCCCTCTGTCTTCTCTTTTTCTCGAAATCTTCTGCTGCAGGACCAGGAGCTGTGTCTTGGGAGGGGGATGGACCAATATCAACAGGTCCAAATATCTGTTGTTCTACGTTTCTCAGCCCCTCCACTATCGCCTTGTATGCTTCCTTAACTGCTTGCTTGGGGGAATCTTTGTCTAACCTTTCCATTTGATCTAGTAATGCTTGCATTTGCTCACCCTGTCTGTGTAGTGCCTCGAGTAAGTCCGTGGAGACAGGGGTGGGGTGTAATGGCACTAATAACTGTGCGTCAGCTCTGTCCACTTCCATGGGCTCAGCGGAATGCCCTGTTTTAAGGTTCATTTTTTCAGCTTCTGAACTATTGAGGTATGGGGGCAGGAATGCTAATAGGGATGGAGAAACCCATTTCCCTGGCTCCAGATCACAATCGCGCTCTAAAAACTCCCTCTTAGACTTGGATATCGGGAATACTTTTAGTCCCGACAATGTTATGTTCCCAGATTTTGATATCGGGTCTGCTTTTAAACCCTCCGATGGTGTAGGGCTTTGATTTTTAAAAGCCTCTTGAATGGCAGAGTATACCTTTGCCTCCCCCTTCTCCTCCTCCAGCATAGTCTTAACAGTTGTCCAAATCAGAGCAAGCTCTTTAGCCTCTTCCAACAGTCACAATGTCCCATAAATCATCTCCTGTCTTCCTCCAGACCTTGTCAGAAAATAATTGGCTTAAATCCTTTAAGTATCCCCTCCTTTGACTCCACAGCAGCAACTTAACTAAATCCCCCTCCTTCAGGAGTGCCTCCCTCTCGTACACAAGCTGCATTAACGTTTTCACGGCAGCTCTTTCCACTGCAGATGCAGCGACCTCCATTTTGCTCGCCCCTAAATGATTTGTGGATCCACATCCTACCTCTAAATGTAGGCCAGGCTATCTTCACCGGTGAGCGAGCCCCCTGCCTTCTCCGATTGATCTGTGTTTGTCACTCCTATGTTCTGAGAAGTCATGCCGATAGTCACCAGATGCTGGGTTCCTCAAAGTCCGTGCGGGAAACCAGTATGACACGGTCTCACAACAACATGATGTATATGGTCAATACCGTTTATTGAAGCTAAGAGTGATGCTTATATAGTGACTAATACAACATGTATATTTCTGATAGGTTGTATAACAGAAATATGGGCTGTCCACACACACAGAGGCAGAGCTGACCAACTGCCTCCCTAAATCCCCCTCACACAGCTAGCTATTGTGGTGGAGGGGCTACAGCCCCAAAACTGAGGCCTCCCTATGCCTCTACATGCCTGGACATGTTTTTCTGCCAGGACCCATGGCAGTAAACAGGTTGTGTAACACACACACACCCAGTCCGTGTACCCCTGGGGTCCGCCCAGGTAATCCCCTATTGGGAGGGTCCAGGCAAACAGCTACTGCCTATTAAGGTAAGGTTTGGCTTATTGCCAGACTGATTGGTCACTTTAGATGGCCAAATGAGCCACGAATCTAGGCTCAGAGTCTATAAAGAGGAGTGCAAAGGAGCACCATGTGTTCAGAGTGTTCAGAGTGTTCAGAGGTTCAAGCTCAGCTCTCTGATCCACATAGCAGCACAGACCTGCTTGCATGGCCGAGATACAGGATCAGGCCCTTACTCACTCACTTGCATTAATCTCAAGGTGCAGTTATCCTGTCTGCGAACCCTTTGAGAAGCAGAGCGCATGCACGCCTGCACTTGATACATATATGGGGAGCCGAGAGCCCCCTGCCTAAGCCTAGAGCTGCCGTACATACTGGCTTGCTATTTTGCATTTATCTACGGAGCTCAAGTCTCCCTGCAGCCCAGCATATACTGCTTGCCAGCTGCCCCGTAAGCCTGGAGAATCCAGGCTCAGCAGACCTTCCAGACTGTCTGCTAACCTACAAACACAGCCTGCTAGCTGTGAGACGACTGTGCTAGAGACTGCAAGGACAAATCCTTCTCCTGCACCTGGAAATCCTGCCAGCTGATCATCCCTGGACACACGGCATCCAGAAGAACCAGCAGCGCCGAAGCAGAGACCACTTCACACCAGGAGAGAAGGTCAGAGAAATCCTGTTTACCCCAGAGACTGGGAACACTTATCATTCTCCTGCAAGCCGGGACAGATTCCAGCTTCACCAAGACCCAAATACTGGGCACACGCTGTGACACAATCCCGGGAGGGTGATTAATACTTAAGAGCAACACATTTAAGCAAGCTTTAATTCCTTTGTAAAATAAGTTACCTCTGTCTTAAGAGCAGACACAGTTTCAGCCCTTGCTGGGCAGACAGTATAGTTGTTAAGAGGCATTAAGCCTAAGGGAATCTTTCTCTCTGTCTAAAGTTGTTGATAATTTGATATTTCAATTTAATAATACAATCCCTGTAAATATATCCCAACTGTTTTCATAACTTTGCCCAAAGAACTTGATTACATAGTGGTTGGGGGTGGTACAAATTTGTAAATATTAATAAGGAAGAAGAGAAATCCCCTCCACAACAGCTATACAGATAACAGCTTCTCTACCAGCCCCCATCAAGGCCATTTTCCCTGCAGCTGTGCTCCTTATTAAAAGGACCTAATGTTACCCTTCCTACTCTCCTTATTTCAGACTGCTTAATTCTGCCCAAACCCCAGCAGAAGGCACAACCCAAAGTGAGAGCTGAGCAGTGTGTGTGTGTGAAGTGACTGTCTTATCTATATTTTGACTAGTTGCATTTCTCAGCAGAAGAATTAATTATATAGGACACATGTTGGGTTTTTTTTCTTTCTTCTCACAGCTAAAGATTTAATTGCTCTCAGTAAAACATTTCAGTTATTCTCAAACTAGCACAGGCGGGCAGTGGCAGTGTGACTCCTGTCCTGAACGCCATTCCAGACCAGGTCCTACCCACACAAATAGCTGCCCCTATGCATTTCTCTGGCTCCTGTCACCACTTGCAGGAAAAAGCTACATAAAACAGACAGACCTCTCCAGACTAGGATCCAATGGAAGGAATCTGGGCTGGAACCAGCACCCCCCAGCAAAATGCATCAGATGAAAATGAATCTGATACCGAGGTAGTCACAATCACAAACATGCCTCAAGAGGAAATCAGGCAAACCTGGCAGGATTATGCAAGGGCAAATGGCCATTCTCTATTGGTCTGGTTCTTGAGTGAGGGAGATCGATGGACAAAGCTACACAGACCAATATGATCAGAGTGATGCCACACAGATTCCACACGATTCAATGTGAATCTTACCGTAGTCCTTTATTGTTCGTTCTGACTCCATTCATACAGTCCTGAGCATAGAGCACACACCTACACATTAGCATAACCTAGGCAAGCACAACCCAGTCTTATACATATATCACGCCTTGTTTTTCTCATTAACCAGATGCCCACTTATCTCTTCTCCCCCACATAAGGCATCCTGAAGCTGTGGGAACCAAGATCGGAATGCTCAATCTGCTTGTTATTATCATGCAGGTGAACTCTTCATGACCCCTTCGCAGAATTCACAACAACTCTTGATAATCAGCTAAGAAGGCAGGATTGCTCACATGTCCATTCTCTTTAAGAAATTCCTCTACAAATCCCCCTTTTTTGTTTGAGCAATACAGACTTGTTTTACAGCTTTCGATAAGGCCACTATACATTTCCACAAACAACACAATATTAGTAAACATATTATAAGCATTAGTAAAATCATAACTGCTTGCTTAATCAGACCACTGAACCAATCTGTCATTCCCAGCCCCTGCAGACATCCATCTGTGCTAGTTTGAAGCTAGCTAGAATCTTTTGGTGAGAAGAATTAGATTACAGGCTGTGGAAGGAAAACAATGGTGATGTCTGCTTCCCTCATAGGCTTGTTGAGATGTATAGGAACAAGAAATAAAAACATAGATAACCACTCTCACTTGGGCTACTGTGTGCTAGTTTGAAGCAGGCTAGAATGTTTTGGTGAGAAAAAGTAGATAATTAGCTGTGAAAAGGAAAACAATTGTGATGTCAACTTCCCTCACAGTCTCGCTGAGATGTATGGGAACAAGAAGGGAAAACATTAGATAACACTCTCGCCATTTTGTCTTCACTTTCTGGCTGGCTTTGGACTGAGCTGCATCTCCCTAACCTCACTGCCACTAACCTTGCTCCTTAACCTCTTGGCTGAACCTCTATTTTTCCTTGGGACTGGGGTAAGGTTGAGAGGGGCAGGAGGAAGGTGCAGGGGTGGTTGAGAGCCCCTCCTGGGGACTCAGGTTTCTGGGAGGGGAGTTGTGTTTCTGTATTATTTTTTCATTTGTATAGTTCTGTATATAACTGTATATATTGTAAATATCTGCTTGTAAATTGTGCTAGCTGTAAATAAATAGCTTCATTTATATTCCCAGAGTCCGACTGAGTTAGCTGGGGTACCTCCTAAAGTGTGGGGGGGCGAGGAACACCTAAACCACCACATACTGGCTGAGCTGCATCTTACTCTCTAACCTCACCCTCCATTTTGGACTAATGCACTTTGCTTCCTAACCCTCTGGCCGAACCTCTATTCTTCCTTGGGACAGGGGTAAGGTTGAGAGGGCTAGGGGGAAGCTGAAGGGGCAGTTGAGACCCCCTCCTGGGGACTCAAGTTTCTGGGAGGGGAGTTGTGTTTCTGTATCACCTTTTTATCTTGTATATTTGTGTATATAACTGTATATACTGTAAATATCTGCTTGTATCTTGTGCTAGCTGGAAATATAAGCTTCAGTCATATTTCCAGAGTGATTTCCAAAAGTGTGGGGGGGGAGGGCGGGATAACACCCCAAACCATCACATCCTTTATTTTGGCACTCCAGCGTGGGGCAAATTGATTTTGAGTGATTGTTGATTAACTCTGGGAATCAGAATGAAGCTAATGAAGTCATTTTACTTAGTGGGGGCTACTGTGTGGCCTATATTCTGTTTTCTTGTTTATAGTTGGATCAAAGCCCAATTTGGTTACTTACTGTTTAATTTTGAAGATCAAAGCTAAACTTACATCCATTTTTTGGAGTTGGGGGAATTTCATCCTTGGCTATATTGGTTTTAATGTCACTGAGTCTTTCACCAGTAATATTAGAGGGGCATTCACCAGTAACATTACAGGAAATGGAAGTATTCTGCTTTATCTACAGCCCTCATGAGAGTTATCTTACCTAAAACTCAGGCAGACCCTTGTTCAGACTTTTATTCACATCAGACTGTGGCATTTCTGTTGTATGTGATTGTATGTCTTATAATTTTTGATATTATAATAATTGTAACATTATGTGTGAGAAACTCAAGTGTGACGCCTTCAAGAAGTAAAAAGAAGCTGTCTGTGCCCCACATGAAAGATAAACAAAGTGGCACTCCAACCCAAAACAATGATGAATTGGGGACACAGCAAGGAACAACCACTACACCTCCTCCCCTAGATTCTGGGAAAGCTGCCAGTGTTCAATCATAGAACAAAAAAAAAAAAGAAAATCACAGAACAAAAGTCTCCTGAAGTTGCCACACCAATGGTAAATTCAATCACAGAAATTCAATCATAGAATCAACCAGGTTGGAAGAGACCTCCAAGATCATCCAGTCCAACCTAGCACCCATCCCTAGCCAGTCAACTAGACCATGGCACTAAGTGCCTCATCCAGTCTTTTCTTGAACACCTCCAGGGATGGTGACTCCACCACCTCCCTGGGCAGCCCATTCCAATGCCAATCACTCTCTTTGTGAAGAACCTCCTCCCAACATCCAGCCCATACTTTCCCCAGCACAACTTGAGACTGTGTCCCCTTGGTCCATTGCTGATTGCCTGGGAGAAGAGACCAACCCCCACCTGGCCACAACCTCCCTTCAGGTAGTTGTAGACAGCAATGAGGTCACCCCTGAGCCTTCTCTTCTCTAGGCTAAACAGCCCCAGCTCCCTCACCAGCTTCATCGCCCTTCTCTGGACACGTTCCAGCACCTCAACATCTCTCTTGAATTGAGGGGCCAAGAACTGGACACAGTACTCAAGGTGTGGCCTGACCAGTGTTGAGTACGGGGGAAGAATAGCCTCCTTCTTCCCACTAGCCACACTATTCCTGATGCAGGTCAGGATGCCATTGGCTCTCTTGGCCACTTGGGCACACTGCTGACTCATCTTCAGCCTATTATCCATAAGTACCCCCAGGTCCCTTTCTTCCTGGCTGCTCTCCAGCCACTCTGTCCCCAGCCTGTAGCACTGTTCCTATCTGGAATGATAACATGGCAGGATGCCCAGGAGTACAGGGAAAATGTTCCTTCAACTAGTAACAATAACTCAGCCAGTTCAAATCCCCAGGCAGTAGACAACAACCCCATGTCTAAGGCAGATTTGAATTCACAGTCCTCAGGCCAGACTCCCAATAATTCAAACCCACCAGTGGACTCGTCAAAGTCTGTCTCAGCTCACGCCATCTTGGCACCAGCCAAAGCAAAAGTTAAGACACGACATTTGACAAAGAGAGATTCAAAAGAGGACTTCAGAGAGGGGACCTCTGGTGAGCAAGAGGAGGAAAAGGAGGTATATAGCCTTCGAGATTTGGCAATCATGCTTAGATCTCAGTACTCAGATTAGAGGAGCACTGTGAGGTTGGCTGCCAAGAAAGAGGATGGTTCCAAGGAGTTTAAGAGTGCTCTTCGGAAAGTTCTGTTTCTAGGCCAGGGACATCCAGATCAACAAGAGGAAGAGGAGAAGGATGACATCCAGGATTCCAACGATCCCCTCAGAGAGGTCAGGGTAGTTAGAAAGGAATACTCAAGGGAATCAGGAGAGCCAATCCTAAGCTGGCTAGTGAGATGCCATGCTATTGGTGCAAATGCCCTACAAGCAGGAGACAAGTCTGCCAAGCAGCTAGGACCACTCACCAAGGAGAGTGGAGTGGACAAATACCTAGCAAGTCCTCTTGGTAAGGTTAGCTTGTGGACACGCCTTCTGTTGGCTGTGGCTCTGAGATATCCTTCCCAAGATGATCTGCCATGGGCGGCCAAGAAGTGGAACACCATTGAGCAGGGAATTAAGCTTCTGAAGGAGTTTGCTGTGAAGGAAGTGCTTTACAGAGATCATGGCACACATGAGCCTGATGACATTCCTCTTGGAACAGGTCTCATGAAGAAGCTTATTAAGCTTGCTCCTTCATCCTATGCTAACATCTTGGCTAACAGGTTTCTATCAAGAAGTGATAATGGAAGGTCTTTCACTGTTGGTGAATTCACTGACCAGCTCAAGCAGATAGAGGACAGCTTGTCACATTCTGCCATAGTCTCTGCTATAAAGACTATGACTACAGAGATAAAGGGGATGAAAGATGACATTAAAGATAGCATCAAGGAAGGCATTAAAGCTGGTATGAAAGAACTGAAGGAGGATCTTACAACCTCAATTTCCAATCTGGAAAAGGATACCATCCCTGCATCATCTGAATGGGTGCATGTTTCTGCCATCAGGAACAGACAGCCACCTCCTGCAAGGCAATTCCAGCCCAGGAGGAGAGAAATTCCACCTATTTCACAATATTGTGCTAGCTGTTAATATAAGCTTCATTTATATTTACAGAGCCGTCTGAGTCTAGTCTGGGTGATTTCCAAAACTGTTTGGGGGCAATTAACACCCGAACCGTCACACCGTCCAATCGTGTTTTTAGAATAGTAAACTTGCTCATGTTGTCTGTCAAGGATTGCAACTGTTTGCGGATGGATATAGGATGGTCTGACAGGTTCAAACAACACATACCTTAAAAATCTTTACACCAGCGCCCTTAAGCCAAAAGCAAAATGTCTATTGCAGCTTTATTTTCCATTGCCTGTCTCATTGAACAGAATTGCTGAAAGGTTCTGAAATATCTGATTCATTAAGCGTGATTAAAGCTAGCCATTAAGCATGGGTAAATCTTGTGTGCAACTAACTCCTAGCATAGTATCAGGATAATGCAGCTATCATCCTACGCATGCACACTTCCTGTTGTTCGTTCATGCTTATGGGTTACAATCATAAACATGCCTGATGTCAATAATGTTAACAACAGCCATATCCCAGTATACATTTAAATTTCTTGCCACAATATCTGCACAGCCATCTGAGCAAGACTTCTGCTCACTGCCAAAAGCAGATGAGACATAACAAGCTGGTATCCATCAAAGATCTGTAAGCAACATAAACAAATACAATCGCATTCCTTCCCTACACTGACAAATCCATTGGTCTTCTTTAGGGTGAATTTCTCTGCATGATGTATCTAGAGAATTTTCCCCCATTTTGGTTTGTTTTTTCTTTTGACATCATCCCTATCCTATAGTGCTACCTTTAATATAAAGAAATGTGCTAGTTTGAAGCAAGCTGGAATGTTTTGGTAAAAGAACTAGATAACAGGCAGTGAAATGAAAACAATTGATGTCAACTTCTCTCACAGTCTCGCTGAGAACTCTGGGAAGAAGAAAGACTTTTTCTCCATTTTTGTCTCTCACTCTTGCTTTTGCCTTAGACCTGGTCACATCTCATTAACCCTGCTCCTACTAACCTTGCTCCCTAACCTCTTGGCCGCACCTCTCTTCTTCCTGAGAACTGGGGTAAGGTTGAGAGGGCCGGGGGGAGGTGTTGGGGGTGGTTTGAGAACCCCTCCTGGGGACTCAGGTTTCTGGGAGGGGAGTTGTGCTTTTGTATTGTTTATCCTTTATATATTTCTGTATATAATTGTATATAACTGTATATATTGTTAATAGCTGCTTGTAAATTCTGCTAGCTGTAAATAAATTGCTTCATCTATATTCCCAGGGTCCGTCTGAGTTAGCTGGGGCAAATTCAAAAGTGTGGGGGGGCGGGGTAACCCCCAAACCATCACATTTTTCAATTGGCTTTCCCAACGTGGGGCTAGAGATTTTTGAGTGACTGGAAATTAGCTCTGGGAATTAAGATGAAGCTAATCAAGCAGCTATTGTATTTGGTTGGTGCATTGCTCTGGTCTGGTTTTGTTTTCTTGGCATTTAGTTGGTTAAAAGGTCAAATTGTTGCTTATTTCATTGATCTGGCTTATAAGAAGGCTAAAGTTAAGCTTTCAAACATGTTCTGGAGCTGGGGTGATTTTATTCTTGGTTATGCTGGTTTTAGTGTCACTGAGAATATTACAAGTGATATTACAAGAGTTTTTGTCAATAATGTTACAATCAATCGAGAGTCTGCTTTATCTACTGCTCTCATGAGGGTCATCCAGCCCCAAACTGAAATGCCAAATCCCTGCAAGGATTGCTACTCGAAACAGAGCATGGCAGGGTTGCTGGGCATTATACTGGCTCTTGTAGTTTTAAATTTCATACTAATTTTGGCATTATTGGTGAAAAATTCAAAACCAGCTTCTGTAAGAACTAGGAAAAATTCTGTGTCTCAGAAGCAGTCTCTTTCACAGCAAAACAAGGGAACACAGTTATCGGCTTCCCCCTTGCCAGCCTCTGCCCCTCCTTCTCCAAGTGCTGGGAACACAGCCAATGTTCCTGCCACTAACTTAAACAATGATAACAAAAACAAAAACAACGGACAGAGTTCAGCAGGAGCCTCAGGAGGACAGGCAGGTACCCAAAATCAGAATGTTCCTAGCAAAAATGAAAACAAGTCAGGGTTGGCAGGCATCCCAGCAGGACAGGCAAACAATCCTACTAGTGCTAGTAACGCTAGCCCAGTCAGTCCAAATCCTAATGACACCAGCTCAGCCAATTCAAACCCCCAGCCATCAGACCAAAACCAAAATCCTCCTGTTAAAAGCAAGGCAGATTTGAACTCACAAGCTCCAAGTCAGACCTCCAATAATTCAAATGCTCCAGGTCAGACCCCTAAGGATTCAAACCCTCCAAGTCAGACTCCTAATGATTCAAATCCTCCAGCAGACACATCCAAGTCTGTTGCTGCTCAGGCCCTTCTGGCACCTGCTAAGGCAAAAGCTAAGACAAAGAGTGGTTCGCAGGAGGATGTAAGACAGGGGACCTCTGGTGATCAGCAGCAAGAGGAGGAGGAGGAGATAGTTAGTCTGCAAGACCTTGTAGATGTGCTGAGACAACAATACTCAAGTGAGAGGAGCGCTGTGAGGTTAGCTGCCAAGAGAGAGGATGGTTCCCATGAGTTTAGGAATGCTATGAGGAAGATTGTGATAGGCCAGGCACCACCAGAACAACAGGAGGAAGAGGAGGAAGATGACATCCAAGGCTCCAAGGATCCACTCAGAGAGGTCAGGGAAGTTAGGAAGGAATACACAAGAGAATCAGGTGAGCCAATCTTAAGCTGGCTAGTGAGATGCCGTGGCATTGGTGCTAATGCCCTGCAGGTAGGAGACAAGTCTGCCAAGCATCTGGGACCACTCACTAAGGAGAGTGGAGTGGACAAATATCTGGCAAGTCCTCTTGGTAGGGTTAGCTTGTGGACACGCCTTTTGTTGGCTGTGGCTATGAGATATCCTTCCCGGGATGATTTGCCATGGGCTGCCAAGAAGTGGAACACCGTTGAGCAGGGAATTAAGCTTCTGAAGGAGTTTGCTGTGAAGGAAGTGCTTTATGGAGATCATGGTACTCATGAACCTGATGATATTCCTTTGGGAACAGGTCTCATGAAGAAGCTTATTAAGCTTGCTCCTTCATCCTATGCTAACATCTTGGCCAGTAAATTTCTAGCAAGGAGTGATAATGGAAGATCTTTCACTGTTGGTGAATTCACTGACCAGCTCAGGCAGATTGAGGACAGCTTGTCACATTCTGGTTTAGTCTCTGCCATACAAACTATGACCACAGAGATTAAAGATACCATGAAAGAACTGAAGGAGGATCTCAAAAACATTACCAATCTGGTAAAGGATACCATTCCTGCATCATCTGAATGGGTGCATGTTTCTGCAGTCAGGAACAGACGCCCACCTCCTGCAAGGCAATTCCAGCCTAGGAGGAGACAAATTCCACCCAGACAGCAGCAATCACGTGCGTCACTGTGGATACTTCTGCGTGACACATACGGGGAGAACATGAACAAATGGGATGGTAAACCTACTTCAACTCTTTCAAAGAGAGTCAGGGAACTGCAGAGTGGCAGAAACAGAGGCAATAATGCCAGGAAGGTAGCTGTCACTTCTTCAGCTCCCCAGAGCAACTGCAATTCTTCCAACAGTTGCAGTTCCTCTCACAACAACACCAATCACTGTGTACACCCTACATGCCATGTTCAGCATTAGGGGTGCCCTGCCTCCAGCCAGGAGGAGGAAAGGGATAGTGGAGAGAACCGAATCTATTGGAATGTATTCATTAGGTGGCCTGGCAGTTCAAGAGTTCGGAAATACAGGGCTTTAGTTGACACAGGTGCTCAGTGTACTTTATTGCCATCTAATTGCAAAGGGACAGAGTCCATTTCTATCTTTGGAATCACTGGTGGATCTCAAGAGTTAACTAAGATACAGGCTGAGATCAGTTTAACTGGTAAAGAGTGGAAGACACATACTATTGTAACTGGTCCTGATGCGCCTTGCATTTTGGGAATTGACTTTTTGAGACAAGGTTGTTTCAAAGATCGTAAGGGTCACAAATGGGCTTTTGGAATAGCATCTGTAGAGATTGAAGATGATAAATTGAAATTGTCCATTAGACCTGAACTTTCTGATGAATCTGCAGTTGTGGGACATCATGACATAGAGGACCTGGAAGTGCCAATTGCAACTCAAACTGTTCATCATAGGCAGTACAGAACTAACCGTGACTCTTTGTTGCCCATTCATCAGCTGATTCGTCAACTGGAGAGTCAGGCTGTCATCGAGAAACCTCATTCACCTTTCAACAGTCCCATCTGGCCTGTGCGTAAACCTACGGGCGATTGGAGACTGACAATTGACTTTCGTGCCCTCAACGAGGTGACACCACCCATGAGCGCAGCTGTGCCAGACATGCTGGAACTCCAGTACGAGCTGGAATCGAAGGAGGCTAAATGGTATGCAACCATAGACATTGCTAATGCTTTCTTCTCTATTCCCATAGCAAAGGCGTGCAGGCCTCAGTCTGCATTCACCTGGAGAGGAATCCAGTACCAGTTCAACCGTTTGCCTCAGGGGTGGAAACACAGCTCAACCATCTGTCACTCAGTCATCCACAATGCACTGGAGAAAGGTAAAGCTCCAGAGCACATCCAGTACATCGACGACATCATTGTGTGGGGCCAAACTGCTGAGGAAATCTTCGAGAAAGGTAACAAAATCATTGACCTTCTGTTGCAAGCAGGTTTTGCCATTAAGAGAGACAAGGTCAAAGGACCTGCCAGAGAAATTCAGTTTCTGGGAGTGCGGTGGCAGGATGGTCGCCGTTACATTCCTCAGGATGTGATCAACAAAGTCTCTACTATGGCTGTTCCCACCAATAAGAAGGACACACTTTCTTTCCTTGGTGTGGTGGGATTTTGGAGACTACACATTCCTGGTTTCAGTCAGATTGTCAAACCTCTGCATGATGTGACTTGTAAGAGAAACAATTTCGAGTGGGGACCTGAACAACAAGCAGCCTTTGATCAAATCAAACGAGAAGTAGTCCATGCAGTGGGTTTGGGACCTGTGAGATCTGGTCCGGACATTAAAAACATTCTGTACACGGCTGCCAGTGACAATGGTCCAACTTGGAGTCTTTGGCAGAGAGCTCCAAATGAGACACGTGGTCGTCCACTTGGTTTCTGGGGACGTTGCTACAGAGGTTCAGAGACAAATTACACTGCAACAGAGAAAGAGATTCTAGCAGCCTATCAGGGAGTAAAAGCAGCTTCTGAAGTGATTGGAACTGAGTCACAATTGCTTTTAGCTCCTAGACTGCCAGTTCTTAACTGGATATTCAAGGGCAAAGGTTCAGTACCACATCATGCCACAGATGCAACCTGGTCTAAATGGATGGCTTTGATAACCCAGCGAGCACGAATGGGTAATCTTGACCGACCTGGTCTGGTGGAGGTGATCACCAACTGGCCGGAAGGCACAGACTGTTCCAAACCTCCAGAGGAGAAAATAACTTGTGCTGAGGAAGCTCCTCCCTATGGTGATCTCTCTGATCAGGAAAAGAACTATGCTTTGTTCACAGATGGTTCCTGTCGTCTTGTTGGGAACAAGCGAATATGGAAGTCAGCGGTTTGGAGTCCAACCAGGAGAGTTACCGAAACAAAAGATGGCGAAGGAGAATCCAGTCAGTTCGCTGAGGTAAAAGCTGTCCAACTTGCTCTTGATGTGGCTGAACGTGAGAATTGGCCTATCCTTTACCTCTACACCGACTCGTGGATGGTAGCCAATGCTCTATGGGGTTGGCTGAAGGACTGGAAGAAGCATGGTTGGCAGAGGAAAGGAAAGCCTATTTGGTGTGCTGATCTATGGCAGGACATTGATGCACGGCTGGAGAAAATTCCAGTGAAGGTGCGGCACGTAGATGCACACATGCCTAAGAGCAGAGCCACTGAGGAACATCAACATAACCAGAAGGCAGACCAAGCTGCTAAGATTGCTCAAGTTGATACCAATTCTGAACTTGACATTGACCTTGATTGGAAACACCGAGGTGAGCTGTTCTTAGCTCGGTGGGCCCATGACTCATCTGGACATCAAGGCAGAGATGGAACATACCGATGGGCTCGTGATAGGTCAATTGACTTGTCCATGGATGCTATCACCCAAGTCATCTATGACTGTGACATTTGTGCTGCCATTAAGCAGGCTAAGCGAATCAAGCCCTTATGGTATGGTGATAGATGGTCAAAGTACAAGTATGGTGAAGCCTGGCAGATTGACTACATCACTTTACCTCGATCTCATTCTGGCAAGCAGTATGTGCTAACGATGGTAGAAGCCAGCACTGGATGGTTGGAAACCTATCCAGTTCCACATGCTACTGCACGTAACACCATTGTTGGTTTGGAGAGACAGATCTTGTGGAGACATGGAACTCCAGAGAGAATCGAGTCAGACAATGGTACTCATTTTAAGAACAATCTTGTGAAAAACTGGGCCAAAGAGCATGGTATTGAATGGATCTATCACATACCCTACTATGCACCAGCTTCAGGGAAGATTGAGCACTACAATGGTTTGCTGAAAACCACCCTAAAAGCCATGGGGGGTGGAACGCTGAAAAACTGGGACAAACATTTAGCAGAAGCTACCTGGTTGGTAAATAGTAGAGGTTCAGTAAACAGAGCAGGACCTGCACAATCAGATTTGGTCCAAACAGTAGACGGTGATAAAGTTCCTGTTGTACGTGAAAAGAATCTGTTAGGGAAAACTGTTTGGGTATTTTCTCCTTTGGGCAAAGGGAAACCTGTCCGAGGGGTGGTTTCTGCTGAAGGTCCTGGTCATACATACTGGGTAATGCAGGAGAATGGTGAAATCCAGTGTATTCCACAGAGAAATCTAACCTTAGCTGAGAGAGTTTAAATTCAAGCTGTTAGGAGTTTTCTGTTCTAGGTAACATCAGCGCCCAACACTGAGAGGATCTACGATAGAATCTACAGTATGTGAGCACGAACCCAACATCACCTGGGAGTCCCTGTTCTGAGCTTTTGAATCACCTACATTTGATTAAAGTGTGAACTGAATTTGTATATATTGTTTTAGTGTAAATATTGGTTTAGATTAGATTGGATAATTCTCAGCGATACTCTGAGCGAAGTAGACAGGGGTGGATTGTGCTAGTTTGAAGCAAGCTGGAATGTTTTGGTAAAAGAACTAGATAACAGGCAGTGAAATGAAAACAATTGATGTCAACTTCTCTCACAGTCTCGCTGAGAACTCTGGGAAGAAGAAAGACTTTTTCTCCATTTTTGTCTCTCACTCTTGCTTTTGCCTTAGACCTGGTCACATCTCATTAACCCTGCTCCTACTAACCTTGCTCCCTAACCTCTTGGCCGCACCTCTCTTCTTCCTGAGAACTGGGGTAAGGTTGAGAGGGCTGGGGGGAGGTGTTGGGGGTGGTTTGAGAGCCCCTCCTGGGGACTCAGGTTTCTGGGAGGGGAGTTGTGCTTTTGTATTGTTTATCCTTTATATATTTCTGTATATAATTGTATATAACTGTATATATTGTAAATAGCTGCTTGTAAATTCTGCTAGCTGTAAATAAATTGCTTCATCTATATTCCCAGGGTCCGTCTGAGTTAGCTGGGGCAAATTCAAAAGTGTGGGGGGGCGGGGTAACCCCCAAACCATCACAAGAAAAAACCCTAAAAAATATTCTATAATAGCCCTATTCTAAACTCTTAGTCTTAACTATACTAATGCTAGAAATCTATAAGCTAAAACAAAAGTTAAACCATTGAATCAATTCTAAAAACAGAAAAAAAAAAACAAAAGAAAAAAAAAATTACATTACGTTGAGCTCCTTTAAAATACCATGGTATACAGAAAAAGGCCTTAAATCAGTCAACATAAAAGTGAATCATTAACTTATGCACTTACAAACAACTTATTACCATTATAATATTACATCATATTAACCACTTATCATATTCAGCTACCAATTACTTAACATACTCTATTTTAATTACATAAGCCTTATTATGTGTTGGAGTTTGGGCAGTGCTGAGTGATCTGAAGTAACAAAACACGAGGGGCAACATTAGGACATAGAGAAGGATGTGAAATAAGGAGTGCAGCATCGAGGAAAACAACCTTGAAGAAGTTGGCAGAGAAGGTGCAAAGTTAACTGTGTGAGAGGACTAAGAGGGCTGGCCAATCAAATTTGCTCCTAGGATCATGTGAACAGCCCGTACTCTGCTATGCAACCTATCAAAATTATACACGTTGTATTAGAGCTCTATATAAGCACCACTTTTAGGCTGCAATAAAGGTTCATCATATGCATCATATTGATGTCTCAGCGTCGTTCCGGTCCCTGCATGATCTAGGAAACCCTGGCATCTGGTGACCCCAATGTGATACTCGATACAGGAAAAGTCAGATGCTCTTCCAGTCATCATTAAAGAAGACCAGTGAATGTGGGCCCCCCTGGACTGGAAAGTTGTTTCTAGTATCAAAAAATCAGTGATGGACTGTGGTCATGAGAACTACGTATATTTTATTGTTACTGACTTTTTTTCAAAAGCCAGACTCTCCTGCCCATTGATATCAGGGCCTTGATGGATCTGATCCTGACCCTGTCAGCCTTCATGATTTTTAAAGACAAGTGGCAAGAGAAATGAGAGGTGGCTATGATGAACAATCTAAATAATGCCACAGACGACCCCTTGCAATTTGCCACCCTTGATCAGTTAATGGGGACTGGACAGTAAAAAGATGGAGCAACACAGGCTGCAATGCATCCTCAAATTGTCTAACGCAAGCATTGTCCTTGGCAGCTTTCAGAGAAGTACTGCAAATGGGAAAACCTGCCTATCCCTAAGCCCGTGTAAGGCAACCAGAAAACAAGCCATACACCAGATTTGTCGATCGATTACGAGAGGCACTCGATGCCGCACCAAATTTGGACGCTGATGCAAAATCATCAGTGGGAAAGGACTTGGCTTTCGAGAACACCAACCCAAGGTGTCAACAAATCCTTGCTTCTCTTCCCAGAGGGTCAACCATGTCTCAAATGATTGAGGCATCTTCAAGAGTGCCATGGGTACAAGAGGAGACAGAAAAGGCCAAAATACATGCAAAAGCTATGGCAGTAGCATTAAAATCACCAAGAGTGCAAGGGAAAGGTGACAGGGGTCCCAAGCAAACGGGCTGTTTCCAGTGTGGTCAAAATGGTCACCTGAAGCGAAATTGTCCCCTTAAGAGAAATCAAAAGGATGGAGGAGCAGAGGCTTTTCCTGGGACCTGTCGAAGGTGTGATAAATTTGGTCATAGAGCCATGGAATGCCGTTCGAGGTTCAAGAGGGATGGGACCCCACTTCAGGGAGACTCGTCGAACAGCGGCCTTGTTGGGGGCGTGAAGACAATCAAGTACCCGACCGCGGCAGCTGCCTCGATGAACTCATGGCAGCCACAAGAGGAAGTGCTGGACTTGCCCTGTCCGTGAGAGCAGATGTCACAATAACAGACGGGCAAGTCCATGTTGTTCCTTCAACAGCCACAGGGCCATTAGAGCATGGCCTAAGTGTGCTGCTGCTGGGAAGATCGTCTGCAGCAAGACAGGGTGTACTGGTATTGTCTGGGATCATTGACACAGATTACCTTGGACCAATAGGCATAATGATTCAATTTTTGTCCCCTCCGTTAACCCTCAAACAAGGAAGCAGAATTGCCCAGCTAGTTCCTTTTAAGTCATCAGTGCCAAGACCAGGAAAAGAGAAGCGGAGCTCACAAGGGTTCGGTTCCTCTGGGCAACCATTAGTTGCTTTTGCACAAGAACTCTCGGACAAGAAATAAATGCGTAAAATCACTATTACTGGAGAAGATGGAAGGCAATTGAGAAATAACAAAATGATACTGGACTCAAGTGCAGATGTCGCCATCATTCTTCAAGCTGCATGGCCCATGGAGTGGGTTTTGGACAATGTGACCAATGTGGTAGTGGGGATTGGCGGAGCCTCTCCAACAAAAATCAGCTGGAACTTCATTATGACCAGGGATGACCAAGACAGCCTTGTAGCACAGGTAAAACCATACATGCTGAATACCACTATCTGGATCCTAGGATGTCTACAACTACCTGAAGGGACATTGTAGCCAGGCGGGGGTTGGCCTCTTCTCCCAGACAACCAGCAATAGAACAAGGGGACACAGTCTCAAATTGTGCCAGGGAAAGTATAGGCTGGATGTTAGGAGGAAGTTCTTCACAGAGAGAGTGATTTCCCATTGGAATGGGCTGGTCAGGAAGGTGGTGGAGTCACCATCCCTGGAGGTCTTCAAGAAAAGACTGGATGAGGCACTTAGTGCCATGATCTAGTTGACTGGCTAGGGCTGGGTGCTAGGTTGGACTGGATGATCTTCGAGGTCTCTTCCAACCTGGTTGATTCTATGATTCTGTGATGTGATGTCCTGAGCCAATGAGGCTGTATGCTACAGTCCTCTTTTCACTAGCGGCCTCTGAGATGAGGGACACCCACCTAATCATTAAACTCACATGGAAGAATGAAACCCCAGTCTGGGTAGAGCAATTGCCGTTAATCACTGAGAAGCTCACTCTCTTAGAGACCCTGGTTCAAGAACAATTGGGTCACTTGGTGCCATTGACCAGCCCATGGAACTCTCCAGTGTTCACTATTCAAAAGTAGTCAGGAAAGCGGAAACTACTGCATGATCTAAGAGCAATAAACACAGTAATGCAGGATATGGGAGCTTTGCAACCAGGACTGCCCACTCCAACCATACTGCCAGAAGGATGGGATGCTGTCATGATAGATCTTAGACTGTTTCTTTACAATCCCATTGCATCCTGACGACCATGAGAAATTTGCATTTACGGTGCCATCCATCAATTGGGCTGCACCGGCAAAGCACTACCATTGGACTGTGTTGCCTCAAGGTATGAAGAACTCACCAACCATTTGCTAATGGTATGTGGACCTTGCTATCAAAGAATTTAACCAACAAAACCCAGGAATCATTACATACCACTACATGGATGATATACTAGTGTGCTCTGAGGGTTCTGTACAACAGAAGACCTATACCTGCCTGTTACAGGTCCTAAAGAAATGGGGACTTGTAGTGGCACCCGAAAAGATACAGCGAACATCCCCATGGAAGTATTTGGGAATGACATTGATGTCGAAGGTGGTACGCCCTCAGAAGTTACATATCAGGACTGAAGTAAAAATTGTGAACGACATTCAGAAACTGATAGGGGACATCCAATGGATTAGAAATTTGTGTGGGATCACAAACATGAACATGGAGCCACTCTTTGAAATGCTGTGTGGAAGTACAGCTCCACAGGAAGAAAGGCCAGATGGGCCTTAGGCACCACCTCGAAAAAGATAGCAAGCGGTTTCTCATATAGAATAACCCCAGATGCACCGATGGGCTATATGTTTACAACAAAGACAAGGAAGTTGCTGGCATTCTGGCCCAGTGGAGGCCAGAGCTCCAAGACCCGTTGGCAATTCTAGAATGGGTGTTCCTAGCAAACAAGGAGAAGATGTCAATTACTACAAGAATTGATGCCATTGCTTGATTAATACTGAAAGGAACTGAGCATCTGGTTGCCATTTTAGGAAGAACCCCAGATATCGTGGTGTTGCCTATTGCCTGGACCTTGTGCCTCATATGTGTCAACAGAGTTTCACTTTCGCCGCTGCAGTAATGTCTGTATATATTGTATATATTGTATATATTCTGTATATAAATGTGTATATATTGTAAATATCTGCTTGTATATTGTGCTAGCTATAAATAAATAGCTTCATTTATATTCCCAGAGCTGGCTGAGTCTAGTCTGGGTGATTTCTAAAGTGGGGGGGGGGGGGGGGGGGGGCAGGTAACACCCAAACCATCACACAGGGGTAGCAGCTGGAAAAGCTTTGGGGCTGTGTCATGGAGGGTAGCAAAGCCCCTGAAAAGTCCCCATGTCATGGAAGTTACAGTGTCTCACATTTTAAGCCAGAAGCATCGTAAAACCAAAACAATCTTCTAGTCCCATGAGAAGTTTCCTCCCTAGGGAAGATAAAAGGTAAACATCGGCCTTGTTTTCCAGTTTTCGGCCTTGGTTCTCATGCACACTGACCACCTGCTGATGGGCCGAACTTTGGGTGGTCCTACAGGTTGTTTTTGGTAAGAACTGTCCAATTATACAGGTTAATTATAACTTTGTACCAATCTGTAAAAATATCGTAAAAATTGTCAGAACTGGTGAGCACACCTCTTTTGAACATTATAAGAATGGTGTGTCTGCCTGGATCGGTGTGTGCGCTGCCAACCTACCAGCTACCAAGCCAGCTGCCTGCCTGTGGCCCGTTCCGACCGATCGGCCTGCTCCAGCACGCTCGCCTGCTTCGGCCTCAGCCCGGTGTAAGACTGCTGACGCCCGACTCTCAGAGTGTGAAGATTTCAAGGGTATGTGTTGCATGAACCTGTCTGATCACTTGGAATTGATACATGCCAGTATCTAGCACTTGAAAGACAGTGTAGCAAGGCTCAAAGAAGAAGATAGATGGAATTGGCTTGACAAGATTTTTGGGGAATGGAGACTAACAGGATGGCTTAGAAGCCTAGTTAAAATGATCATGTATGCACTTGCTGTTTCCTTGATGATCGTTGTGTTTTTACCATGTATAGCACAATGTGTGCAAGGCATGATCAGTAGTGCAGTTTCAGCAACATTTAAAAAGAAAGGGGGAGATGTTGGGGTTTGGGCAGCACTGAGTGATTTGAAGGAACAAAACACTAGGGGTAACATTAGAACACATTGAAGGATGCGAGATAAGGAGTGCAGCATCGAGGAAAACAACCTTGAAGAAGTTGTCAGAGAAGGTGCAAAGTTAGCTGTGCAAGAGGACTAAGAGGACCAGCCAATCAAATTTGCTCCTAGGGAAACCTATCAGAATTATACACATTGTATTAGAGCTCTATATAAGCACCGCTTTTAGCCTGCAATAATGGTTTGACTTATGCATCATACTGGTGTCTCAGTGTTGTTTCGGTCCCTGCACAATCTAGGAAACCCCAGCAATTACAATTACCCATTATTTATTACCATTAGAATTGTTAGTATTATGTATTCCCATTACATTCCCCATACTTTCCCTTCTGAATCTTATACATACCAAAATTGTCTTATCCATTAACTTTTAAACTCTAAGATCTATTACAATCAAAAACTAAAGACATTGTCAGGATTTGCATTTGCAAAATACTACCACAAATGCAACACTGCCACTTTAAGACTATGCTGCAGGCTGAGATAAGCCTCACTGGGAATGCATGGGAGAAGCACACCATAGTGATTGGTCCTGATGCACCTTGCATCCTTGGTACTGACTTTCTGTGGGAAAGGTATTTTTAAGGACATGAAAGGGAACAAGTGCTTGTATATTGTGCTAGCTGTAAATAAATAGCTTCATTTATATTCCCAGAGCCGGCTGAGTCTAGTCTGGGTATTTCTAAAGTGTGGGGGGGTGGGGAACACCCAAACCATCACAGTAAGCTTTTTCAAGCAAAGGTGTCCACATTAGCACATGAAAGCCTTGTTAAATTGCTTAGCTCCTGTTGGTTTTTTTTTCATATTTCTGCCTTCTATCTGGGTGTGTGAGAGAAACAGGAGTTTAGAAGTTTTTTAGGAGTAATCATAAGAAGGCTGTATTTGGAGAAGCTATAGATCTAATACTGAGGTACAGGACAAGAAAGATCTGATAAGGGAGAGTGAAACATAAAATAGCAATCAGGAAACAGTTGATGCAGTGAGACAAGATGAAAAAGGGATGGGGGCTGGGCGAGAAGGAGGGCCGAGGCAAAGCGACGAAATCTGCCTACTGGGAAAGCGAGCCCCCCCCACCTCCCCCGGCGTCACCACCTCCCCTCCGCCTGTGGAACTCAGCGGGGCCCCGTTCCCCCTGCCTCACTCCCTCTCCTTATCTCCTTGCAAGCTCTGCAAAAGCAACTCAATCCTAAAAGTATACAGTCTTGTCTTTTGAAAGCCTTTTGATGGTAACATATTTTTGGAGTTTGAGAGTTTGCTGGATAGGCTGTTAATTGCAATGGGATGAGTTTTGGGATAATTTTAACAGCGTGGTGAGACCTGAGATGATTGGAGTGTGTTACTTGGTAGCCATTATAGTGGAATGCTATGACAAGAAATTGTTTTGTAATTGTATAGGTTACTGCTTAATTCTTCTGTACTGATTCTAGGAATACCATGGTATTATCTTATTGAATTTTCTTTGCTTTTTCTTGAATTTCTTTCAGCTGATAGATTTTTAATATAGATAGGGCTAAGAGTTTGTAATATGACAATTGTGGGATTTTCAGATATAGGGATATCATGGGATGTTTTTTCTTGGTTTTTTCTGTGTGTCTGGGTAGCACTGGGATCATCTAAAAAAAAGGGGGGGAAAAAAGGGGTAGAGAGGAAAGAAGAAGAGAAGAGGAAATTTTTTTTAAAAATTCTGTAGTTACGTCATACAGACTAGGCTGATGGATTTGTTAGCCTAGGCAATGAATATGTTTGCATCTATCTTTTTATTTGTTTGTGCATTTGTTCATTTATGTTCACAGGCCTTTTAATGGAGACCAGCTTGTTTTGACCAGCCTATTTTCTTTAAGTGAGCAGAAAATCTTGCTCAGATGGCAGAATTGTGGCAAAATCTTGAAAGGAGTACTGAAATAATGGTTGTGTATGTATAGATTACAAGGTTTTGGTCATGGTTAATGAATTTGGGTATTTTCACGAGTTTACAGCGATTCTGGTTTAATGAATGGGTAGCAGCAAAATAGAGATCAGTTTAGCACCTCTTGTAAGGGCCAAACCCACTTATTGGCAAAGATGGTGATGTGTTTGTTATCTTTTTGCAAAGGGCCCTGCAAAAAGATGAGAAACACTGTCTTAAGTTTTTAAAACAAATAAATGATTGTGGGAATAAGGCCTAATAGAAAGCCTGAAAGCAA
The DNA here is from genome assembly GCF_015220805.1 of Pogoniulus pusillus. Lineage (NCBI taxonomy): Eukaryota > Metazoa > Chordata > Aves > Piciformes > Lybiidae > Pogoniulus > Pogoniulus pusillus. The sequence continues at coordinate 5,246,976 of NC_087308.1, forward strand.
CATCTAGGGCATATTTTCGTATCATATTCAGAAATTGGTAGTTCTTAAGCACAATAGACAGACTCAGGTCACAGCAAAGGAGTGTAATGAAAACATAAAGATTTCTGAAGATTATAGAGTGAATCCAGAACTATGGGAGTCTGAGGAAGAATATTGGACAACAGATATATCTGCAAATCTACAACATCGATTGCCACACAGAGCCAATGAAGATGTGGCACACATGCACTCTCCTGTGACTGTGATGTTCGTCTGGATTTTTGGACTTCTGAACCAATGATTTACTGTCACTCAGCACTAGAGGTAAAAGCTTTTAGGATTGTTAGCTAAGCTTGGGTTGTTAGCTTGACAAACTAATGCTACTAGCAAAAGCTCTAACAGGTTCATTTTCTTTCTGATTTTAGTATTCTTGATTTGTAGCTGTATTATTTACCCCCGTGTTGAACACGCCTGTGTAAAGTTGAAGATCAAGCCTGGGTTGCTCAAAAGAAAAAGAGGGAAATGTGGAGAGATTTTTGCTAACAGGACATGAATTGATAAACATGAGCACCCATGCTGGGAAGTGTCCTTGAGTCCACCTTGGACTTAAGATACCAGGCAGTGGGTGGCACCCCCCACATGCAGCTGCAGGAGGTAGAGTATCAGCTGCCAGGGGGCAGGGTTAGCCAGCTAAGGGGCTGATCCTGCCAGGATTGTTGACATAATATAAGCCTATCTGTACCATGCATGTAACCCTGGACCAACCTGTACTTTCCACATGTACCGATCTTAAACTAAGTTAGCTGTGCACGCCTCTTCCAAGTAAGCATATAAGTCACTGTAACACGGAAATAAAGCAGAGAATGACCATCTAATCATATTGATGAACCAAGAATCGTTTTATCCCAGGTGCAACGCCAGCAGCTGAAGGAATGGAAGTGAAATGACTGGCAGAGAAAGGGAAGCCTATTTGGGCTGCTGAGCTCTGGCAAGACATTTCTGCACGCCTGGACAAGCTACCAGTTAAAATCAGACAAATCAGTGCTCACATCCCCAAGAGCAGAGCCACTGAAGAACAGCACAACCACCAAGCTGACTTGGCTGCCCAAATCTCCCAAATAGATCTGGACTGGAAGCACAAAAGTGAACTGTTCTTAGCTCGGTGGGACCATGACTCTTACCAATGGGCCCGGGACAGGTCAGCGGATATACCCATGGGTGCTATAGCACAGGTTATCCATGACTGTGACATCTGTGCTGCCATAAAGCAAGCTAAGCGCATGAAACCTTTGTGGTATGGGGGATGGTGGTCAAAATACAAATATGGGGAGGCCTGGCAGATAGATTATATCACTCTGCATTGATCTCAAAATGGCAAACAGTATGTGCTAACCACGGTGGAGGCAAGCACTTGGTGGCTGGAAACCTACCCAGTACCTTATGCCACTGCCCACAACACCATTCTGGGCCTGCAGAGACACATCCTGTGGAGACATGGTACTCCAGAGAGAATTGAGTCAGATAATAGGACCCATTTCAAGAACAACCTTGTAAGCAACTGGGCAGAAGAACATGGGATCAAATCGGTTTACCACATCCCATACTATGTACAAGCTGCAGGAAAGACTGAGCATCACAATGGCCTGCTGAAAACCACTCTGACAGCTATGGGGGGTGGAACTTTCAAAAACTGGGAGAAACACCTAGCAGAAGCCACTTGGCTAGTGAATAGCAGAGGATCAGTCAACAGAGCTGGTCCTGCTCATTCTGCCCTATTGCCTATAGTTGAGGGAGGTGTAGTTCCCGTGGTCTGTGAAAGGAATATATTGAGGAAAACTGTGTGGGTTGCTCCTGCTTCTGGGGGGGGGGGGGGGCAAACCTATCAAAGGGGTAGCATCTGCTGAGGGTCCTGGTCACACATACTGGGTAATGCTTGAAATTGGTACCATTCAGTGTGTTCTCCAGAGAAATGTCACTCTGGCTGAAAAGGTCTAATCTCAGAGTCAGTAACACAGCTCCATGTAATATTGTATAATAGTTGTATAATAATTGTATAATAGATATATGTGGTTATGAGTTTCTTTTCTAGTTACATCAATACAACAACGCATCCAACAGAATCCACACCACACAGGCAGCAATCCAGAGGAAAGCTACAACACCTCACCTGTACCTGTTTTTCCTGATGCCCTACAGCGAAAGACTGTTCCTGATTTTTCTCTCCGGAGGAAAAGACTTTTCCTAAGTTTCCCTCAAGAGAAAGGACTGTTCCTGTTTCCCTGATTCTTCCTCCATGTTCCTGTCCTTCTCACACTTCACCTCACCAACTTGCACTGGAGAAGCACATTGCCTTGGGATACAGCCGGGGACCAAGAAGGACTTAAGAACTCTCAATACTCATATACATGGACACATTTTCCTATCTACAGGAAGGTGGAAATGGTCTAAGCAAGGGGTAGAATGTAAAGGGTTAACCCTCCTGAGGGAGTGGTTATGACCCTGACCGCAGGTCCTCCTGACTTCTCCCCAGGGGTGGGTCTGAACCCATAACTCCAGATGTAGTGGTTAGCTCACTCACACTTCCTGTCTGGCCCCCTATAAAACCAGAGGAACTTCCTCTTTTTATCTTTCTTGCCCTGCCTTCTTGCTTGTCAGCAGCACCCTTTTGTTCCCGCTGCTCTTTTGTTTTACCGTGTAGCCATCCTTCCACGAGGTGGACAAACTCATTGCCATCAATCTGGTTGTATATATATTTTTTTATCTTGTTTTTTTTCCTCCCTATACCTCTTTGTAACTCCCCTACTTCAAATACCTTTTATTTATGGTTAAAGCTTTTTTTCTTTAACTTCCAAATTGAAGTAAGGCTATTTATTGAGGTGTGGTTTACCTTTTCCTCTCTACATCTAATTCCTTTTTTTTCCAAAAAAAAAAAGGGGGGGGGGAGAGGGGAAGGCATCCTATAATTGTATTGTATCTGTCAGATATATTGTGGGTTTCTGGGAAATTTAAACTGGAACCAAGACAGCCTATGTAGCCAGCATGACATCCTGCCTACACCTGAAAGTCTCCTGTCAAGATAGGGAGTCCTGAAGATACATGGATAGTCCAGAGAAGCCAGGGTAAGGCCTCCTTTCCCCAGCACTCTGTGAAGCCTGGGAAGAATCAGAAGCCTCAGCGGCTGACAAGACCGACAGAATTCCTGGAAAGCATTTGGGTACTGTTTGTAGCTGTACCTAGCCCTGCAAGTTGAGAGATAATATTTTGTGAGTAAATACTTAAAGCCTCCTGAAATTCATCTAGCCTTCTGCCATAAGCAGAAAGGAGCTCCTTGAGTCCATCTAGTGGGCAAGTGGTATATTGACCACAGAAACCTTCTCTTCCAGTTCAATTAATGTTTATATATTTTTGCTAGCTATTTCTGGATCCTATGTTATTATCCGTATAATGTTTCCATGACCGTGTGAAGAACCGACTATTATTAAAACTAGTGTTTGGGGGTGGCAAGACTTCTGAATATCAAAATTAATAAACAATACTAATTTTGGAAAAATATAATCTTGCATTAATTATCCCATCTCCTTTTATGATCAGATTACCCGCCTGGTGAATGTGGGGAAGGCTATGGATGTAGTCTACCTGTACTTCAGCAAAGCCTTTGACACTGTCTGCCACAAGAAGCTCCTAGCCAAGCTGGCAGCTCATGATTTGGACAGATTCACTCTGTGCTGGATCAAAAACTAGCTGGACGACAGAGCCCAGAGAGTGGTGGTGAACGGTGCCACATCCAGTTGGCAACCAGTCACTAGTGGTGTTCCCCAAGGATCAGTGCTGGGCCCAGTCCTGTTCAGTATCTTTATTGATGATCTGGACGAGGGCATTGAGTCCAGCATCAGTAAGTTTGCAGATGACACCAAGCTAGGAGCAGGTGTTGATCTGTTGGAAGGTAGGAGAGCCCTGCAGAGGGACCTAGACAGGCTGGATGGGCAGGCAGAAGCCAATGGGATGAGATTTAACAAGGCCAAATGCAGGGTTCTGCACTTTGGCCACAACAACCCCAAGCAGCGCTACAGGGTGGGGACTGAGTGGCTGGAGAGCAGCCAGGAAGAAAGGGACCTGGGGGTACTGATAGATAGTAAGCTGAAGATGAGCCAGCAGTGTGCCCAGGTGGCGAAGAGAGCCAATGGCATCCTGGCTTGCATCAGGAACAGTGTGGCCAGTAGGACAAGGGAGGTTATTCTTCCCCTGTACTCAGCACTGGTCAGACCACACCTTGAGTACTGTGTCCAGTTCTGGGCTCCTCAATTCAAGATGTGCTGGAACATGTCCAGAGAAGGGCGACAAAGCTGGTGAAAGGCCTGGAACACAAGCCCTATGAGGAGAGGCTGAGGGAGCTGGGGTTGTTTAGCCTGTAGAAGAGGAGGCTCAGGGGTGACCTTATTGCTGTCTACAACTACCTGAAGGGGCATTGTAGCCAGGTGGGGGATGGCCTCTTCTCCCAGACAACCAGCAATAGAACAAGGGGACACAGTCTCAAGTTGTGCTGGGGAAAGTATAGGCTGGATGTTAGGAGGAAGTTCTTCACAGAGAGAGTGATTTCCCATTGGAATGGGCTGCCCAGGGAGGTGGTGGAGGCACCGTCCCTGGAGGTCTTCAAGAAAAGACTGGATGAGGCACTTAGTGCCATGGTCTAGTTGATTGGATAGGGCTGGGTGATAGGTTGGACTGGATGATCTTGGCGGTCTCTTCCAACCTGGTTGATTCTATGATCCGATCCATAACAGCCTCCTAGGCTGAAATAGCCTTCTGGGAGGTGTGCTAGTTTGAAGCTAGCTAGAATTTTTTGGTGAGAAGAACTAGATTACAGGCTGTGAAAGAGAAAACAAGGGTGATGTGTACTTCTAGACTTGCTGAGGTGTCTAAGAACAAGAATCAAAACTTAGATAAGGGAGTTCGAGCACCGCCTGAGCTCTGAGCTGCATTTCTCTCTAACCTCACCCTCCATCTCTCTGATTAATCCACTTGCTTCCTAACCCCCCTGGCTGACCCTCCATTCTTCCTTGAGGCACAAGGCAATGTCTGGGGTAAGGTAGAGGGGTGGGAGAAGGTGTAAGGGTGGTTGGGAGCCCCTCCTGGGGATTCAGGTTTCTGGGAGAGGTGTTGTGTTTTTGTATTACCTTTTACATTTCTGTATATAAATATATATGCTGTAAATATCTGCTTGTATATCGTGCTAAGCTGTAAATATAAGCTTCATTCAAATTTCCAGAGCCAGCTGAGTCTAGTCTGAGTGATTTCCAAAGTGGGGGGTGGGGGCAGCTAACACCCAAACCACTGCAGGAGGTGAATGTCTGTTGATGGCAGAAACATTTATCTACTCAGAAGGTGAAGGAATGGTGTCCTTTGCCAGTTTGGATATGGGGGTTTAAAATTCCTTCTTCAGGTCTTTTATGCTATCTCTTATGCCATCTTCTATCTCTGTAGCCATAGTTTTTATGGTGGACACTGTAGAAGTGTACAACAAACTGTCCTCTATGTGCCTCATTTGGTCAGTGAATTCACCAACAATAGGAAGCCTTCCATTATCATTCTTTCCTACAAATCTGCTCATCAAAATATTAGCATAAGATGGAGGAGCAAGTTTAATAAGGTTATTTGAAAGACTTGTTCCAACAGGAATTTCATCAGGATTCTGTGTACTGTGATCTCCATAAAGTATTTCTTTCACGGTAAACTCTTTCAGAATCTTAATTCCCTGATGAATTGTGGTCCACTTCCTAGGTGCCCATAGCAAGTCATTTCAGGAAGGATATCTCATTAGCACAGCCAACAGGAGGCATGTCCACAGGGTAACCTTACCAAGTGGGCTTGCTATCTATTTGTCAATTCCACTTTCTTTTGTGAGTGGCCCTATTTGGTTTGCAGACTTGTCTCCTACTTCTAGAACACGGATACCTGTATCATACCATCTCCCTAGGCAGCTTAGGATTGGTTCTCCTGTCTCCTTATGGGATTCCTTTCTAATTTGTCTGACCTCTCTCATGAGCTCGTTAGAACTCTGGATAGCATCCTTTTCATCTGCCTCTTCTCCTCCTGGGCCTGGAAATAAAAGTCTTCTAAGGACATTCCTACACTCCTCAGAATCTTCATCCTTCTTAACAGGTACTTTCAAATAGCCTTTCCTATTGCCATCATCACTATACTGTGGCTTCAATACCTTAGCAATGTCCCTAAGGTTGATTTTTCTCCTCTTATTCCTTCTCTGTCTCATCCCGTCTGCCAGATGTACCTTCTCCTAGAGCCTTTCTGGAATCACCGATTGGCTAAGTTTTAGTCTTTGCCTTTACTGGAACTAGGAAAGCTTTAGAAGTCCCTTCCAGGGGGTCTTGTAACAGAGAGTTGTCTGGGTTTTGGGTCATTTCTCTGAGACTTGTTAGAAGTAGGAGAGACTTGAGTTACAGCTGGATTGGGAGAAGCCTTTTGGCTGTCTGCCACTTTATCAGCAGCAAATGAGCTTTTGGCACATTTACCAGCATCTTGTTCCAGCATCTGTGGGTGGGGGTGTCTCTGCCTCGTTAGTAATGGCTGACTCCCCCTTGTCTCCTCCCACAGGTTGTTCACAGCTGCTTTCAGAAAGTGTTTGTTGATCTTTTCCCTGGCCTTGGTCAGCTACTGTTGTCATACTGTCTCTTAGCAACTCTGAGAAACTTGAGAGGCCTCCCTTGCTGCTTTCTTAAAGCAGGAAGATGCGAATTTTGCACACACAGAGCTGAAAATAGCCCAATTGCTATAATTATAAGGACCAGAATTAAATACAAAATGCATATAACAGTATTTCTTTTGTAAACCTTATCCCAAAGATCCATGAATTCAGCTGCACTCACAGGAAGAACTAACTCCATTAGATCATAGGAAATGCTCACAGTAGCCAGCTTAGTAATGGTAGAATTAGAACCTTTATAACCTATCCAATCAAAACAATAATCACCAAAGCTCGCAAATACAGTTTTCAGTTTTTTCCACATCAGATGCAATTTTGAGGAGCTTATTTTAGCTATTAATCACTTGTAGAAGAACCAGAGTAAAACAGAATAAAGTCCCAGGCAGCCCAGAAAAGCTTCATCTTAGCTTCCAAAATTAATTATCAATAAACTCAAGATAGCCCCACGTAGGGCGGCCCCTCAATTCAAGAAGGATGTTGAGGTGCTGGAACATGTCCAGAGAAGGGCAACAAAGCTGGTGAGGGGCCTGGAGCACAAATCCTATGAGGAGAGGCTGAGGGAGCTGGGCCTGTTTAGCCTGGAGAAGAGGAGGCTCAGGGGTGATCTTATTACTGTCTACAACTACCTGAAGGGGCATTGTAGCCAGGTGGGGGGTGGCCTCTTCTCCCAGGTAACCAGCAATAGAACAAGGGGACACAGTCTCAAGTTGTGCCGGGGAAAGTATAGGCTGTATGTTAGGAGGAAGTTCTTCACAGAGAGAGTGATTTCCCATTGGAATGGGCTGCCCAGGGAGGTGGTGGAGTCACCGTCCCTGGAGGTCTTCAAGAAAAGACTGGATGAGGCACTTAGTGCCATGGTCTAGTTGATTGGATAGGGCTGGGGGATAGGTTGGACTGGATGATCTTGGAGGTCTCTTCCGACCTGGTTGATTCTATGATTCTATGAAAAAGAAATGTGCTGGATTAGGAACTCTCCCCCTCACTATTTGAAATTTACCAGTATGATGAAGCTATATTTACAGCATGGCAAAATTTGCAAGCATATATATATACACAACATATACAAGTATTTGTAATTATATACAAGTTAGAAATAATACGGAATTCCAAAATCCCTCCCGGACAAAGAAAGCTGCCCAGAAGGGCTCAAAGCTACTCCCCCTCTTTCTTCCCCCCCATCTCAGACAGGCAAACAAAACACAGCAGAAGCCAGCAGAGCTTCATGTTAGTTGCTGAGATTAGAGGCGAGGTATCAAAGCAGATTGGGGTTAAAAGGAAGTGATTAGCTCCAAGAACACAGATCAGACAGAGAAATGAACAGGGCAATGTCCCATGACAAAGTGAGAGAATATTGTTTATATTTTGACATTTTATCCCTCTCAGCAAACCAATGAATTATTTTCTTTTTACAACCAATGATCTATTTTCTCTCATTAAAATATTCCAATTAGCCTCAAACCAGCACACTAGGCAAGAATGAAAAAGTGAATCAATTAAAAGCTGGAGCCATTTATAATCATCTTTTTATAAGTCCTTATTTAATACAGCAGTGAAATACAAGAAAAGGAGAATAAGGAACAAGAGAACTCATTTAAAGCTATTCTACTTAATATAAACTATTATGGATTTTACTTTTGAAAAAAAAAATCATGCAAAATAACTTACTTTCTCCACTGTTTAATTTGTTCAGGATTTGTGTACTCCTTTAGACAGTCAGTAATATGGTCCCCAATTTTGATTAGGCACTGTCTAGTGTGCTCCAGCTGTTCCCTTTCGGAAAGACCTTTCTCTGGTCTATCCAGTTGTTTCAATGCTGCTTTGACAGGCCTCATTCTTTCTTTGCACTACAAAATGTAAAAAATGAATACGTTAATTCAAAGGAATATAGAAAATAAAATAAAAATTATAAAATTTCTAACCCTTACTGTGCTATTTATATAGACACAGACAGTACTGTTATAAGCCATATGAAAAAACAAGTCTTCACTCACAGCTCATTTTGTTTTCTACAAGTTTTCTTCCAAGTTTCATTTAGAAAAAGTAGTATTTGAAATCCAGTTAAAAATTTACTCCTATATGAGGAAAGGAATTAGTATAACTAGGTTTTACAATAATCACAGAATCACAGAATGCATTGGGTTGGAAGGAACCATCTGTGGGGAATTTTGTAGGGGCTGTTGCTTTGCAATCGATATGTAGGCGATTGGAACACAGCGGGTAAGACACCGGTCAGCCCAAGGACACTGTGTCCGCTTCGTGCTTTCTATGAAAAAAAGCAGAGTTGGCCTGAGGATGTTGCGTCCTTGTGATACAGCTGTGCAAAGTAAAACAAGTAATGAATCAGTCATGAATATACCATAGAACAAAGGATCTGCACATCTGGAAATGTAGGGTTTGATATATGAGCACACGTACTGCTTATAAAAATACCTTTTTGTATCTACTAATGATTATGCTTTAAACCACAAAAATGTATTGCATGGACCAATTAGAAATCGACATGTAATCCTGTAATAGTATAAAAAGCCTTCTGATTTGTGTATTAAATGTCTTACATTTACAATCCATATTGGATTCTGTAAGTCCATTTCCTCAACTTTGGGAACAGTCAGCATGCTAACAGCGCCTAACAGCGACATCTGGTGACCCCCGACGTGATCAGCAAGAGACCTGATACCCGGGAAGAGAGCTGAGCTGACTGCAAAGCGGGGAAAAAGAAAAGAAATTCCGCGGCGGCTGCGGCCGGACGTCCGAGAGAGGCGTGAGTGGTACCACGGATTTTCGACTCAGCGGGTGAGTCGGCTGCCTTGAGCAGGGAAAAGGCGCGGAATGGGGAATACGGCCCCGGGAATAGAGAAAGCTTCTGTTGAAGCCTTGTTGAAATTTGGACAGAAAGCTGGAGACCCGCTGGATCGGGCTCTAGTGACAGATTTGTTGTCTTGGGCACGCCGTAGAGGCTTACTCAAGGAAACTGCACAAGTTTTTAAAGACGAGACGTGGAAGCGTATAGGGGAGGAAATATGGGAATCTGTCCAGACTGATAATAAAGAAGCAAAAAGACTTGCTTCAACCTATCGACAGATCAGTCTCTTAGTACAAAAAATAGGAGCGGAGGCAGAAGTTGAAGCAATAATTCAGACCATCTTGAAAGACGCTAAAAATAAAGTAACATCGGGATCGGGGGCGGAGACAAAAACTGCCGCGGAGACAAAAACTGAGATAAAAACTGAGACGAAAACTGTTTGCCCTGCTACCCAAGGTCCTTACGATTATCTCATTCCTGATTGGGACCCCGATAAGGGAGCGGGAGGTTCACAAGTCCCCGAGCCTATGGAAGTGGGACAAGCGGTACCATCAGCTCCGCAAATAGATCCTGCAACTGTCCCTCTGCCTCCTGAGGAAGAGGAGTTAAAGACTCTTTTACATGAGCAGGCAGATGCAATGACTAAACTATTGAATGAGATGCAACGGTTGGATAAAGGTTCCAAATCAAGGGTGGTTAAAGAGAGTTATCGCAAGGCACATAAGTCTATTGTTGAAGGTCTGAAAAATGTTGAGAAACAATTAACAAAGATTGAGTCTGGTAATTGTGTTCACCCTGCTGCTGTTACTGAAGAGAAAAATACAGATGGTAAAATGTCAGTGGAAGGGGTTCGTCAACGGGTGTTACAAAGTATCAGAGATGGTGAAATGAACATAGAGGAGGGCGATTGGTATTTGCGGTCTAAGTATGGTTCAGAAGCGAGACTGTCTGCGGAGGATAAGAGAAAGCTTGCAGATTGGTTTGCATTGTATCCTCAGTATAAAAGGAAAGAGGATTCAGCAAGTGGAATGGTGGATGATGTCTGGAAGTGGTGGAGAGGGAAAGCGAATGAGGAAAAGTCAAAGGAGACTCCTAAACAGAGAAATTCTGATTACATTCCAAAAGATCCCAACTTTGACATGTCAAACCGGTGGAAGGGAGTTGTAACCAATGCTGAAATTACTGGGGATTTTCAGTTTACAGCTGCACCAGTAACTATTGATAATAATGGACAGAGAAACTGGCAGCCTATAGATTGGACCACAGTTGCCAAAATACAGAAAGCAATTTTAGATTATGGAATAGACAATCGACTGGTCAGAAGACAGATGGAAACATTTATAAAACATCAGACACTAATACCCACAGACATTAAACATCTGTTTGAACTGATGCTGGGACCTACGAGTTATATGATGTTTGTTAACAAGTGGCAGGAAAGATTAGAGCAGAAACAGCTTGATAACTTGACACTGCCGCACGGAGATCCCTTACGGGTGGCCTCCCTAGAGCAATTGATGGGGAACGGTCAGTACGTTGACCCACAGCGGCAAGCTGCGCTAGACTTGCGAATTCTGGCTCAAAGCAAAGTGGCTGCCCTTGAAGCTTTCGCCAGTTTGCCACAGGTCGGCACTCCAAAACAACCATACTTGCAAATTAAACAGAAAGATACTGAGTCATTTATGGCATTTGTTGACAGAATTACAGAAGGTGTTGAAATGGCACCTGACATTCCAGCCAACATGAAAGAGACATTGGTAAAAGAGATTGCTATGCAAAATGCCAATGCTGCCTGTCGGAGGTTAATTGCCACTTTACCCCCTGCTGCTTCTTTACTGCAAATGGTAGAACAATGTTCTCGAGCCCCGATGGAAGAAGAGAAGGAAAAGGCTCGAATTCATGCCTCTGCATTAGCAGCTGCATTGTCCAAATGCTCGCCACAAGGAAAGGGGGACAAGGGCTCAAATCCTGTATGTTTTAAATGTGGACAGACGGGACATTTTAAAAAGCATTGTCCTACAATTAAGGCTGTTACTAACCAAGTATCGTCGATGAGTTCTCCATTCGCAGGTACCTGCAACAAGTGTGACAAGTTCGGACACAGAGCATCAGACTGCAAATCCCGATTTAAGAAGGACGGAACACCTCTTGTGCCCCAGCAGGGAAACGGGGGAGGCCGCGTGGGGGGCGCGGCTCAGACCTCATCTTAAGCGACCGGACCCCCCACAACGGAGGCTGCCTCGACGATCTACTCGCCGCCACCAGAGGAAGCGCTGGCCTCGATTTGGTCGTAAGTGAAACAATAACAATCACAACACAGGAGGTTACACTAATCCCTACTACCAGTAAAGGACCATTAGGGTATGGACTTTCTGCCTTACTAATAGGAAGATCTTCAGCTACAAGAACTGGAATTTTTGTACAACCAGGATTAATCGATAGTGACTTCACAGGAGTTATTCACATTATGGTTAATGTTTTTACACCACCAATTACCATTCCAAAAGGCAGTAAGATAGCACAATTGATTCCTTTCAAAGCCTGTGTACCACATTCAACACCTAAAATCAGAGGAACAGGAGGGTTTGGGTCTACAGAGCCACTAATAGCTTTCTCTGAGGTGATAACTAACAACAAACCTACACGTTCTGTTACCATTATCCATCCCGATACTCAGATCACCCCTAAAACCATTACAGTTGAGATGATGATTGACACGGGTGCAGATGTCACTATAGTGCCAGCTGCATATTGGCCAAAAGCGTGGCCAATTGTAAATTCATCTGAGAAGGTTTTGGGAATAGCAGGACTAGCAGAAATGAGAAAAAGTGCTGTGTTATTGGACATCAAAGACAATGAGGGGAACATTGCAAAAGTAACACCTGTAATCATGGACACACCCTTATGGTTGCTAGGTCGAGATGTACTCTCCCAATGGCAACTTGTTTTGTCTACTCCTTTTCCATAGCGGCCACTGACAAAGGTGCTCTTCCCACTATTAAGCTGACTTGGAAAACTGATAAGCCTGTGTGGGTTGATCAGTGGCCGCTCACTGATGAAAAATTGGAGCACCTGAACCAGCTTGTGGATGAACAATTAGAGAAAGGCCATATAAAAGAATCTTTTAGTCCTTGGAACACTCCAGTTTTTGTTATACAGAAAAAATCAGGAAAATGGCGATTTTTGCACGATCTTCGTGCTGTTAATGAGCAAATGACGCCAATGGGAGCGTTACAACCAGGCCTACCTTCTCCAGCTGCAATACCTGTTAATTGGGCTGTCTACATTATTGATCTTAAGGATTGTTTCTTTAGTATTCCACTCGATCCTGCTGATACTCAACGATTTGCCTTTAGTATACCATCAAAGAATAACAATGCCCCCATGAGAAGATTTGAATGGATAGTTCTGCCACAGGGAATGCGTAATAGCCCAACCATATGTCAATGGTATGTTAACCAAGCATTACAAAATTGGAAGAGTTCACACCCTACATACGTGGTATTACATTATATGGATGATATCTTGATTGCTTCTCCCATTCCCTTAACAGAAACTGAAAAGACTACATTATCACAGACTCTTAAGCACTGGGGATTGACAATTGCAAAAGATAAGATTCAGGCCCAAGAACCATGGAATTATCTAGGACTGATAGTGACAGAAAGCAGAATCAGACCTCAAAAAATTACACTACATGTGAAAATAGAAACAGTGAATGATGTCCAAAAATTATTAGGAGAATTGCAATGGATCAGACAATGGATAGGGATTACTAATAAAGATCTTGAACCCCTTAGAGAGTTGCTAAAAGGATCAAAACATCCAGCAGAACCTAGAGTTTTGCAAAACCAGCACTATGAGGCACTTGAAAAAATTAATAACAAAATAGCTGAATTACAAGCATATCGTTACAATACTGCCTTGCCAATCAATGTTTATTTATGCCAACAAGACAATGATTACTATTTGGCAATAGGACAGGAACAGGATCAGAAGACATTCCTACTATTGGAGTGGTTATTTCCAAAAAGTCAGCCTCATGCATCACTGTTACACAAACTTGACCTTGTTGGTTCCTTGCTGTTAAAGGCAAAACGTAGAGTACGTCATGTTTTTGGGGTAGAAGTAACTAAGATTGTGTTACCATTTGCAATGAAATCAGTGGTGGAAGAATGGTGTAACATGTCATATTCTTTTGCTACTGCAGTGATTGCTACATCTATTGATAATCATTATCCTGCATTTCCTTTATTTGGTACTCAATTGATGTTAAACCAGAAAGCACTGAAATGTGAACAACCTATTGAAAATGGTGTTACAGTTTTTACTGATGCTTCTGGGAAAACACACAAATATGGCTATGCTAAATGGTGTGACACTTCCAAACAATGGAAGACTGTAGTGAAAGAACTAGAAGGAGTTTCTGTTCAATGCCTTGAACTCAAAGCAGTAACAATGGTGTTTGAAGACTTTGTAAATATCCCTGTAAATATTATTACTGATTCTATGTATGTAGCTTCTGTTGTGAATCGAGTAGAGGAGTCAATTATTGGACACATTTCTAACAAGGTTATTGAAGCTGTGATTATTCAATTGTTGAATTTGATTCTAAACAGAAAATGTTTATATTTTTGTACTCATATTCGTAGTCATACTAACTTGCCTGGATTCTTGTCAGAAGGAAACGCGAAAGCCGATGAGGTGGTGAGTGCTGGAGCCCAGCAAAATGATACTGATGAACCTTCTGTCTCTATCAAATCAGCCACTCAGGCAATTAAGCAAGCACAAGTAAGTCATGCATTCTTTCACCAATCTGCAAAAAGTTTGTCTAAGGAATTCTCTATATCTCTGCAAACTGCTCGTGGCATTATTGCCTCGTGTCCTGATTGTGCCAAGGTCTCACCCCTACAATCAGAAGGCACTAATCCTAGGGGGACTGAGGCAAGAGAGTTATTTCAAACAGACATTACAATTGTTCCGTCATTTGGACGTCTAAAATATGTTCATGTCACAGTAGATACATATAGTTCAGCCTTGTGGGCATCTGCCATGACATCATCAGGGGCGTCAGCAACGTGTCGACATTGGAGAATGGCATTTGCTGTATTAGGAAACCCCCAAACAATTAAGACAGACAATGGTCCAAATTATAAAAGCCAAATTGTTGAAGCGTTTCTTTCAGCCTGGAATATCAAACATTTATTTGGAATTCCTTACAATAGCACAGGACAGGCAATTGTTGAAAGAAAGCATTCTGATCTCAAACGATATATTGCCATTTTTCAAAGACAGGGGGAGTTTTCCCATTCCCACTCCCCCCACGATATTCTTTCAAAGGCCATTTATGTTTTAAATTGGAAACTCTGGTCACAAAAATCGAATCAAGAAGTCGGGTCAACCCCTATCTTTAGACATTTTACTCAAAACAATCCTTTAAAAGAAACACACGTTTCTGTGCAAGTTTGGGACCCCTCATCAGCCACCTGGAATGGACCATGGAGATTAATAACTTGGGGTCGTGGGTATGCTTGTGTCATTACAGAGGACGGAGAGCGGTGGTTGCCAGCCAAGTGGGTGCGACCCTGGCTACATGCTGAAACCAAGGAAAACAAGGAGGATGATCAAACGGCGATAGAAGAAATCGCTGACTTAGAAGCTGCACACAACGTCACCAGAGACAACTGATCTGAGCTAAATGTTGAACAATATGTATTGGTTATCTGCTATTGTAATTATTTTTGTGGTGCAGGAGAATCTTGGGTGGGGTAGTGAAGACAACTTTTGGGTGAATTGGGCAAAGGAGACAAATAACCCATCCTTTTGCTTACACTTATCAGCAGCCACAGACCCATTTAAAACATGCCTGATAGGGTTGCCATTTGATGATCAACGCACTTTGGTAGCCTCCTTTTCATCTCTCACACATCAAGATTGTTCTACAGCAAAAAGTATAAGTCATTGTATGGCATTAATAGTTGCAAGCCTCAATGACCCTTTACCATGGGATCCTCAAGAGTTCAACCTGTTAGGAAGTAGAATGCCAAATCAGTCAGGATGTCTGATATTTGGCTCGTACAATCTGACGAATCGTCAAATAACAGATCTAACATCCTATCATTTTCCTTATTGGAGTACCTCTGATTTTTGTGCTAAAGACACGGTTTATGGTTGGAACACAAATGGTATGTGCCTTAACATTACCAAAGCCTTAAGATTGCCTAGAAATGTGTTCCTGATCTGTGGTAGAAGAGCGTGGCCTGGAATCCCAAAAGAAAGTAACGGAGGGCCATGTTACATTGGTCACCTTTCTTTGCTAACTCCTACTTCAGAATTTATCCGAAATCATATTGCAAGTAGTGCTACTCTATTAAGAAATCGTAGAAATGTAGAAATGTTAACCTCTGATTGTAATGATGAAGTGGAACTTTGGTCTCATACAGCAAGAGTTTTTGGAGCATTGTTTCCTCCTATAGGAACAGCACATGCCTTGTCAGCCATTCAGAGATTAGCATGTTGGACAGCAAAACAAGCTAATGTTACTACTAGTGTTATTTCTCAGCTTGCAGTAGATCAAAATAGTTTGCGAAAGGCTACCCTGCAAAATAGAGCAGCTATAGATTACTTGCTTTTAGTACAAGGAAAAGGCTGTGAAGAGGTAGAAGGAATGTGTTGTTTTAACTTGTCTGATCATAGTGATTCAATCCATAAAAAGGTAGACTGGCTTCAGCATCATACAGAGAGAATTACAGCGAATCATAACCCCTTTGATGATTGGCTAATGTCATGGGGAATTTCAGCTTGGGCAAAAGAGTTAATCAAAACTGTAGGAATAGTATTGCTTATTGTCATTGTTGTGTTATTTTTAGGACCCTGCATCTTCCGATGTCTATCCTGGCAGATGCATCGGATCGCTGCTACAGTGTTTGAAAAGAAAGGGGGAGATGTGGGGAATTTTGTAGGGGCTGTTGCTTTGCAATCGATATGTAGGCGATTG
This sequence comes from Pogoniulus pusillus, assembly GCF_015220805.1. Taxonomy (NCBI): domain Eukaryota; kingdom Metazoa; phylum Chordata; class Aves; order Piciformes; family Lybiidae; genus Pogoniulus; species Pogoniulus pusillus. The sequence goes on from NC_087308.1 coordinate 5,263,473, forward strand.
GAACACAGCGGGTAAGACACCGGTCAGCCCAAGGACACTGTGTCCGCTTCGTGCTTTCTATGAAAAAAAGCAGAGTTGGCCTGAGGATGTTGCGTCCTTGTGATACAGCTGTGCAAAGTAAAACAAGTAATGAATCAGTCATGAATATACCATAGAACAAAGGATCTGCACATCTGGAAATGTAGGGTTTGATATATGAGCACACGTACTGCTTATAAAAATACCTTTTTGTATCTACTAATGATTATGCTTTAAACCACAAAAATGTATTGCATGGACAAATTAGAAATCGACATGTAATCCTGTAATAGTATAAAAAGCCTTCTGATTTGTGTATTAAATGTCTTACATTTACAATCCATATTGGATTCTGTAAGTCCATTTCCTCAACTTTGGGAACAGTCAGCATGCTAACAGCGCCTAACAGCGACATCCATCAAAGGTCATCTTATTCACCCCCCCCTCAGTAGGCAGCAACACCTCCAACTATATATAATGGGGTTAATTTTGAGGACAATTACATTTGGCAAGACGTTTTTTACATTTTTAAGATCTTGAAAACTATACAAACTTGATGTCAAGATTAAGTATGAGAATATTTAATATATTTTAAGTAGGTGCTTTCTGCAACACACAAACTTGTCATTCAACAGAGAAATATCTTTCCTTACATGAGCAGTTTTTAAGCCTGAGTTCTATGCAGATATTGACAGAAACTGAGCTATCTAGGATAAAGCTAATTTAGGTGTGCCTACATTAGTAACGATGATGACAACGCAAATGCACCCAAATATGTTTCATATGTGCATTCTTGAAATCTCACAGTAATTCAAACATATTAATAATAAATGCAGATAAATTGATTATCATGTTTTAAATTATAGACATTTTGCAATCACAGTGGTAGGGTAGGCAGATGAAATGCATATTTTTACCCATCGTAAGGTAGACAGGAAGTAAAAATGAGTTAGCCTCAACAACCCACATCAGCTATTACCATTTGAAAAGGTAAACATGTTAATTAGATCACATCTGACCATGACATAATGATGAATATACCTTTCAGAACAGAGGGCTGTATAGGGTTAACACTCCAGGGGGAGTAACCCTGAACCTGACCCTAGGGGTCTTGGCCCCTCCCCAGGGGTGGGTCACACTCCAGGTGATGGTTAGCCCACTCCCCCCACTTCCTGTCCTATAAAGGAGAGGGGCTTGCTGTTCCTCTCTTTGCTCTCTCGCCACACACACTACTACACACTGCCTGCACACCAGCACACCACGTGGCAGCCACGAGGCAGACAGAGCCACCATCACACACTCAGGTTGTATTTATCCCTTTTCGGATTTTGCTATTTTCCCTTCCCTATCCTTTGTAAACTTCCCTACCTCCAATACATTTTTAAGTTATTGTTAAACTTTTCCTTTTAAATTCCAAATTTGAGTGTGATTGATTTATTCGGGTGTGCTTATCTCTCTCTCTCCCTATATCTAATCCCTATGTTTGGGAAAAGAGGGGGAAAAGAGGAGGGCACTTTACAAATTGTTATTGTTTATTAGAGTCTCTGGGAATTTGAATTAGAACCCAAGACAATTTATTTGGCGTCTCAATGTGGGGCTAGGTAGAAAGAATTATTTCAGAGAAGATTTGGAAGTTAAAAAATGGATATTCTAAGAGTGTTAATAATTCAGGCTTTTGGATGGCTGTTTTGGTCTTGGATGCTGAAGTTTGTAAGTTACCATGTCTTCTGGATAGTCATTGATATGGTCTGGGAATATTCTAAGCATTTGCCTGTCCGGGCCTATGCATATTTCCTGAATTCTGTTAGGAATCTAACTATGTTTAGAAATGTTTCTGAAACATGGAATCACTCTGAGTATGTGTGTTGGGACATAGAAGCTCCAGATATTTTTGGGGGAAAATGGTACTGGATAGCAGTTATTTCACTGTGTTTAAATGTGGTTTTGGGAATTTATAATGCAGCTCTGAGTTAGAACACGTGGAAAACGCATTTGGCCATGGCCATTAAAACACTTAGGGGGAGGGGTGGCCCACGGTGCTGTGGCTGCAGCTGCTGGGGGTGGGCAACCGGTCAGACCGGTCCGATGGGTCAGGCATCCCTGAGCACAGCCACCGCCCCTAGCGTGGCTCCGCCCCGAACTCCGTCCCCCCTAGAGCAGCGCCACAGACCCTGCCCTCACAGCCCAGTCCTGACCATCTCTCTTCCATCACCACGCGGCAAGTTAGACCACACCTGAACCCTTCCACAGGCACACCTGGGGCAAGGCACCTTGTCGGGAAGCAGTACCCCCCAGCAACAGCAACCAGCTGGAAATGGATCTGATAATAGAGTTATAGTTATCAGCTCCATGCCCAGAAAGGAAATCAGGCACACAAGGCAGGAATATGCAAGGGCCAACAGGCAAAGCCTTTTAGCCTGGCTTTTGAGATGTTGGGATGCAGGAGCAGAAACCATGGACCTAGATGAGAGGGAGGCTAAACAGCTGGGGTCCTTGTCGAGGGATGGGGGTGTAGATAAAGAGCTGGGGAGGCTGGATGGCACTCACTCACTTTGGGCCAGGCTTCTCATAGCTGTGAGATACAGATATCTCTCCAAGGATGACATGATTTTCCATCCCCTTAAGTGGACAGATATGGAACAGGGTATCACATACCTGAGGCAAATGGCCGTACAGGAGATAATCTATGGAGATGTCCAGATGCCCTCGGACTCCGATGATGTCTGCATGAAGCCAGCCCTATTAAAGAAACTGACCCAGTGTGCTCCTTCCACATATGCCCCCACACTGGGAGCACTGCTGCTGGGCAGAGACCCCAACAACCTTCCCATGATCAGAGAGTTTGTGAATGACCTGAGACAGTTCAAAGATAGTTTGTCTAGGAGGACCTTAATAGCAGCTGTGGAAACCCTCACCCAGGAGATGAACTAGCTGAAAGCATCTGTCTCTGAACTGCAGAAGGCAGAGGACAACTGCTCTTCACCTTCTTAATGGGTGCAAGTCTCAGCTGTCAGGAACAGATGCTGCCGTACTCCTCCCCCTCCTCCCCGTAGGAGACCAGCCCAAAGCAGACAGGGGACACCCAGGGGTTTGCTTTGGAGAACACTGCGTGAACACAGGAAAAACATGGACAGATGGCATAGCCAGCCCACCTCACCTCTATGGGCCAGAGTAAGGGAACTGCAGGGGACCAACACAGGGAATAACTCCTCCAGAAGAGGGGTTGCCCCAGTGTTCCGCAGGCAGCCTTCTCATCCAGGGGGTGGTGAGGCCAGTAACTCAGGTCCATGTGCCTCATGCGGTCACACTGCTCAGCATTAGAGGTGCCCTGTCTCCAGCCAGGCGGAGGCCAGGGATAACAGAGTATATTGGGACGTGTTTATGAAATGGCCTGGTGCTTCTGAAGCTGAGAAGTATTAAGCTTTAGTAGACATTGGTGCCCAATGCACTCTGATACCCTCCAGCCATAGGAGGACAGAAACTATTACAATTTCAGGAGTCACAGGAGGGTATCAGGAGTTGACTGTGCTGCAGGCTGAGATAAGCCTCACCGGGAATGTGTGGGAGAAGCACACCATAGAAACTGGCCCTGATGCACCTTGCATCCTGGGGATCGACTTTGTCTGGGAAGGGTATTTTAAAGACCCAAAAAGGAACTAGTGGGCATTTGGCATAGCAGCTGTAGAGACTGCAGACAAAGAGCAGCTGTCTATCATGCCTGGCTTGTCAGATGACCCTTCCATGGTTGGTACCCACAAGGTGGAAGATGTTAAGTTACCCATTGCTTCTCTTGTAGTTCATCGTAGGCAATACTGCACCAACAGAGACTCCCTGCTACCCATACAGCTGCTGATTCGCTGCCTGGAGAAGCAGCTTGTCATCAGCAAGAGCCACTCACCCTTCAACAGCCTGATATGGCCAGTGCGGAAGGAGAATGGGGAACAGAGACTGACTGTGGACTTCAGAGGCCTGAACGCAGTGACTCCTGCAATCAGCACAGCCGTGCCTGATATGGCATACAAAGGCTCAGAGGCCAATTATATCCCCACAGATACGGAAATCCTAGCTGCCTATGAGGGACTTAGAGCTACCTCTGGGATGGAGTCACCACTCTTTTTAGCTCCAAGGCTTCCAGTCCTGACTTGGATGTTTAAAGGGAAAAGTTGAACTCCTCACCATGCCGCAGATGCCACTTGGACTAAGTGGATGGCTCTGATAACTCAGAGAGCTAGGATGGGGACTCTTGAGCACCCAGGCATTGTGGTGGTCATCACCAACTGGCCAGAGGGCACTGACTTGGGAAAGCAAGCAGAAGAGAAGGCAGTGACCCGTGCCGAGGAAGCCCCCCCATACAGTGACCTTCCTGAGGAGGAAAAGGCATGTGCTCTGTTCACAGATGGATCCTGCCGCCTGGTAGGCAGCAAGCGGAGATGGAAGGCTGCCGTCTGGAACCCTACATGCAGGGTTGCAGAGGCAAGAGACGGAGAAGGTGAATCCAGCCAGTATGCTGAGGTGAAAGCCATCCAGCTGGCCCTGGACATTGCAGAACGAGAGCAGTGGCCAATGCTATACATCTACACCGACTCATGGATGGTAGCAAATGCCTTATGGGGGTGGCTGAAGGAGTGGAAGAGAAATGATTGGCAGAGAAAAGGGAAGCCTATTTGGGCTGCTGACCTCTGGCAAGACATTTCTGCACGCCTGGACAAACGACCAGTTAAAATCCGACACATCAGTGCTCACATCCCAAAGAGCAGAGCCACTGAGGAGCAGCAACATAACCACCAAGCTGACTTGGCTGCCCCCATCTCCCAGATAGACCTGGACTGGAAACACAAAGGTGAACTGTTCTTAGCTCGGTGGGCACATGACTCTTCTGGCCACCAAGGAAGAGATGCCACATACCAATGGGCCCGTGACAGGTCTGTGGACATAGCCATGGAGGCCATAGCTCAGGTTATCCATGATTGTGACATCTGCACTGCCATAAAACAAGCTAAGAGCATGAAGCCTTTGTGGTACAGGGGACGGTGGTCAAAGTACAGTTATGGGGAGGCCTGGCAGATCGATTACATCACTCTGCCTCGATCTTGCAGTGGCAAACAGTATGTGCTAACCATGGTGGAGGGAAGCACGGGGTGGCTGGAAACCTACCCAGTACCTCATGCTATTGCCCATAACACCATTCTGGGTCTGCAGAGCCACATCCTGTGGAGACATGGTACCCCAGAGAGAATAGAGTCAGACAATGGGACCCATTTCAAGAACAACCTTGTAAGCAACTGGGAATAAGAGCATGGGATAGAATGGGTTTACCACATCCCATACAACCCACAAGCTGCAGGAAAGATTGAGCGTCACAATGGCCTGCTGAAAACCACCCTGAAGGCTATGGGAGGTGGAACTCTCAAACTGGGAGAAGCACCTTGCAGAAGCCACTTGGCTGGTGAACAGCAGGGGATCAGTCAACAGAGCTGGTCCTGCTCAGTCTGCCCTACTGCCCGTAGTTGAGGGAGATGGAGTTCCTGTAGTCTGTGAAAGGAATCTACTGGGGAAAACTGTCTGGGTTGCTCCTGCCTCTGGTAGGGGGAAACCTATCAAACGGGTGGTATCTGCAGAGGGTCCTGGTCACACATACTGGGTAATGTTTGAAACTGGTACTATAGAGTGTGTCCCCCAGAGAAATCTTTCTCTAGCTGAAAAGGTTTAAAATCTCAGAGTTGATGCCATGTATTCCATGCATTCCAGGTATTCCATGTTATCTTGTATTATAGTTGTATAATATTTGTATCATAGTTGTGTAATACTTGTATTATAGTTCATAAGGGGTTATAAGTTGTTTTTCTGGTTACACCCTCACCACAATATGTGCAACAGAATCCATAGCACCCAAGCAGCTATCCAGAGAACTCCTACAGCATCACATCACAACACGGCGTCCAACAGAACCTACACCGCACCAGCAGCTATCCAGAGGAGTCCTACAGCATCGCACCACAACGAGGCGTCCGACAGAACCCTGCATCTGATTTGTCACTGATGCCCTGCAGTGAGAGACTGTTCCCGATTTCCCTCCAGCAGATGTCTACAGCCATCTCATCTCCACCTGTTCCCCTGATGCCATACACCAAGAGACTGTTAGTGATGTTTTCTTCACAGAGGGAAAAGACTTTTTCCTGAGTTCCAACAAGAACTGTTCCTGTTTCATGACTCTTCTTCCATGTTCCTGTCCTGCTCACACCTCATCTCATCAACCTTTACTGGACCGGAGAAGCAGACCACCTTGGGATACAGCCAAGGACCAAGAAGGACTTCAAGATCTCTTAATCCATGGACACTTGTTCCTGTCTTTGGAGAAGAAGATTGTTCGTAGGAAGGTGGAAGTGGTCTAACCAAGGGGTGGAATGTATAGGGTTAACACTCCAGGGGGAGTAACCCTGAACCTGACCCTAGGGGTCTTGACCCTCCCCAGGGGTGGGTCACACTCCAGGTGATGGTTAGCCCACTCCTCCCACTTCTCTCCTTTATAGGACAGGGGCTTCCTGTTCCTTTCTCTTCTCTTCACTCTCTCGCCACACACACTACTACAGACCTCTGCCTGCACACCAGCACACACTCAGGTTGTATTTATCCTGTGCTAGTTAGAAGGAAGCTGGAATGTTTTGGTAAAAGAACTTGATAACAGGCAGTGGAATGAAAAACATGGTGTCTCCTTCTCTCACAGTTACGCTGAGAGCTCTGGGAAGAAGTAAACTTTCTCCATTTTGTTTTTTTTTTCTTCTGCCTTTGCCTTCAGACCTAGTCACATCTCATTAACCTTGCTCCTACTAACCTTGCTCCCTAACCTCTTGGCTGCACCTCTCTTCTTCCTGAGAACTGGGGTAAGGCTGAGAGGGGCCGGGGGAGGTGTTGGGGTGGTTTGAAAGCCCCTCCTGGGGACTCAGGTTTCTGGGAGGGGAGTTGTGCTTTTGTATTGTTTATCCTTTGTATATTTCTGTATATAATTGTATATAACTGTATATATTGTAAATAGCTGCTTGTAAATTCTGCTAGCTGTAAATAAATTGCTTCATCTATATTCCCAGGGTCCGTCTGAGTTAGCTGGGTACCTACAAAGTGTGGGGGGGCGGGTAAGAACCCAAACCATCACATTTTTAATTGGCTTTCCCAACGTGGGGCTAGATATATTTGAGTGATTGGAAATTAGCTCTGGGAATTAAAATGAAGCTAATCAAGCAGCTATTGTACTTGGTGGGGATTATTGTGTGGCCTGTTTTCTGGTTTTTTTGTGTACAATTGGATCAAAGATCAAATTGGTTATTTCTTGCTTCATGTAGTTTTTAAGAAGGTCAAAGCTAAGCTTTCAAGCATGTTCTGGAGCTGGGGTGATTTGATTCTTGGTTATGCTGGTTTTAATATCTCTGAGAATATTATCAAGAATATTACAGGAGCTCTGGTCAATAATGTGACAATCAATGGAAATTCTGCTTTAAATACAGCTCTAATGAGCGTTATTCAGCCCAAGAAAGGAATTCCAACTGTTTGCTTAGGCACATGCTCGTGTAAAACTGTTCTGCTACTCACAATTTTTAATATTTGCCTCATGGTTTTAATTTTCATACTAATTTTGGCATTATTTGTGAAAAATTCAAAACCAGCTTCTGTAAGAGCTAGGAAAAATTCTGTCTCAAAACCAAATTCAGTAACAGTTTCTCAGCAATCTTCCTCCCCCCAGGCAGTGTCTGCACCCTCCTTGGTAGGTTCTGGGAATTCTGCCAATATTCCTGAAGGGAATGTAAATAACGATAACGAGCAGAGTTTGGCAGGAGCCCCAGGAGCACAGACAGGTACCCAGAATCAGAATGTTCCTAGCAACAATGATAACACGTCAGGGTTGGCAGGCATCCCAGGAGGACAGGCAAATAATCCCACTAATGCTAATAATACTACTAATTCTGGTAACGCTAGCCCAGTCTGTCCAAATCCTAATGACACCAGCTCAGCCAATTCAAACCCCCAGCCAGCAGACCAGAATCAAAATCCTCCTGTTAAAAGCAAGGCAGATTTGAACTCACAAGCTCCAGGTCAGACCCCCCAATGATTCAAACCCTCCAGGTCAGACCCCCCAATGATTCAAACCCTCCAGGTCAGACCCCTAATGATTCAAATCCTCCAGCAGATATGTCCAAGTCTGTTGCTGTTCAGGCCTTTCTGGCACCTGCTAAGGCAAAAGCTAAGACAAAGAGTGGTTCACAGGAGGATGTAAAAGAGGGGACCTCTGGTGATCAGCAAGAGGAAGAGGAAGAGGAGATAGTTAGTCTGCGTGACCTTGCAGATACGCCGAGACATCAATACTCAAGTGAGAGGAGCGCTGTGAGGTTAGCTGCCAAGAGAGAGGATGGCTACCATGAGTTTAGGAATACTATGAGGAAGATTGTGTTAGGCCAGGCACCACCAGAACAGCAGGAGAAAGGGGAGGTGGAAGATGACATCCAAGGCTCCAAGGATCCACTCAGAGAGGTCAGGGAAGTTAGGAAGGAATACACAAGGGAATCAGGTGAGCCAATCTTAAGCTGGCTAGTGAGATGCCGTGGCATTGGTGCTAATGCTCTGCAGGTAGGAGACAAGTCTGCCAAGCAGCTGGGACCACTCACTAAGGAGAGTGGAGTGGACAAACACCTGGCAAGTCCTCTTGGTAGGGTTAGCTTGTGGACACGCCTTTTGTTGTCTGTGGCTATGAGATATCCTTCCCGAGATGATTTGCCATGGGCTGCCAAGAAGTGGAACACCGTTGAGCAGGGAATTAAGCTTCTGAAGGAGTTTTCTGTGAAGGAAGTGCTTTACGGAAATCATGGCACTCATGAGCCTCACAATATTCCTTTGGGAACAGGTCTCATGAAGAAGCTGATTAAACTTGCTCCTTCATCCTATGCTAACATCTTGGCCAGCAAATTTCTAGCAAGGAGTGATAATGGAAGATCTTTCACTGTTGGTGAATTCACTGACCAGCTCAGGCAGATAGAGGATAGCTTGTCACATTCTGCCTAATCTCTGCCATACAAACTATGACTTCTGAAATAAAGGGCATGAAAGATGGTTTTGAGAATACCATGAAAGAACTGAAGGAGGATCTTACAACCTCAATTTCCAATCTGGTAAAGGATAACATTCCTGCATCATCTGAAGGTAAGCAGAGGGGACGGCTGGGCTGTGGTCTCACGAGAGAGAGTGTGACTGTGACGGGGCTGGTGACGTCAGCCGCGGGAGATTTAAAATCCCGCCGCGTGCCGCGCCGACCGCCATTTTGGCTGCCGAGCCGAGAGAGTGAAAAGCCAGCCTGCCTGCGGCTGGGAGCTCTTTTTTTTTTTTTTCTTTTTCTCCTGTTACTGTCTGTCAGTATCACTGTGCACTATGCCTGTCACTCGTGCTACGAAGGGCAGGAGGAGCGTGTGCACACAGACTGACGTGACCCGGGAAAGCACAGGAGTCCAGGCTACTGGATGCAGGGAGTGCTACTGCCTCTCACTTGCTGCAGAAGGGGAAGGGGAGAACAATTGCACCAGGTGTGAGCAAGTGAACTTCCTTCTCACCTTGGTGGCGGAATTGAAAGATGAAGTGGCCGAGCTGAAGGACCAAGTGTCCAGGCTCAGGTCAATAAGGGAGAATGAAAGGGAGCTGGATCTGTGGGTGCAGGCTCTGCAGATCCCCCCTGCTAAGGAAGCTGCCCCTGGAAACAGTGAGGGATGGGTACAGATCCCTGTCAGGGGTAGTAAGGGTAATCCACCCCGGCCCTCTCCTCCTCTTCCTCTGCCCTTGCACAACAAGTACGAGGCCCTGCATGCAGAGGGTACAGAGGGTGAGAGCGATGAGGAGCATCTAACTGTGATGATGCCTAGGGTGGAGCAGTCGCCACCAACTGTGGTGACTAGCTCCACAAAAAACAAGAAAAAGAGAAGGGTTATAGTTGTTGGAGATACTGTCTTGAGTGGGACAGAGGGACCCATTTGTCGTCCCGACGCGTCTCACAGGGAGGTCTGCTCCCTTCCTGGTGCCCGGGTTAGGGACATCACCAGGAGACTCCCTAACCTAATCCGGCCCTCCGATTATTACCCCTTGCTGGTAATACAGGCTGGCAGGGATGAAATTGAAAAGAGGGGGACCAGGGCAATTAAAAAGGAATTTAAGGCCCTGGGGAAATTGATAGATGGGGCGGGAGCGCAGGTGCTGTTCTGCTCAGTTCCCTCTGTGGCAAGGGAGTTCACAGAGAGGAACAGCAGAACCTACGATATCAACAAATGGCTCAAGGGATGGTGCCAGCGGCAGCATTTTGGCTTTTTTGACCACGGGGGAACTTTTACTGCACTGGACCTACTTGATTGTGATGGGGTGCAATTGTCTAGGAGGGGCAGGAGAATCCTGGCAATGGAGTTGGCAGGGCTCATTAGGCGGGCTTTAAACTAGATATGAAGGGGGTGGGTGAGGCAATTACTCTCTCTGAGAAGGAGAGAGTGGGAAGGAAACTAGGGACAATTGGGGAACCGAGAGCCCAGCTGAAGTGCATCTACACCAATGCACGCAGCTTGGATAACAAGCAGGAAGAACTGGAAGTCCTGGTCCACCAGGGTGACTATGATATAGTTGCCATTTCAGAAACTTGGTGGGATGACAGGCATGACTGGGGTGCTATACTGGGGGGATATAACCTTTTCAGGAGAGATAGGCAAGGCAGAAGAGGAGGAGGGGTGGCTCTGTATATTAGGGAGTCACTCCATGCCACTGAGCTTGAGGTGAGGGACGAAGGGATTGAGAGCTTGTGGGTTAAAATCAGAGGGAGGACTAATAAATCTGACATCCTGGTTGGAGTCTGTTATAGACCACCCAACCAGGATGAAGAAACAGACGAGATATTTTACAAACAGCTGGAGACTGTCTCAAGATCAGATCTTGTTCTTGTGGGTGACTTTAACCTGCCAGATATCTGCTGGGAACTTAATTCAGCAGAGAGGAGGCAGTCCAGGAGATTTCTAGAGTGCATGGAGGACAGCTTCATGTCCCAGCTGTTAAGTGAGCCTACTAGGGGTCAAGCTCAGCTTGATCTGCTGCTGTCCAACAGAGAAGGGCTGGTAGGAGATGTGGCAGTGGGAGGCTGCCTGGGGTGCAGTGATCACGAGTTAGTGGAGTTTTCAATATACAGAGAGGTAGGGAGACACTACAACAAAACCTACACCTTGGACTTTCGGAGGGCAAGCTTCAATTTGCTTAAGAAACTTATTTCCAAAGTCCCCTGGGCAGCAGTCCTTGAGAACAAAGGGGTCCAGGATAGTTGGACCTACTTTAAACAGGAGCTCTTGAAGGCACAGGAGCTGGCAGTTCCCATGTGCCGAAAGATGAGCCGGCGGGGAAGACGACCAGCCTGGTTGAGTAAACAGCTCCTGAAGGAATTGGGGGAAAAAAAGAGGGTGTATCACCTCTGGAAGGAGGGGAAGGCTTCTCCTGACGTGTTTAAGGAGATAGCCAGATTATGCAGGAGAAAAATTCGAGAGGCTAAGGCCCAGCTAGAACTTAGGCTGGCCACTTCCGTGAAAGATAATAAAAAGCACTTTTATAAATTTATCAATGCTAAAAAAAAGGGCAAGAAGAGCCTCCACTCCTTACTGGACCAGGAGGGGAACACTATAACTGATGACAAAGAAAAGGCTGAGGTCCTGAATGCCTTCTTCGCCTCAGTTTTCAACAGTAAGGAGGGAGGAGTTCAGGGCAAGTGGCCTCTTGAACTGGGGGATGGGGTCGGGGAGTGGTGTGTTCCCCTAGAAATTCACGAAGAATTAGTTCAGGACCTGCTGAGCCATCTGGACACCCACAAGTCCATGGGACCAGATGGGATCCATCCCAGGGTGCTGAGAGAGCTGGCAGCTGAGCTGGCCAAGCCGCTCCCCATCATTTTCCAGCAGTCCTGGCTCACCGGAGAGGTCCCAGGAGACTGGAAAATGGCCAACATGGTCCCCATCCACAAGAAGGGTCGGATGGAGGAGCCTGGGAACTACAGACCCGTCAGCCTGACCTCAGTGCCAGGGAAACTGATGGAACAGGTTATCTTGGGGGTGATAAGAGCGCACCTAAGGGATGGCGAAGGGCTCAGGTCCAGCCAGCATGGTTTAGGAAGGGCAGATCCTGCCTTTCTAACATGATCTCCTTCTATGATCAGGTGACCCGCTTGGTGGATGTGGGGAGGCCTGTGGATGTGGTCTATCTGGACTTCAGCAAGGCCTTTGACACTGTCCCCCACAGCAAACTACTGTCTAAGCTGTCAGCCCATGGCTTGGATGGCAACACTCTGTGCTGGGTTAGGAACTGGCTGGAGGGCCGGACCCAGAGAGTGGTGGTGAATGGCGCCACATCCAGCTGGCGGCCAGTCACTAGTGGTGTCCCTCAGGGATCTGTGCTGGGCCCCATCCTCTTTAACATCTTCATAGATGATCTGGATGAGAGCATAGAGTCAGTCATCAGCAAGTTTGCAGATGACACCAAGCTGGGGGCAGATGTGACTGAGTTGGAAGGCAGAAGGGCTCTGCAGCGGGACCTTGACAGCCTGGACAGATGGGCAGAGTCCAATGGGATGGGATTCAATAGCTCCAAGTGCAGGGTGCTGCACTTTGGCTACAAGAACCCCATGGAGAGATACAGGCTAGGGTCGGAGTGGCTGGAGAGCAGCCAGACAGAGAGGGATCTGGGGGTACTGATTGATACCCACCTGAACATGAGCCAGCAGTGTGCCCAGGTGGCCAAGAGAGCCAGTGGCATCCTGGCCTGCATCAGGAATGGTGTGGTCAGCAGGAGCAGGGAGGTCATTCTGCCCCTGTACTCTGCACTGGTTAGATCACACCTTGAGTATTGTGTTCAGTTCTGGGCCCCCTAGTTTAAAAGGGACGTTGAGATGCTTGAGCGTGTCCAGAGAAGGGCGACGAGGCTGGTGAGAGGTCTTGAGCACAAGCCCTATGAGGAGAGGCTGAGGGAGCTGGGATTGTTTAGCCTGGAGAAGAGGAGGCTCAGGGGTGATCTTATTGCTGTCTAAAACTACCTGAGGGGTGGTTGTGGCCAGGAGGAGGTTGCTCTCTTCTCTCAGGTGGCCAGCGCCAGAACGAGAGGACACTGCCTCAGGCTGCGCCAGGGGAGATTTAGGCTTGAGGTGAGGAGAAAGTTCTTCACTGAGAGAGTCATTGGACACTGGAATGGGCTGCCCGGGGATGTGGTGGAGTCGATATCCCTGGGGCACTTCAAGGCAAGGTTGAACGTGGCACTTGGTACCATGGTCTAGCCTTGATCTCTGTGGTAAAGGGTTGGACTTGATGATCTGTGAGGTCTCTTCTAACCCTGATGATACTGTGATACTGTGAATGGGTGCATGTTTCTGCAATCAGGAACAGACACCCACCTCCTGTAAGGCAATTCCAGCCCAGGAGGAGACAAATTCCACCCACACATCAGCAATCACGCGCGTCACTGTGGATACTTCTGCGTGACACATACGGTGAGAACATGAACAAATGGGATGGTAAACCTACTTCAGCTCTTTCAAAGAGAGTCAGGGATCTGCAGAGTGGCAGAAACAGAGGCAGCAATGCCAGAAAAGTAGCTGTCACTTCTTCAGCTCCCCAGAGCAACTGCAGTTGTTCCAACAGTTGCAATTCCTCTCACAACACCACCAATCACTGTGTACACCCTACATGCCATGTTCAGCATTAGGGGTGCCCTGCCTCCAGCCAGGAGGAGGAAAGGGATGGTGGAGAGAACCGAATCTATTGGAATGTATTCATTAGGTGGCCTGGCAGTTCAAAAGTTCGGAAATACAGGGCTTTAGTTGACACAGGTGCTCAGTGTACTTTATTGCCATCTAATTGCAAAGGGACAGAGTCCATTTCTATCTTTGGAATCACTGGTGGATCTCAAGAGTTAACTAAGATACAGGCTGAGATCAGTTTAACTGGTAATGAGTGGAAGACACATACTATTGTAACTGGTCCTGATGCGCCTTGTATTTTGGGAATTGACTTTTTGAGACAAGGTTGTTTCAAAGATCCTAAGGGTCATAAATGGGCTTTTGGAATAGCATCTGTAGAGATCGAGGATGGTAAATTGAAATTGTCCATTAGACCTGAACTTTCTGATGAATCTGCAGTTGTGGGACATCATGATATAGAGGACCTGGAAGTGCCAATTGCAACTGAAACTGTTCATCATAGGCAGTACAGAACTAACCGTGACTCTTTGTTGCCCATTCATCAGCTGATTCGCCAACTGGAGAGTCAGGCTGTCATCGAGAAAGCTCATTCACCTTTCAACAGTCCCATCTGGCCTGTGCGTAAACCTACGGGTGACTGGAGACTGACAGTTGACTTTCGTGCCCTCAACGAGGTGACTCCGCCCATGAGTGCAGCTGTGCCGGACATGCTGGAACTCCAGTACGAGCTGGAATCGAAGGAGGCTAAATGGTATGCAACCATAGACATTGCTAATGCTTTCTTCTCTATTCCCATATCAAAGGAGTGCAGGCCTCAGTTTGCATTCACCTGGAGAGGAATCCAGTACCAGTTCAACCGTTTGCCTCAGGGGTGGAAACACAGCTCAACCATCTGTCACTCAGTCATCCACAATGCACTGGAGAAAGGTAAAGCTCCAGAGCACATCCAGTACATCGACAACATCATTGTGTGGGGCCAAACTGCTGAGGAAGTCTTCGAGAAAGGTAACAAAATCATTGACATTCTGTTGCAAGCAGGTTTTGCCATTAAGAGAGACAAGGTCAAAGGACCTGCCAGAGAAATTCAGTTTCTGGGAGCGCGGTGGCAGGATGGTCGCTGTTACATTCCTCAGGATGTGATCAACAAAGTCTCTACCATGGCAGTTCCCACCAGTAAGAAGGACACACTTTCTTTCCTTGGTGTGGTGGGATTTTGGAGACTACACATTCCTGGTTTCAGTCAGATTATCAAACCTCTGCATGATGTGACTCGTAAGAGAAACAATTTTGTGTGGGGACTTGAACAACAAGCAGACTTTGATCAAATTAAGCAAGAAATAGTCCGTGCAGTGGGCTTGGGACCTGTGCGATCTGGTCCAGCCATTAAAAACATTCTGTACACGGCTGCCAGTGAAAGTGGTCTAACTTTGAGTCTTTGGCAGAGAGCTCCAAATGAGAAATGTGGTCGTCCACTTGGGTTTCTGGGGACGTTGCTACAGTGGTTCAGAGACAAATTACACTGCAACTGAGAAAGAGATTCTAGCATCCTATGAGGGAGTGAAAGCAGCTTCTGAAGTGATTGGAACTGAGTCACAATTGCTTTTAGCTCCTAAACTGCCACTTCTAAACTGGATGTTCAAAGGCAAAGGTTCAGCACCACATCATGCCACAGATGCAACCTGGTCTAAATGGATGGCTTTGATAACACAACGAGCACGAATGGGGAATCTTGACCGACCTGGTCTGGTGGAGGTGATCACCAACTGGCCGGAAGGCACAGACTGTTCCAAACCTCCAGAGGAGAAAATAACTCGTGCTGAGGAAGCTCCTCCCTATGGTGATCTCTCTGATCAGGAGAAGAACTATGCTTTGTTCACAGATGGTTCCTGTCGTCTTGTTGGGAACAAGAGAATATGGAAGTCAGCAGTTTGGAGTCCAACCAGGAGAGTTACCGAAACGAAAGATGGAGAAGGAGAATCCAGTCAGTTCGCTGAGGTAAAAGCTGTTCAACTTGCTCTTGACGTGGCTGAAAAAGAAAATTGGCCTATCCTTTACCTCTACACCAACTCGTGGATGGTAGCCAATGCTCTATGGGGTTGGCTAAAGGACTGGAAGAAGAATGGTTGGCAGAGGAAAGGAAAGCCTATTTGGTGTGCCGATCTATGGCAGGACATTGATGCACGGCTGGAGAAAATTCCAGTGAAGGTGAGGCACGTAGTTGCACACATACCTAAGAGCAGAGCTACTGAGGAACATCAACATAACCAGGAGGCAGACCAAGCTGCTAAGATTGCTCAAGTTGATACCAACTCTGAACTTGACATTGACCTTGATTGGAAACACCGAGGTGAGCTGTTCTTAGCTCGGTGGGCCCATGATTGGTCTGGACATCAAGGCAGAGATGGAACATACCGATGGGCTCTCGATAGGTCAATTGACTTGTCCATGGACGCTATCATCCAAGTCATCTATGACTGCGACATTTGTGCTGCTATTAAGCAAATCAAGCCCTTATGGTATGGTGATAGATGGTCAAAGTACAAGTATGGTAAAGCGTGGCAGATTGACTACATCCCTTTACCTCGATCTCGTACTGGCAAGCAGTATGTGCTGACGATGGTAGAAGCCAGCAATGGATGGTTGGAAACCTATCCAGTTCCACATGCTACTGCACGTAACACCATTGTTGGTTTGGAGAGACAAATCATGTGGAGACTTGGAACTCCAGAGAGAATCGAGTCAGACAATGGTACTCACTTCAAGAACAATCTTGTAAAAAAACGGGCCAAAGAGCATGGTATTGAATGGATCTATCACATACCCTACTATGCATCAGCTTCAGGGAAGATTGAGCGCTACAATGGTTTGCTGAAAACCACCCTCAAAGCCATGGGGGGTGGAACTCTAAAAAACTGGGACAAACATTTAGCACAAGCTACTTGGTTGGTAAATAGTAGAGGTTCAGTAAACAGAGCAGGACCTGCACAATCAGATTTGGTCCAAACAGTAGACGGTGATAAAGTTCCTGTTGTACGTGAGAAGAATCTGTTAGGGAAAACTGTTTGGGTATTTTCTCCTTCAGGCGAAGGGAAACCTGTCCGAGGGGTGGTTTCTGCTGAAGGTCCTGGTCATACATACTGGGTAATGCAAGAAAATGGTGAAATTCAGTGTATTCCACAGAGAAATCTAACCTTAGCTGAAAGAGTTTAAATTCAAGCTGTTAGGAGTTTTCTGTTCTAGGTAACATCAGCGCCCAACACTGAGAGAATCTACGATAGAATCTACAGTACATGAGCACGAACCCAACATCACCTGGGAGTCCCTGTTCTGAGCTTTTGAATCACCTACATCTGATTGAAGTGTGAACTGCACTTGTATATATTGTTTTAGTGTAAATATTGGTTTAGATTAGATTGGATAATTCTCAGCGATACTCTGAGCGAAGTAGACAAGGGGTGGATTGTGCTAGTTAGAAGCAAGCTGGAATGTTTTGGTAAAAGAACTTGATAACAGGCAGTGGAATGAAAAACATGGTGTCTCCTTCTTTCACAGTTACGCTGAAAACTCTGGGAAGAAGTAAACTTTCTCCATTTTGTTTTTTTTTCTTCTGCCTTTGCCTTCAGACCTAGTCACATCTCATTAACCTTGCTCCTACTAACCTTGCTCCCTAACCTCTTGGCCGCACCTCTCTTCTTCCTGAGAACTGGGGTAAGGTTGAGAGGGCCGGGGGAGGTGTTGGGGTGGTTTGAAAGCCCCTCCTGGGGACTCAGGTTTCTGGGAGGGGAGTTGTGCTTTTGTATTGTTTATCCTTTGTATATTTCTGTATATAATTGTATATAACTGTATATATTGTAAATAGCTGCTTGTAAATTCTGCTAGCTGTAAATAAATTGCTTCATCTATATTCCCAGGGTCCGTCTGAGTTAGCTGGGTACCTACAAAGTGTGGGGGGGTGGGTAAGAACCCAAACCATCACATATCCCTTTTTGGATTTTGCTATTTTCCCTTCCCTATCATTTGTAAACTTCCCTACCTGCAATACCTTTCTAAGTTACTGTTAAACTTTTCCTTTTAACTTCCAAATCAAGTGAGATTGATTTATTCGGGTGTGCTTATCTCTCTCTCTCCCTATATCTAATCCCTATCTTTGGGAAATGAGGGGGAAGAGGGGAGGGCACTTTACAAATTGTTATTGGGTCTATCAAATTTATTAGAGTCTCTGGCAATTTGAATTAGAACCCAAGACAAGGGCCTGGCCAAAGAAAAAAGTTTTATATGCAAGCCCAATCTAGAATTGCTCCCCCTAAGAAGGAGAGAAAGTCTGTGTATCCAAACTCAAAAACATAAGGGGTTTTGGAGAACATTGCCATCACTTTGCCCCCCCGGCTGGGGACCAAATGCCTGCCAAAGCCACTCTATCACTCCCCTTCTTAAATAGACAGGGGAAAATATAACAAAAGCCACTGATAAGATAGAAGCAATTTAATAATAATAAGCAAAGCAATAGATTGCACAGAAGCAAAAGCAGAGGGAGTTGGTCTCTACTTCCCATCAGCAGGATGATGGTTGGCCTTGGGAAGCAGAGCTCTCTATGCTTAATGGTTCCTCTTGGAGGGCAGACAGTATGGAAGAATCACTCCAATTTCCCTCTTTCACGTTGTTCTTATATCTGAGCTAACATTGTATGGCATGGAATATCCCTTTGGCCAGTTTGGGTTGGCTGGCTCGGCTGTGTCCCCTTAGCATACTCTCGGGGCAGGAAAATGTTGGAAAAGCACAACCTGGGTGCTTGGCTCAGCAGTAGCCAAAACACTGGTGTGTTATCAACACTCAGCTACAGTACCGCAAAGCACAGCACTAGAAAGATGCTTTGACAAAAATTAACCTCAGTTTAGCCCAAACCCACTACAAGGGATAACTCAAAAATTAGTGAAGCTGTTCCATTACCAGTTCATGCCATTAAGCAGCTGCACTACATGTTGCACTAACTACAGCTTAAAGCAATCTTTAATAAGACAGTTTTTGCAAAGTACATTGTGTGGACGTGAACAGAGAAGTGCAATTGTACATGGAAGTCAAGTGATTTTCAGTCATCTAGCCACATACAAGTTGCCCTGGAAATTTTGGATCAGTCTCTTAGAATATTTAGATAAAAGCACAGTAGACCCATTAAACCTGAATGGCAGTAACATAAAATCATAGCATTGTTTGGTTGGAAAAGACCTTAAGATCATTGAATCCAGCCATAACCTAACATCTCCCTGTACATATCTTAGAGTGAGGCAGATTTCTCTTTTACCTCTTCCAAAAGGGCTAAAAGAAAAATGTTCAAAGTGTTCCAGTGAGTTCTTTGGGACCAGGCAACGCTCTCACATATAGGTAACCCTCATCTGGGTACAGTTTCAATACTTTTATTATCACTTAAACACTAAAACCATCACGAGAGAGGTTGTCTCAGGTTGAGGCTATAGGGTTAAATTTTTTTTCTGGGGACTAGAAGATTGTTATTCAATCCTATAATTCTACTATCTCTTTATAGACTCACAACAAGGTCAGTTTGTTCTCCTTTCCTCCTCCTCCTGCCCTGTGTCTGTGTGGGGAGCCAATCTATTGGGAAGAACATGTAAGCAGTAGGCCTCTTTGGATGGCGGAGGGGGGATTGGAGCACTGGGGAGAGTAGATTTAGTTTTTTTGGTATGGGGAAAAATTCAAGGGGGTTTCCCATGGATGGGGTAATTGCTTTGTAATGTCTATCACTGTATTTTCTCTCTATTTAAATATAATTATGTATTTTCTCTCCAATTTGATTTGACAGTTTAATTTCTGTCGTCTCTCTTTAAAAAAAACACAACAAAGGTATATACAGAATACCTATGGCTCACCTGCTACAGCCATAGGGAGAAACTACAGTGCTGAATAAGACATGACAAACAATCCTATGCTAGTTTGAAGCTAGCTAGAATGTTTTGGTGAGAAAAACTAGATCATAGGCTGTGAAAGGAAAACAAAGGTGATGTCTACTCCCCTCAGAGTCTTGCTGAAGAAGAAAACAAAAACATTAGATAACACTCTCGACCTTCATTTGGCCTAACCTACTTTGCTTAACCTCTTGGCCGAACCTCTATTCTTCTTTAAGTCTGGGGTAAGGTTGAGAGGGGCAGGGGGAAGGTGAAGGGGTGGTTGAGAGCCCCTCCTGGGGACTCAGGTTTCTGGGAGGGGAGTTGTGTTTCTGTATTACCTTTTACCTTGTATATTTCTGTATATAACTGTATATATTGAAAATATCTGCTTGTATATTGTGCTGCTGTAAATAAATAGTTTATTCATATTTCCAGAGCTGACTGAGCCTAGTCTGGGTGATTTCTAAAGTGTGGTGGGGCGGGGAACACCCAAACCATCACATACTTTTATTTGGCTCCCCAATGTGGGGCAAATTCATTTTGAGTGATTGTTAATTAATTCTGGGAATCAGAATGAAGCTAATGAAGCAGCTATTTTACTTAGTGGGGGCTACTGTGTGGCCTGTTTTCTGTTTTCTTGTGTAGAATTGGATCAAAGCCCACATTGGTTATTTCTTCCTTAATATAATTTTTAAGAAGGTCAAAGCTAAACTTACAAGCATTTTCTGGTCCTGGGGTGATCTCATTCTTGGGTATGCCGGTTTTAATGTCACTGAAAATTTTACCATTAACATTACAGGGGTATTTATCAATAATATTACAGGCAATGAAAGTACCGCTTTTGCTTTATCTACCGCACTGATGAGAGTTATCTAGCCCAAAACTGAGATGCCAGACCCTCGTTCAGAATTTTATTAACGTCAAACTGTGGCATTGCTATTGTGTGTGATCGTAGGTCTTATAAATTTTAATTTTATAATACTTTTAACATTTTGTGTGAAAAATTCAAATGCAATGCCTATAAGAACTAGGAAACTGTCTGTGTCCAAAAAGAAAGGGACAGTGTCACATAAACAAAGCGAACCAAACCAAACCAAAGATAACTCAGGGGCACAGCAAAGAACAACACCTCCTTCCCAGAAAGGGACAGCCACTACACCTCCTTCTCCAGATTCTGGGAAAGCTGCCGATGTTCCTAGTGGGAATGATAACACGGCAGGATTGGCAGGCATCCCAGGAGTACAGGGAAATAATCAAAGCCAGAACGTTCCTTCTACTATTAACAATAGTAACACTAACTCAGACAGTTCAAATCCCCATCCAGCAGACAACCAGAACCCTTCTAGCTCTAAGGCAGATCTGAACTCACAGGCTTCAGGTCAGACCTCCAATAATTCAAACCCTCCAGTAGACACGACAAAGTCTGTTGCTGCGCAGCAAGCCTTTTTGGCACCTGCTAAGGCGAAAGCTAAGACACCACATTTGACAAAGTGTGACTCAAAGGAGAACGTAAGAGAGGGGGCCTCTGGTGAGCAAGAGGAGGAAGAGGAGACATAGCCTTCAGGATTTGGTGAACATAGTTAGATCACAGTACTCTGCTGAGAGGAGCGCTGTGATGTTGGCTGCCAAGAAAGAGGATTGTTCCGAGGAGTTTAAGAGTGCTATGAGGAAAGTTCTGTTTCTAGGCCAGGGACATCCAGATCAACAAGAGGAACAGGAGAAGGATGACATACAGGATTCCAACGATCCCCTCAGAGAGGTCAGAGAAGTTAGAAAGGAATACACAAGGGAATCAGGAGAGCCAATCCTAAGTTGGCTAGTGAGATGCCGTAGCATTGGTGCCAATGCCCTGCAGGTAGGAGATAAGTCTGCCAAGCAGCTAGGACCACTCACCAAGGACAGCGGAGTAGACAAATACCTAGCAAGTCCTCTTGGTAAGGTTAGCTTGTGGACACGCCTTCTGTTGGCTGTGGCTATGAGATATCCTTCCCGAGATGATCTGCCATGGGCAACCAAGTGGAACACCATTGAGCAGGGAATTAAGCTTCTGAAGGAGTTTGCTGTGAAGGAAGTGCTTTATGGAGATCATGGCACACATCAGCCTGATGACATTCCTCTTGGAACAGGTCTCATGAAGAAGCTTATTAATCTTGCACCTTCATCCTATGCTAACATCTTGGCTAGCAGTTTTCTTTCAAGGATTGATAATGGAAGGTCTTTCACTGTTGGTGAGTTCACTGACCACCTCAGGCAGATAGAAGACAGCTTCCCACTTCTGCCTTAGTCTCTGCCGTAAAAACTATGACCACAGAGATTAAAGACAGCATGAAAGAAGTCAAGGAGGACCTTAAAACCTCCATTTCCAAACTGGATAAGGATACCATTCCTGCATCATCTGAATGGGTGCATGTTTCTGCCATCAGGAACAGACGCCCACCTCCTGCAAGGCAATTCCAGCCCAGGAGGAGACAAATTCCACCTAGACATCAGCAATCACGTGCGTCACTGTGGATAACTCTGCGTGACCAAAACAGTGAGAACATGAACAAGTGGGATGGCCAACCTACTTCAGCTCTTTCAAAAAGAGTAAGGGAACTGCAGAGTGGCAGAAACAGAGGCAGCAATGCCAGAAAAGTAGCTGTCACTTCTTCAGCTCCCCAGAGCAACTGCAATTATTCCAACAACTGCAATTTCTCTCACAACAACGCCAATCATTGTGTACACCCTACATGCCATGTTCAGCATTAGGGGTGCCCTGCCTCCAGCCAGGAGGAGGAAAGGGATAGTGGAGAGAACCGAATCTATTGGAATGTATTCATTAGGTGGCCTGGCAGTTCAAAAGTTCGGAAATACAGGGCTTTAGTTGACACAGGTGCTCAGTGTACTTTATTGCCATCAAATTGTAAAGGGACAGAGTCCATATCTATTTTTGGAATCACTGGTGGATCTCAAGAGTTAACTAAGATACAGGCTGAGATCAGTTTAACTGGTAAAGAGTGGAAGATACATACTATTGTAACTGGTCCTGATGCGCCTTGCATTTTGGGAATTGACTTTTTTGAGACAAGGTTGTTTCAAAGATCCTAAGGGTCACAAGTGGGCTTTTGGAATAGCATCTGTAGAGACTGAGGATGGTAAATTGAAATTGTCCATTAGACCTGAACTTTCAGATGAATCTGCAGTTGTGGGACATCATGACATAGAGGAGCTGGAAGTGCCAATTGCTACTCAAACTGTTCACCACAGGTAGTACAGAACTAACGGTGACTCTTTGTTGCCCATTCATCAGCAGATTCGTCAACTGGAGAGTCAGGCTTTCATCGAGAAAGCTCATTCACCTTTCAGCAGTCCCATCTGGCCTGTGCACAAGTCTAACGGAGACTGGAGACTGACAGTTGATTTTCGTGCCCTCTACGAGGTGACTCCACCCATTAGCGCAGTTGTGCCAGATATGCTGGAACTCCAGTACGAGCTTGAATCTGTCCCAGGTTGAGGCTATAGGGTTAAAAAAAATTTCCTGGGACTAGAAGATTTTTATTCAATCCCATAATTCTGCTATCTATTTATAGACTGACAACAAGGTCAGTTCGCTCTCCTTTCCTCCTCCTCTTCCCCGTGTGGCAGGAGCCAATTTATCGGGAATCATGTAAGCAGTAGTCCTCTTGGATGGTGGAGGCGTTGGGGAGGGGGGAGGATTGGAGCACTGGGGAGTGTAGATTTAGTTTTTGGGGATGGGGGAAAGTTCAAGGAGGTTTGCCATTGTAATTGCTCTTGTGCTAGTTTGAAGCAAGCTGGGATGTTTTGGTAAAAGAACTAGATAACAGGCAGTGAAATGAAAAACAATTGTGTCTACTTCTCTCACAGTCACGCTGAGAACTCTGGGAAGAAGAAGAAAACATTCTCCATTTTGTCTCTCACTCTTGCTTTTGCCTTAGACCTGGTCACATCTCATTAACCCTGCTCCTACTAACCTTGCTCCCTAACCTCTTGGCTGCACCTCTCTTCTTCCTGAGAACTGGGGTAAGGTTGAGAGGGCCGGGGGGAGGTGTTGGGGTGGTTTGAGAGCCCCTCCTGGGGACTCAGGTTTCTGGGAGGGGAGTTGTGCTTTCATATCGTTTATCCTTTGTATATTTCTGTATATAATTGTATATAACTGTATATATTGTAAATAGCTGCTTGTAAATTCTGCTAGCTGTAAATAAATTGCTTCATCTATATTCCCAGGGTCCGTCTGAGTTAGCTGGGGCAAATTCAAAAGTGTGGGAGGGGCGGGGTAACCCCCAAACCATCACAGCTCTGTAATGTCTGTTGCTGTATTCTCTCTCCAAATAGAATTCTGTATTTTCTCTCCAATTTGATTTTGAGAGTTTAATTTCTGTCATGCTCTCTTTTAAAAAAAACAACCTACGACACAATCGAAGGAGGCTATATGGTATGCTACCATAGACATTGCTAATGTTTTCTTTATTCCCGTAGCAAAGGAGTGCAGGCCTCAGTTTGCATTCACCAGGAGAGGAATCCAGTACCAGTTCAACCGTTTGCCTCAGGGGTGGAAACACAGCTCAACCATCTGTCACTCAGTCATCCACAATGCACTGGAGAAAGGTAAAGCTCCAGAGCACATCCAGTACATCGACGACATCATTTTGTGGGGCCAAACTGCTGAGGAAGTCTTTGAGAAAGGTAACAAAATCATCTACATTCTGTTGCAAGCAGGTTTTGCTATTGAGAGAGACAAGGTCAAAGGACCTGCCAGAGAAATTCAGTTTCTGGGAGCGCGGTGGCAGGATGGTCACCGTCACATTCCACAGGATGTGATCAACAAAGACTCCAGCATGGCAGTTCCCACCAATAAGAAGGACACTCTATCTTTCTTAGATGCA
Source organism: Pogoniulus pusillus (assembly GCF_015220805.1). Lineage (NCBI taxonomy): Eukaryota > Metazoa > Chordata > Aves > Piciformes > Lybiidae > Pogoniulus > Pogoniulus pusillus. Next base: position 5,288,012 of record NC_087308.1, read on the forward strand.
GTGGGATTTTGGAGACTACACATTCCTGGTTTCAGTCAAATTGTCAAACCTCTGCACGATGTGACTTGTAAGAGAAACAATTTCGAGTGCGGACCTGAACAACAAGCAACCTTTGATCAGATCAAACGACAAGTAGTCCGTGCAGTGGGCTTGGGACCTGTGCGATCTGGTCCAGCCATTAAAAACATTCTGTACACGGTTGCCAGTGACGGCGGTCCAACTTGGAGTCTTTGGCAGAGAGCTCCAAATGAGACACGTGGTGAGACACGTGGTCATCTACTTGGTTTCTGGGGTCATAGCTACAGAGGTTCAGAGGCAAATTACACCGCAACTGAGAAAGAGATACTAGCAGCCTATGAAGGGGTGAAAGCAGCTTCTGAAGTGATTGGAACTGAGTCACAGTTGCTGTTAGCTCCTAGATTGCCAGTTCTAAACTGGATGTTCAAAGGCAAAGGTTCATCACCGCATCATGCCACAGATGCAACCTGGTCTAAATGGATGGCTTTGATAACCCAACGATCACGAATGGATGAACTTGACCGACCTGGTCTGGTGCAGGTGATCACCAACTGGCCGGAAGGCACAGACTGTACCAAACCTCCAGAGGAGAAAATAACCCGTGCTGAAGACGCTCCTCCGTATGGTGATCTCTGATCAGGAAAAGAACTGTCCTTTGTTCACAAATGGTTCCTGTTGTCTTGTTGGGAACAAGCAAAGATGGAAGTCAGCAGTCTGGAGTCCTACCAGGAGAGTTACCAAAGCGAGAGATGGAGAAGGAGAATCCAGTCAGTTCGCTGAGGTAAAAGCTGTCCAACTTGCTCTTGATGTGGCTGAACATGAGAATTGGCCTATCCTTTATCTCTACACCGACTCATGGATGGTAGCCAATGCTCTATGGGGTTGGCTGAAATACTGGAAAAACAAGGGTTGGCAGAGGAAAGGAAAGCCTATTTGGTGTTCTGATCTATGTCAGGGCTGCACGACTGGAGAGAATGCCAGTGAAGGTGCTGCACATAGGCGCGCTCATGCCCAAGAGCAGAGCCACTGAGAAACACCAACACAACCACCAGGGAGAACAAGCTGCTATGATTTCTCAAATTGATACAAACTCTGATCTTGACCTTGATTGTAAACACCGAGGTGAACTGTTCTTAGCTCAGTGAGTCCATGATTCATCTGGACATCAAGGCAGAGATGCAACATACCGATGGGTACACGATAGGTCAATTGACTTGTCCATGGACTCTATCTCCTAAGTCATCCATGACTGTGACATTTGTAGTGCTATTAAGCAGGCTAAGCAAATCAAGCCCTTATGGTATGGTGAGAGATGGTCAAAGTACAAGTATGGTGAAGCCTGGCAGATTGACTACATCACTTTACCTCGATCTTGTTCTGGCAAGCAGTATGTGCTAACAATGGTAGAGGCCAGCACCGAATGGCTGGAAACCTATCCAGTTCCACATGCACGTAACACCATTCTTGGCCTGGAGAGACAAATCATGTGGAGACATGGAACTCCAGAGAGAATTGAGTCAGACAATGGCACTCATTTCAAGAACAATCTAGTGAAAAATTGGGTCAAAGAGCACAGTATTTAGTGGATCTACCACATACCCTACTATGCACTAGCTTCAGGGAAGATTGAGCGCTACAATGGTTTGCTGAAAACCACCCTAAAGGCCATGGTGGGTGGAACTCTGAAAAACTGGGACAAATATTTAGCACAAGCTACCTGGTTGGTAAATAGTAGAGGTTCAGTAAACAGAGCAGAACCTGCACACTCAGACTTGGTCCAAACAGTAGACGGTGATAAAGTTCCTGTTGCACATGAAAAGAATCTGTTAGGGAAAACTGTTTGGGTATTTTCACCTTTGGGCGAAGGGAAACCTGTCTGAGGGGTGGTGTCTGCTGAAGGTCCTGGTCACACCTACTGGGTAATGCAGGAGAATGGTGAAATCCAGTGTATTCCACAGAGAAATCTAATTTGAGCTGAGAGAGTCTAAATTCAGTGTGTTTAATACAAGCTGTTAGGAGTTTTCTGTTCTAGGTACCTTTGGCGTCCAATGAAAAGAGTCTACGGCAGTATCTGCAGTCCGTGAGCACGAACCCAACGTCACCTGGGAGTCCCTGTTCTTGTCTCATCTGTGAGGAGACAAACTGTTCTGAGCTTCTGAATCCCCTACATCTGAGATAGACGGAATGAAGTGTGTACTGAACTTGTAATATTCATTAGTGTAAATATTGGTTTAGATTAGATCAGATAATTCTCAGTGCGCCCACTGCTGCTTCTTGCTTGCCAAAATAAAACTCCTTAAACTTATCTCTAAGTTTTTGGTGGGTCAATTTTAACAATTTGGGGGCTCATCCGGGATCACCAAAACTCTGCAGACTAAGAACATAGGATGGAAAGGTGCAGCTCTGCCTTTTTTGCAGACCCTCCTACCAAACTTAGGCTGCAAACTGACAGTGATATTTTAGACCCGGAAAGGCAAGCAAGAAAAAAAAAAAAACCCTTAGAAATTTGTGAGTTCAACAGCAAGAGATACGTTGAGACCCGTAATTCTGCACGCGAAGATCCGAACGAGGAAGCCTTGGAGTGTGAGTATAAAGCGTATACCGTTCGTTTGGGTGGGATTAGGCTGTCTGAAAGTGTGTGAATGAGACGGAACATAGTTCCAAAGCAAATGCAGAAGGTTTTCTAACCGTCGTTCCAATTCCTCACAAGAGGCTTGGCTGATGAAGAACCGAAGCAAGTGCACACGCGACTGGACAGCCATGAGACAAACCGCCTCCAAGGGGTGGGAATATAGAAAGGACCCAAGAATTCAAAAAAGAGATTACCAGACATTCCCCCAGAGAGCCCGTTAGGGACAAGGATTATAAATTGGAATAACCGTGGGTCCCGAGCAGACTCAGCCAGCTCTGGAAATATGAATGAAGCTATTTATTTACAGCTAGCACAATATACAGGCAGATATTTACAGTATACACAGTTATATACATAAATATACAAGGTAAAAAGGTAATACAGAAACACAACTCCCCTCCCAGAAACCTGAGTCCCCAGGAGGGGATCTCAACCACCCCCTTCACGTTCCCCCTACCCCTCTCAACCTTACCCCAGTCCCAAGGAAGAATAGAGGTTCGGCCAAGAGGTAAAGAAGCAAAGGTGGGTTAGTCCAAATGGTGTTAGAGAGATGCAGCTCAGTCAGCAGCCCGAGTGAGAGAAAATGGTGAGAGTGTTATCTAATGTTTTCATTTCCTGTTCAGCAAGACTGTGAGCAAAGTAGACATCACCATTGTTTTTCTTTCACAGCCTGTAATCTAGTTCTTCTCACCAAAACATTCTAGCTAGCTTCAAACTAGCACACCCCGGCACCCGCCTTGGCCCCCGTTACGTGAATCATACGACCTGAGGGGTGGATTTTAAACAATCAGGTAATTGGGCATTACTGTATTAAGCAAAAAGGAGAGGTATTCCGAAAAGGGGTAGGAGAATTAGGTTGTAGGAACCTGTTAACAACTAATGGTAGTTCTGCCTCACATTGGTGGCCACATAGCCCTGAGGGATATTGGAGCAAGAACTGTATTAATGAAACTGTGTGTTATCATTTGCAAAATAACAGTAACCCTTTCATGGAGATAATTGGACTAAAGAATTTTTGGGAAAATCCTCAAAGGAGTGATTCTGCATGGCAAGCACCAGATGGGTTATTCTGGGTTTGTGGAAAGAGGGCCTATGCAGAATTGCCAGGAAAGTGGAAGGGGGTCTATACTATTGGAATAATACAACCAGCCTTCTTTCTGTTATCAAAAGCTTGGTGGAAATGAGTGGGGTTTATTCTTTTATGTGTTTTTGGAGGATTGGTATTCTTGCCATGCATGATTCCTTGCTTTATTCGCTTGATCCAGTCACCAGTACAAGAAATGCAGGTGACTATACCACAGGGAGACTGGGGAGGGTCAGGCGTAAAGATGTATGTCCTCAAGAAAAAGGAAGAAGGGAGCCAAGGTCGAGTGGAAAGAGTACTTAGAAGGATGGAAGCACTGACACGGGTAAATATGATCAAAAAGAAAATGGGGGATTGTGAAAAATGGTACCTGTGTCAACATGAGAATGGCAGAGCAGGGTGTGTCAAAGCTAACTAGGTGGAGACATTGGAACCTACAAGTGATAACAGAAAGTGCTGTGAGCGATAGCAGCCTGTCAATGTGGGACGTGAACAAAACAGGGATGTGCCAGAGCTAACTAAGCAAGGCTACGGATGGGCGATAATGGAAAGCGCCATGAGCATGCTAGATAAGAGACCGTAAAGCACGCGACTGTGAAGATGCAAATAGCTGAGTCACAATGACACCTGAGGAAGACTTGTTACTTCAGCCTCACAACCACCAGAGAGACCCCCAGGAGGATTAGCAGGCATGCACAACAGTTCCAGTGTGATGGTTTGGATGTTATCCGCCCCCCCACACTTTTGAAATTGCCCCAGCTAACTCAGAAGGCCTCCAGGAATATAAATGAAGCTATTTATTTTACAGCAGCACAATACACAAGCAGCTATTTACAATCTATACAGTTATATACAGAAATATACAAAGGATAAGTAATACAGAAGCACAACTCCCCTCCCAGAAACCTGAGTCCCCAGGAGGGGTTCTCAAACCACCCCAACACCTCCCCTTGCCCTCTCAACCTTACCCCAATCCTGAGAAAAGAATAGAGGTGCAGCCAAGAGGTTAAGAAGGAAGGTTAGTGGCAGTGAGGTTAAGGAGATGTGGCTAGGTCTGAAGACAAAGGCAGAGTGAGAGACAAAATAGAGAATGTTATCTAATGTTTTTACTTCTTCTTCCCAGAACTCTCAGCGAGACTGACGAGGGAAGGAGACACAATTGTTTTCCTTTTCACAGATAAATTATCTAGTTCTTTTCACCAAAACATTCTAGCTTGCTTCAAACTAGCACATCCAGGAAAAAACACAAACTCCTCGGGAATTGTTTGATTATGTATTAAACTGCTTTATAAATATGTATGTGAGCGGGAAATAAAAATCCTGCAACCGCGTGTGTACAGTGCGCAGCTGCGGAGATAAACTCCCCTGCGCCCAGCACTGCTTCTTGCTTGCCAAAATAAAACTCCTTAAATTTATCTCTAAGTTTATGGTGGCTCAATTTTAACAGCCTCAAACTATCACAACACAACTGTTAGATCATGTCCCTAAGCTCTTCATCCAAAAATGTTTTAAACACTTTAAGGGATGGTGACTCCACCACTTGCCTGGGCAGCCTGTTCCAGTGCCTGATGATGCTTTTGGTGAAGAAATATTTTGTAATATCCAACGTAACCCTCCCCTGGTGAAACTTGAAGCCATTTCCTCTTGTCCTATTGTTAGTTGAGACATGAAACCAACACCCACCTCACTCCAACCTCCTTTCAGATAGTTGTAGAGAGCAAGGAGGTCTCCCCTCAGCCTCCTCTTCTCTAGACTAAACAATCCTAGTTCCCTCATCTGCCCCTTGTAGGACTTATGTTCAAGACTCTTCAACAGCCTTGTTGCCCTTCTCTGGACATGTTTTAGCACCGCAATGTCCTTCCTGTAGTGAGGGGCCCAAAACTGAACACAATACTCAAGGTACTTCACCAGTGCCCAGTACAGGGGCACGATCACTTCCCTACTGTATAGGGACCTGACCCTAGGGGTCTTGACCCCTCCCCAGGGGTGGGTCACACCACCAGGTGATGGTTAGCTCACTCCCCCCCACTTCCTATCCTATAAAAAGGGAGGGACGACTTCCTGTTCTCTCTCTCTCTCTGCTGCTCCCCCTACCTCATTCTCAGCACCTCTCTCCACTACCTGCATACCAGCATACCACGTGGTAGACAAAGCCACCATCACACAACTCGGGTTGTATTTATACATTTTGTATTATTTGCTATTTTTCCCCTTCCCTATCTTTTGTAAACTTCCCTACCTCAGATACCTCTTCTAAGTTATTGTTAAACTTTTCCTTTTAACTTCCAAATCGAGTGAGATTGATTTATTCGGGCGCGTTTAACTCTCTCTCTCCCTATATCTAATCCCTTCCTTTGGGAAAGAAGGGGGGAGAGGGGAGGGCACTCTACAAATAGTTATTTGGTCTATCAAATTTATTAGAGTCTCTGGGAATTTGAATTAGAACCCAAGACAATTTATTTGGCACCCAACGTGGAGCTAGGTAGAAAGAATTATTTCAGACAAGATTTGGATATTCTAAGAGTGTTAATAATTCAGGCTTTTGGATGGCTGTTTTGGTCTTGGATGCTGAAGTTTGTAAGTTACCATGTCTTCTGGATAGTCATTGATATGGTTTGGGAATTTTCTAAGAATTTGCCTGTCCAGGTCTATGCATATTTCCTGAATTGTTAGGAATCTAACTGTGTTTAGGAATGTTTCTGAAACATGGAATCACTCTGAGTATGTGTGTTGGGACACAGAAGCTCCAGATATTTTTGGGGGAAAATGGTACTGGATAGCAGTTATTTCACTGTGTTTAAATGTGGTTTTGGGAGGGTATATTGCAGTTCTGAGCTGGAACACATGGAAACCGTGTAGCCGCGGCCATTAAAACACTTAGGGGGAGGTGTGGCCCGCGGTGCTGTGGCTGCAGCTGCGGGGGGGGGGGGGGGGGGGGGTGTGGGGTGGCGCCTGGTCAGACCGGTCTGACGGGTCAGGCAGCCCCTGTCCCGAGCACAGCCACATCTCCTAGCGCAGTTCCGCCCCAGGCTCCACCCAGAATTCCACCCCTGGTGCCGCCCAGAGCAGCCCCCCGGACCCTGCCCCCACAGCCCAGTCCTGTCCATCTCGCTCCAATCACCACACGACAAGCTAGAAACCCGAGCCCTTCCACAGACCCGGGGCAAGGAACCTCGTCGGGAAGCAGTACTCCCCAGCAACAGCAACCAGCTGGAAATGGATCTGATAATAGAGTTATAGTTATCAGCTCCATGCCCAGAAAGGAAATCAGGCACACAAGGCAGGAATATGCAAGGGCCAATGGGCAAAGCCTTTTAGCCTGGCTTTTGAGATGTTGGGATGCAGGAGCAGAAACTGTGGACCTAGATGAGAGGGAGGCTAAACAGTTGGGATCCTTGTCGAGGGATGGGGGTGTAGATAAAGAGCTGGGGAGGCTGGATGGCACTCACTCACTTTGGGCCAGGCTTCTCATAGCTGTGAGATACAGATATCCCTCCAAGGATGACATGATTTTCCATCCCCTTAAGTGGACAGATATGGAACAGGGTATCACATACCTGAGGCAAATGGCCGTACAGGAGATAATCTATGGAGATGGCCAGATGCCCCCGGACCCTGATGATGTCCGCATGAAGCCAGCCCTCTTAAAGAAACTGACTGTTATGGAGGGTGGCAAAGCCCCTGAAAGGTCCCCATGTCATGTAAGTTACAGTGTCTCACATTGTAAGCCAAGAGCATCGTAAAACCAAAACAATCTTCTAGTCCCATGAGAAGTTTCTTCCCTAGGGAAGATAAAAGGTAAACATCGGCCAATGTTTTCCAGCTTTCGGCCTTGGTTCTCATGCACACTGACCACCTGCTGATGGGCCGAACTTTGGGTGGTCCTACAGGTTGTTTGGGTAAGAATTGCCCCATTATACAGGTTGATTATAACTTTGTACCAATCTGTAAAAATATCGTAAAAATTGTCGGAACTGGTGAGCACACCTCTTTTGAACATTATAAAAATGGTGTGTCTGCCTGGATTGGGTACGCTTCGAGCTACCAACCTACCAGCTACCTGCCTGCGGCCCGTTCCGACTGATCAGCCTGCTCCAGCGTGGTCGCCTGCTTCGGCCTCAGCCCGGCGTAAGACTGCTGACGCCTGATCCTCAGAGGCCGAGGGCCTGCTTGGGCCCGATCCTGGCTGGGGAAAGGGACAATGCCCTAGTGGTGCTCCGAAACCCTGCTAAGCTGCTGACTGTGAGTAGACTGATGAACTCTTAAAATCAAGACTGAACAACTCCAAAGACTCAAAGAACTCTTTAAAGAATCATAGGCTGTCTTTTATTTACCATTTTCTGAAATGTTACTCTAGCCTCATCAAAGAATTCACGTGGGTAACTTAGTTTTCGGGAAGGGGATCTTCGCATTTTAGCAATAAATCACTTGGTCTTTACAAGCCAGCCTCGTGCCTTTTCCCCATGAATTTCCCGTGAAACTGCGTTCCACAACACTGACCCAGTGTGCTCCTTCCACATATGCCCCCACACTGGGAGCACTGCTGCTGGGCAGAGACCCCAACAACCTTCCCATGATCAGAGAGTTTGTGAATGACCTGAGACAATATGAAGATAGTGTGTCTAGGAAAACCTTAATAGCAACTGTGGAAACCCTCACCCAGGAGATGAACAAGCTGAAAGCCTCTGTCTCTGAACTGCAGAAGACAGAAGATGACTGCTCTTCACTTTCTGAATGGGTACAGGTCTCAGTTGTCAGGAACAGACACTGCTGTACTCCTCCTCCCCATAGGAGACCAGCCCAAAGCAGACAGGGGACACCCAGGAGTTCACTTTGGAGAACACTGTGTGAACACAGGGAAAACATGGAAAAATGGCATGGCCAGCCCACCTCAGCTCTATGGGCCAGAGTGAGGTAACTGCAGGCTGTTAACACAGGGAATAACTCCTCCAGAAGAGGGGCTGCTCCAGTGTCCCATGGGCAACCCTCTCGTCCAAGGGGTGGTGAGGCCAGTAACTCAGGTCCATGTGCCTCATGCGGTCACACTGCTCAGCATTAGAGGTGCCCTGTCTCCAGCCAGGCGGAGGCCAGGGATAACAGAGTATATTGGGACGTGTTTGTGAAATGGCCTGGCACTTCTGAAGCCGAGAAGTATCGAGCTTTAGTAGACATTGGTGCCCAATGCACTCTGATACCCTCCAGCCATAGGAGGACAGAAACTATTACAATTTCAGGAGTCACAGGAGGGTATCAGGAGTTGACTGTGCTGCAGGCTGAGATAAGCCTCACCGGGAATGTGTGGGAGAAGCACACCATAGTAACTGGCCCTGATGCACCTTGCATCCTGGAGATCAACTTTCTCCGGGAAGGGTATTTTAAAGACCCGAAAGGGAACAAGTGGGCATTTGGCATAGCAGCTGTAGAGACTGCAGACAAAGAGCAGCTGTCTATCATGCCTGGCTTGTCAGATGACCCTTCCATGGTTGATACCCACAAAATGGAAGATGTTAAGTTACCCATTGCTTCTCGTGTAGTTCATCGTAGGCAATACCGCACCAACAGAGACTCCCTGCTGCCCATACAGCAGCTGATTCGCCGCCTGGAGAAGCAGCTTGTCATCAGCAAGAGCCACTCACCCTTCAACAGCCCGATATGGCCAGTGCAGAAGGAGAATGGGGAACGGAGACTGACTGTGGACTTCAGAGGCCTGAATGCAGTGACTCCTGCAATCAGCGCAGCCGTGCCTGATATGTTGGAGCTCCAGTATGAACTGGAAATGAAGGAGGCCAAATGGTATGCCACAATCGACATTGCTAATGCTTTTTTCTCCATCCCCATTGCAGAGGAATGTAGGCCTCAGTTTGCTTTCACCTGGAGAGGAGTCCAGCACCACTGGAACAGACTGCCTCAAGGGTGGAAGCACAGCCCTACAATCTGCCATAGCATCATCCAGACTGCACTGGAGAAGGGTGGTGCTCCGGAACATCTGCAATTCATCGATGACGTCATTGTATGGGGTGAGACAGCAGAGGAGGTCTTCCAGAAGGGTGAGATCATTAATATCCTGTTGGATGCTGGTTTTGCCATTAAGAGAAGGAAAGTGAAAGGGCCTGCCAGAGAAATCCAGTTCCTAGGAGTTTGATGGCAGGATGGCCGACGCCACATCCCTATGGATGTGGTGAATAAAGTGGCCACTATGGTGGAACCCACTAACCAGAAGGAGACACAATTCTTTCTGGTGGTTTGTGGGCTTTTGGAAGATGCACATTCCTGGGTACAGTCAAATTGTGAAACCCTTCTTTGACGTTACATGAAAGAGAAATAACTTTGAGTGGGGACCTGAGCAGCAGGTGGCATTTGACCAGATCAAACGAGAGGTGGTCCATGCCATGGCCTTGGGACCAGTTCGAACCGGCCCAGAGATTAAGAACATTCTCTATACTGCAGCCGGTGAGAATGGTCCTAGCTGGATCTTATGGCAGAAAGCTCCTGATGAGACACGAGGCCGCCCACTCGGGTTCTGGAGCAAGGCGTACAAAGGCTGAGAGGCCAATTATACCCCCACAGAGAAGGAAATCCTAGCTGCCTATGAGTGACTTAGAGCTGCTTCTGAGGTGATTGGGACGGAGTCACCACTCCTTTTAGCTCCAAGGCTTCCAGTCCTGACTTGGATGTTTAAAGGGAAAAGTTGAACTCCTCACCATGCCACAGATGCCACTTGGAGTAAGTGGATGGCTCTGATAACTCAGAGGGCTAGGATGGGGATCCTCGAGCGCCCTGGCATTGTGGAGATCATCACCAACTGGCCAGAGGGCACTGACTTCGGAAAGCCAGCAGAAGACAGTGACCCGTGCCGAGGAAGCCACCCCCATACAGTGACCTTCCTGATGAGGAAAAGGCATACGCTCTGTTCACAGATGTATCCTGCTGTCTGGTAGGCAGCAAGCGGAGATGGAAGGCTGCTGTCTGGAACCCTACACGCAGGGTTGCAGAGGCAAAAGACGGAGAAGGTGAATCCAGCCAATATGCTGAGGTAAAAGCCATCCAGCTGGCCCTGGACATTGGTCCAGGGAATTTGAATTAGAACCCAAGACACTTATTCTTGCTGGCCACACTATTGCTGATCCAGGCCAGGATGCTGTTGGCCTTCTTGGCTGCCTGAGCACACTGCTGGCTCAGGTTCAGTGGCTGTCAACCAACACCCCTAGGTCCCTCTCTGTCAAGCTACTTTCCAGCCACTCTGCCACAAGCATGGAATGTTGCACAGGAGGGTTGTCACTGAAGTGCGGGAGTCTGCATTTGGTCTTGTTGAACATTATACACAGAAGGGAACCAGGAAAGCAGGGAGACGGCTCAATGTGAGCTAGGCTTCCGAGCAATCCAACTCTTTATTGAGAGCATCAGACTCCAAGTTACAAAGAACATACTTTTCAGTTAGGGTGAGAAGTGTGGAACGCATACAGCATAATGCATAGTATTTTCCTTATCCCTTGGCGCATCTAAATATTTAAATATGTATAATCTTCCCTAATTGCGATTACTGCAAAAACATTTTTAATGCACCTAAGTATTGGAATTTGCATATTCCTCCCAATTCCCTCCTGCTTTGCACACAGCCCCACAGACACTGTTTATCAGAAGGCTCAAGGACAAATTCCTCTGAGCTTCTTCACACACAGTGCTGTGGTTTACTGCAGTTCCAATACACTCAGACCTCACATCCAAGGCTTAATTGTACATGCTTCTAGGGGCTTGTGCCCCCCATTTTCCAGCCAGTTCCAAACAATTATACAGTTGGCCTTGGCCCATAGATCCAGCCTGTCCAGATCCCTTTGCAGAGCCTTCCTCACCTCCAGCAGATCAACATTCCCACCCAGCTTGACACCATCTGCAAACTTACTGAGGGTGCACTCAATCCCCTCATTGAGGTCATTGATGTAGATGTTAAATAGAACTGCCCCTAGTACTGAGCCCTGGGGAATACCACCAACTGGATTTAACTCCATTTACTCATTGGGTCCAGCCATCCAGTTTTTGACTCAGCAAAGAGTGTGCCCATGCAGACCATGGGCAGCAAATTTGTCCAAGATGATGCTGTGGGGAACTGTGTCAAACGCTTTACTAAATTCCATGTAAACAACATCCACAGCCTTTCCCTCATGCATCATGCAGGTCGCCTTGTCATAGGTGACCCGGTTTGTCAAGGAGGACCTGCCCTTCATGAACCCATGCTGACTGGGCCTGATCCCCTTACTCTCCTGTATGTGATGCATGATGGTCTTCAAGATGATCTACTCTATGACCTTCCCTAGCACTAAAGTCAGACTGACAGGTCTGCAGTTTCCCAGATCCTCACTACAGCCTTTCTTATAAATTGGTGTCACCTCTAGTCAAGTGGAACTTCCCCAGTCAGCCAGAACTGCTGATAGATGACAGAAAGGGGCTTGGAGATCACCCCTGCCAGATCCTTCAGAACCCTTGGGTGTATTCCATCTGGCTCCGTAGGCTTGTGTGTATCTAAGTGGCAGAGTAGTTCCTTCACCATTTCCTCTTAAATCATGGGTGCTCCATTCTGCTCCCCAAATCCATAAACAGACAACTGTAGAGACCTTATTCTATGATAAAACTTCCACAGCGGAAAAGTATCTACTCAAAGTAGCTCCATAGCATCTTTCCAAAGACTCCAATAGACCTATAAAACTTTACATAGACTGAGCTTACCTACCTTTTTATTTTGTTCCAATATTGATTCTCTTGTGGTCAAAAGTAGTGATATAACTGAAATTCTTTTGATATCCAAGATATTGCTCTGGCAAGACACTCCTAAAGACTTCAGATTTGTTCCTTCCTCTAATACAGGAAGTATGTAATACTTCAAGAGCCACTTAGAAACTTAATTCCTCTTGTTAGCTTGCAAAGAACATAGGAGTATTTGCTAAGGCCAAGCGAGAGACTACAGCAGCTGCATTAAAGTACATTTGTTTCTGTCTTTTAAGAAGTAGTATTCATGAATTCTTCTTGAGGACGGATCTTCACAGACTGTATTTTAAAACTATTCAGCACATATAAATCTAGACAAATACCCTTCATTATACTGCATAAATAAAATAAAAAACCCTGCTGGCCTGAAAACAAACCTGACTTTAGTATAGTGTCGATAACCCTTCACTGATCTAAGATTTTACTGGCAATATATAATGACTAACAGCAGAATCAAGAATATCAGAAATCATGTTCATTTAGAATATCAAATGTAAACACTAAGTAATCAACAAGGGACTTACCACACCAAATGTTTTCTGATCCAGTTCTTCAGATATAAGAACTGGTTCACTAGTTGCAGTAATATGAACTGGAATATTCAACAATGAAGCTTTTTGAATTTTTTCTTTATTTTCAGATTTTATTTCATTTACCTAAGAACAAAATATGAAAATGTATCTGATAATAAAATCTTCATTTTGTTCTGGAATGATACTGTAATTAGGAAATCACTGTAATTACTGTAGTGTCTTCAATAATAATAATTTAAAAATACTGACATTCAACGACAGTATCTTTTATTTTCTCTCTCCAAGGGATGGAGAAGTAAAATAGACAAGTTCCTTGCATCACTCAGTCCCACTAAGCTATGCATCCTTAAAAAGGTAATTTCCCATTTCATTTGCCTATTCACAATTATGGTTACAAGTGGTAAAACTAAACATCAAATGATGGAAAAGATTTCAAATAAATGACAACTGTAAATGATACAAAATATCTTTTAAATTCAAAATTGTTCACATGGCTTTTTCTAGTTCTATATAAGAAAAATAAACCTACTTACCTTTTCTTCCTTTGCTTCTTTTTCTTTCTGTGTGGATTCTTTTAATTTGTCTCTGTTTTCTTTGATTTTTTTAAATTCTTTCTTATCCTCTTTTTCTTTTTTCTCCCTTTTCAGATCCCTCTTATTTTCTTTTTCTTTCGTCTCTCTTTTTTCTTCAGTTTGTTTCTTTATACCAAAATCTGACTCAGGATTTTTTTCATTTTCTTCTGCTTTTATTTTTTTATGTGGCTGTTTCACTGAAACAATCTCATCCTGCAATACACAAGTATATCTGTCACATAAAATTGAGTTCCTAACTATACAAGTTTTGTAACCATCAGATTAAAATGTACTTTTTATCTATGTGTGATATCTTTAGACTTAGGTTTAACACCTATCAAATGGAGCTGCATGCAGCTGTGAAACAAAATGAGGAGTAATCACACATTTACTTGATGTGACACAAAAGAAGTACTGATTGGGCAGGGATAGTGTGAGAGCGAAGGATTAAGTCCATTTAACTTTCATATCTCTAAAGAAATCTGCCCCTGTAAAAAGCAGTTAAGTGGAAAAGAGCTAAAAACAATAAGGAAGTAGGTATCACAAGGCTGAGCTGATTTTTCAGGGTATGGAAATGATAAAAGACCTCTGTTCTGGTTAAGTTTTGCTCCAATCACTTTTTACTGACTACAAATTAAACATTCACTGTCACAGGAGAAGGGATCAGAATTCCGACTTTCTTTTTTCTAGTGGTGTTTTGTGGCCGTTTGAGCTGATCCTCTAGCTCAGACATAGGGGAGAGATGAACATTCCAGGGATAGGCCACATAAATGGCAACAATAGATAAATAAATATAATTTCATTGGAGCATCAAGAACTTAATGTCTAGAAGCACAGTTTGTTCTCCCCTTTCTCCCGCTGGCTTCGGCTGCTTCAGCTTCGCCTATCTTCCCTGGCTGCTGTTTTGGCTACTGCTGCTTCTGCTGCTTCGCCGCTGCTTGACACCTCCCCCATCTCCCTTAAGGTTATTGTATTGTTTTTTTCCCTTTCTTCCTTCTCTAGTTATTATCTCTCTTTACATTGTTATACTTATACTATAAGAAAATACAATTTCATCTTTCCCTGACTTTCAAAAAAGAAGGATTTTGTGTTGTGCTGAGTCCATTTCTCCCCGGGAGGAACCTCCCCCAACCCGGGACATCAATTTTTGGTGCTTTTCCAAACAGAGACTTCTCTCCTTCTTAGGTGCATTGGCCAGGACTCGAACCTGAGCCTCCCGCACGGCAAGCAAGAATTCCACCACCACTGAGCCAGTTCCCTCTGGGGAACTGAACCTGGGTTTCCCACATGGCAGGCGAGAATTCTACCACTGCACCACAACACAGAACCCTAAAACGTCCCTAACAACATCTCCAACCTTCCTTAGCACAGCTTTTACCAAGTCCCAGACCATCTTAGCGAAGAATGAACACACCTGGTAGTGCACCATAGCTGTAAAACACTGCTGAACCGATAGAGTCAGAATTGAGGCAATAATAGGCCAGAATATATCAAACAACTTCATTTTTCCCTGATGTTCTTATTCTGATTATCAATCAACAGGGGGAAAGAAAAAAAAACAACAAGCCAAGATCGTGCCCCACGTTAAGGTGCGCCAAGAAATCCTGTCCCAGGTTTGGGCTAATCCCTCCCCCGGGAAGAAAATTCACAGCACAAACCCCCCTTCTTTTTTTCTTTTTTGAAAGTCAGGGAAAGATGAAATTGTATTTTCTTATAGTATAAGTATAACAATGTAAAGAGAGATAATAACTAGAGAAGGAAGGAAGGAAGGAAGGAAGGAAGGGAAAAAAAAACAATACAATAACCTTAAGGGAGATGGGGGAGGGGTCAAGCGGCGGTGAAACAGCAGAAGCAGCAGTAGCCAAAACAGCAGCCGGGGAAGATAGGCAAAGCTGAAGCAGCCGAAGCCAGCGGGAGAAAGGGGAGAACAAACTGTGCTTCTAGACATTAAGTTCTTGATGCTCCAATGAAATTATATTTATTTATCTATTGTTGCCATTTATGTGGCCTATCCCTGGAATGTTCATCTCTCCCCTATGTCTGAGCTAGAGGATCAGCTCAAACGGCCACATGTTTCAAGGAATCTTTCAGCTATGTGCTAGTTTGAAGCTAGCTAGAATGTTTTGGTGAGAAGAATTAGATCACAGGCTGTGAAAGAGAAACAATGGTGATGTCTACTTCACTCATAGGCTTGCTGAGATGTGTAAGAACAAGAGTATAAACATAAGGCAGTTCGGGCACAGCCTGGGCTTTGAGCGGCATTTCTCTCTAACCTGACCCTCCATCTCTCTGATTAATCCACTTGCTTCCTAACCCCCCTGGCCGACTCTCCATTCTTCCTTGGGGCACAAGGCAACATCTTGGGTAATATAGAGGGGTGGGAGAAAGTGGAAGGGCAGTTGGGAACCCCTCCTGGAGACTCAGGTTTCTGGGAGAGGTGTGTTTCTGTATTACCTTTTACCTTGTATATTTCTGTATATAACTGTATATACTGTAAATATCTGCTTGTATATTGTGCTAAACTGTAAATATAAAGCTTCATTCAATCTCCAGAGCCAGCTGAGTCTAGTCTGGGTGGTTTCCAAAGTGTGTGTGTGTGGGGGGGGGGCAGGTAACATCCAAACCATCACAAGCTCCCTTAAAAGTCACAATGTGACCCCATAAAACTTCATCTGTTGTTTCTTTGTTGGATGTTTTGTGGGTTTTTTTCTCTCTAGTAGTTTCTGGTGTGTGATAAATTTAAATAAACAACCCAACAAAAACAAAGGCATAAAAGAATACATCAGAAGTAATAAAAACATAATAAAGTTAAGTAGTCTATTAGAATAATGAAAAACCTGACATATACAGAAGCATTCACTTGCACGTCTCAAAACATCATTTATTCATACTGTTCTTTCTAATCAAGATTGATCTTTTTTTCTGACCCTGAACAAAAGTTGCTACCTGAAGAATCATTATCAGCAGCAAGAATGGATTAGTCACAAACATGAGTTTTATATTCAGGTGTTCTACTAAAACTGCTTTTCTAGCAGATAAAATGATAAGTTGTTAAAGAACACTTGCTTGTAACTGGGTGACATTACTTTATGATATTAGAATTTGGAAAATTAATCAGAATGTCTGAGCTACAGGCTTATCATTAAAGTAAAATAGATATAATCTTCTATGTGATTATATTGATGCAATATTAACTGCCACAGAAGGAGGATGCCATCCAAGTGCTTCAATTTTATTAAGTCAAAAGGAAGATCAAATAGAAAGCATTGCTAACAGAAACAACTGAACAGACATCTTTACCATATGAATGCTGTTTACCTCATTATCCTCATCATCTTCATCAGATTTTTCTGAAGGGGGTGATGAGGAGTTACTTTTTATTTCTTCGTTTTTTGCAGCCTTTGTTGCTTTGTTCTTCTTAGTTCTTGTTTTCCTCCTTTTTGAATTGCCCTGAATGCAAATTAGTACCTATATTATGTCAACTGAAAAGTGTCTTTGTACCACAATTGCAGAAAATTTCTGCTTTTTATGTTAAAGTAAGTATTCATTTTAATTATTGCAAATAATGGCCACCACTTTTCTCAGGATTGGAGACTGAGCCTAATGCAACAGTAGAGAATATATAAAAATAAGAGAGAATAAAACAATATTAAACATGCAATTAATTCTTTGAATAATCTCATATAATATGATTAGCAATACAGAGAAAAATTACAAAAGCAAAGTGGAAATAAGAATAAAATAATGTATAGGGTTAACACTCCAGGGGGAGTAACCCTGAACATGACCCTAGGTGGCCTTGACCCCTCCCCAGGGGTGGGTCTGAACACCACCAGGTGATGGTTAGCCCACTCCCCCTTCCTGTCCCATAAAAGCAGGGGGACTTCCTGTTTCATGCTCTCTCTGCATCGCTCTGCATCCCTCTCTGCATCTCGCCATTACCACCTGTTCCTATGCTCTCTTTGTTCTACCACGTGGCCATCACCCACGAGGGGGACAAAGCCATCACAATCAGGTTGTATTTATACATTTTGTATTTTCTATTTTCCCTAACCTTTTGTAACTTCCCTACCTCAGATACCTCTTCTAAGTTATTGTTAAACTTTTCTTTTTAACTTCCAAATCGAGTGAGCTTGATTTATTTAGGTGTGGTTACTTCTCTCTCTCCATCTAATCCCTGTCTTTTGGGAAAGAAGGGGAAGAGGGAAGGGCACTTTATAAAATTGTTATTGGTTCTATCAAATTTATCTGAGTCTCTGGAAATTTAAATTAAAACCGAGACAAATAAGAATCTCCTAACATGCCTTTAAGCATATTATGTTGTCTCGCTACTGAATATCAAGCTTTACTTACTGCACCAGTAAATCTTTGTGCTTCTTTTCTTGCAAGGTCTTTATTCAGTAATTTAATGAGGTAATCTGCACGGGTCTGTAACTGTTTGGCCTGGGGTTTCTTATCTGGATCATCAGGTAAAATCTGAGAAGAGCAATGGTAGCATCAAATATAAGTATAAATTATCTAATGAAGAAGCTGATAGTCTAGAGCACTGGGAACAAAAAAAGTTGGATTAAAAAAAAAAAGATAAACCTGCTATACTACAACTATACCTGACCAATATACCAGCATGCATCAAAGAATGGAGAATTTCTTGAAAGTTTTATTTTTCCCCAAATGCACAACTAATGTAATCTTGGAAATGCTCTCGCAAAATTTATAGTAAACTCAAGAAACTAGTATCAGATTTCTGTTTGCACTCTCAGTTTATCTGAAAAATCAGAGCTCCTGTACCACTGTCACCATACATCTTCTAGTTCTGCCTTGTGCTTCTGTAGCAGTTTAGAGCTAATGCTCTAGTCATTCTAAATTTATAAACATCAAAGAAATGTTCTGGACACTTTTAAATAGAGAGTAATTAAGCAGGGCATTGGTTGTAAAAAAATAATAATGGTAAAGTCTATGTCATTCATTGGTTTGCTAACCAGGATAAAAAGGCAATGTATAAACAATTCTTTCCCTTTTTTCCTCTTTGCCACTAACTGCCTGCCTCCTCCTCTCCTCCATGCTGGCTGATGATCTTACATGTACTAATCTTGGCTGAGTAGTTAACAGTCCTTTCTGCTTCTCTCTGGGGAAGGGGAGGAAAAGGTACTGGAATGGACTGCCCAGGTTGGTGGTGAAGTCACCATCCCTGGAGGGCTTTAAGAAAAGATCAAATGTGGCACTTGGTGACATGGCACTAGGTCATAGACTGGACTTGATGATCTCAGAGGTCTTTTCCAGCCTCAGTCATTCTGTGATTCTGTGAAGGTGGCTGCTGGCCCATTCTGGGCTTTTTCCAGAGGGATTTTTTTGTGTTATGTCTAAATTGTAAATATTTTTGTACATGTGCATTATCTTATATGCCTTTAGATTTTAGTTTTGCTGTAAATATAGCTTTACCTCACTTCCAAACCTTCTGAGCTAGTCTGGTGACTTTAATTTTATTTGAGGGTATTTTTCAACCCACCACAGCTTATAAATGCATTATCTCAGATATCAAAGTGATTAATGAGTGGTTTCATAAAGCAATCAAATTGATGAAAGGCCAGGACAAGCTATCATTAAACAGATTTGCATACAACCCTGTCTCTTCAGATCCCAAAGCTACAGGTTATTGGCAATATCATAGAGTTTTCCTCATTCAAATCTTTCCCTAAATGTTTCTCACTACTTCTAAGCAGCTATTGCACTACTTCTAATTTGATGAGCATAGATATTTTCACAGTGCAAATGAAAGTTTCAAGCAAAGAAACCACGGATAGGAAAATGATACCAAAACCCTAAAACAGCCTTCCCTCCAAAAGATCAAGAGTGAAATTAACACAACTAGAATATTGAAGCAAAAGAGAGAAGAGAGATAATTCCAGTAACAGAGATCCAAATACATAGAAATACAGGAATATAACAGACTCTAAGAATGCATACTTCAACTGAATACATAAAATCTTGAAATCTAATAATTTACCAGAAGGATATGAAGGAGTACAACTGACCTAACTTCTGTGCAATTTCAATTATCATAAAACAAGCTCTATTGGTAACTGTTCTTATTAGTATTTTTACCTAAACAAAGAAGTCCTTGATGAAACAGTGTAGATAACATACCTTCTGTGTCAAACTGAGATCAGGATCCATTTTTATCATTTCCCAGCTGCCGTAGCCATATTCATAGATCCCTATTAACAGATTGGAATCATCTTCCTTACCCCAATCTATATCAAAATGAGCTGCCTTGGTGTGGCATGGGATGACATATCTAGTAGAAATAAATTAGAAACATAAATAAGTGATCTTCTCAAACTTAATAAGGGAAAAGGGATTATGGCACACATCACTAAGATCCTGGTATATTTAGGTAAGTAATCTAGATATCTATCAAGTTTTTATTACAATATCTATAAAATATTTATTGAAAGCAGTATTGAAGTGTGTTTTAAAGCAAATAAGGTTGAAGATATAAAGAGCAACAGACATCTGACATCTATATGTGGCCATGGTTTGAAACAGAACTGGCTAGCCATGAGGATAGGCTTAAAATATTACTCAAGTGTAACTGCTAACTGAATAAGCAGATAGTCTAGGGACTGTGATACACAATATAGCAAGCTAAAAATTACCACCTTGACAAATATTGCTTTCTCTGAAACAAAGATAACACAAAGGATATGGAGTAGATTACTGCTGCCAGTTCTTAAAGGGAATGAAGTGGCAATATTGTCCCATTGTGGTTAGAGTCTGAATTGCTTAAATATATGCATAAAAGGCTTGAATAACTTTCTACATCATGGTTTCCTTTAGGAAAAGAAAAAAAATACCTTTTTCTTTCTTCTGGATCTGAAGGAATAGATTTGTGCAATGGTGCCAGCTCTTCTTCATGAGCGATGACTAGTTTTGCATTCACCTGAACTCCTGATATTCGGAATGTTGGGCCTTTAACTTTCCCAAGTCTGCCTCCTTACAATAAAAGACCAAATTATTAAAGTTATTTAGCCTTTATGTGTATCTTATAGACAAATATAAAGAAAAAAATGAAGTCTGATGCTAGGAACATACATTCAATTATAGTGAATGATTTTTTCTTAATCAAGCACTTTAAACTCCAGAACCTCAAAAATTTCCAGATAATAATAGGAGATTAATTTAAAATTTTATGGTAAAGCAAAAACATGCCACATTCTCCTGCGACTTAGGGAAAGGAGGAAAAAATCAAACCTCAAGTGTCTTCTTACTATAATCCTTTCTTCTAAATCAACTAGCATGCTAATATTTTGTCAATGATTTCCCCTAACACAATTGTTTTGTTATAGAGTGCAAGAAATATTCAGATCTCTTGAAACTTGTTATTCCTCTCGCTCACATCCAAGCATACTTTACCTGCTCTTTCTTGTCCAAAGGAATTGTCCTTTAAAGCCTTAATGCATCCATTATGTACAAGTTCTCCCAGACATCTAAGGTCCATCTCAGATTTATCAACTAGCTCAGCATCTCTAGCTATAGCATCCAACCTGTAAGAAAAAAGAATGTTTGTACAACTATAAAGCTTCAGTATTGTAAATGACTCCTTCAGATTTTGAAATTAGAGAAGTGTTCATGTCAGTTATCATTCACTCACACTTCTTGTGCTGTGTACAGTTTTGATCCATGCATTTAAAAGCAGATATAGAAAGATCACAGAAACCATTAAAAAGCGTGTTTCACAAAGAGGACAATACAACAGGAACTGTAAAGGACCATAACTATACACTTTTGAGTTACATTACTGCACATTCTTTTAAATAGAGAAGGAAACATTATAGGATCATAGAATCATTTCAGCTGGAGAAGACCTAAGAAAGAATTAAGAGATTAAAGAATTAAGGGGTGTGGGAAAGGAGATGAAATTGTTGTATGTGTCTACTATAGACCACCAAACCAAGAGGAAAATGTTGATGAGGCCTTCTACAGACAATTGGAGGTAGCCTCTAGAGCTAACTCTTTGGCACTCATGGTTGACTAAAATCACCCTGATATTTGCTGGGAAGCTCACACAGCCAGACACAGACAGTCCAAAAGGCTCTTGCAGTGTATCAGTAACTTCTGGATGCAGGTAGTGGTGGAACCAACAAGGAGAGGTGCACTGCTGGATCTTGTATTAATGAATAAAGAGGGACTGGTTAAGGACATTAAGGTTGAGGACATAAGCCTTGGGGACAGTGATCATGACATGGTGGAGTTTAGTATTGTACAGGGTAGAAGCAGACCAACAAGTAGAATTACAACCCTGGACTTCTGCAGAGCTAACTTTGTGCTCTTCAGAGACATACTTGCAGAAGTCCCATGGGCTAAGGTTCTAGAGAGAAAAGGAGCCCAAGAAAGTTGGTTAAATTTTAAAGACTACTTCCACCAAGGCCAAGCTAGGTGTGTTCCCCTGAATAAAAAATTGGGTAGACGTGCTAGGAGAGCAAGGAGCTCCTGAAGGAAATCTCGGGGAAGAAAGAAACTTGCAGTTCATGGAAGAAGGGATTTGTCACTTGGGAGAACCATAGAGAAGTAGTCAGGGGTTGTAGGAAGGCAACAAGGAAGGCCAAAGCCCTCTTGGAACTGAAACTGCCGAAGGAAGTAAAAGAGAACAAGAAAGGCTTCTTCAAATCTATCAGTAGGAAAAGGAAGAACAGGGAAGGTGTGGGGCCACTGCTGAACGAAGAGGCAGCCTTGATAACTGAAGATGCAGAGAAGGCGGAGTTGCCGAATGCGGCCTTTGCTTCAATCTCTACACCTAAGGCTGAACTTCCCTATATGTTCCAGACCCTGGATGAAGGAGAGGAAGCCTGGAGGAGGGAATGCTCCCCACTGGTCAGTGATGACTGGGTTAGGGATCAGTTACACAAATTAAACATTCACAAGTCCATGGGCCCTGATGAGATGCACCCAAGAGTGCTGAGAGAACTGGGTGATGTTATCGCTCTGCCACTTTTCATCATTTTTGTCAAATTGTGGCAGACAGGAGAGGTGTCTGAGGACTGGAGGAGAGCCAATGTCACTCCAGTCTTCAAAAAGGGCAAGAAAGAGGTTCCAGGAAATTACAGACCAGTCAGCCTCTGTCCCGGAGTCCTGTATACCCCTGAATTCCTCTCCCTCCGTGGTTTGAATGGGAGAGGAAAAAAGGCACGAAAAGACCTGTTTCCCCCCCTTGCCCTGCAGGCGTGAAGGGGGTGAGCAAGGGGCCCTTCCGGCACGAGGGGTGCCCCGTGCAGTGCCTGCGTTGGAATCGGGCTGTAATTGGCTGTGGTCTTCAGGCCTAGGAAGTGGTAACTCTGCTCTTTGTCTAGGAAGGGTATTAATATTGGGGGACTTCCCGCCTTTGGGGATCCTGCCTTAGAGATCGTGCCTGCCTGAAACTTGTGCCTGCCTGAAACTTCTCCCCCCCGAAACTTCTCCCCCCTGCTTCGCCTGGCCTGGATAGATTCTACTGAAAGAGCCCAGCGCTCAGGAGGACTGCTTCACCCATTAATGCCTATTAATGTCTTAACGACCCTCCTGCAGCTTCTGAAAGAGAACCCAAGAAGATGAACAGCAGTCCATCCTTTTCAGCCAGCCTGACCATGAGTTATTTTGGCTCAGCTTTATTATTAAGTGGGAAACGCTATTCATTTAATAGCTAAAGCCTTTTCCAACTTCTGACTTCCAAAATAGTCAGATTATCTATGGCATCATGTAGATCTTCTCAAATGAGCTGAATCTGATAATTAAAACTAAATTAATTTCTGTATATAGTTTTAGGGGTGGTTTTTTTTTGGAAAATAAAATAACTCTATTTTTCTGTAAAATTCCTGACTCAGCCACGTTAATTCCCTGCCTCCACAACAGCCTCACCTCCATCCCTGGAAAAATGATGGAGTGGCTCCTGCTGGAGGGCATCTCAAGGCACTTGGAAGAGAAGAAGGTTATCAGGAGTAGTCGGTATGGATTTACCAAGGGGAAATCATAATTGAGTAACCTGATAGCATTCTATGATTATGGGAGTTATGTATTTCAACTCAGTATTGATGAAACAAAGGTGTAGATGGTAGATAAGATAAATGGAAGTGTGAATGTAAGGAATGTGGGCATCGGTATGATTTAATTAACCAATGTAATTAGTATGCATGGGGAGTGAAGGGTGTGATCTGAAGACTATCTGTAGCCTGCCATATGAATAGAACTGAAAGTGTATACAAGTGTACAAGTTGTGCAAATAAACGTCTTCACTGGGGAAAAACCTTCCAAAGTCCATGCCTGCTGCTGCCCCACCAAACTGCTACAAATGGTGAACCCCAATGTGGTGGTCTTAATACTGTGGAGAAGAGAAGGGGCTGGTAGCAAGTCCAGCTGAACTAAGTAATACAGCAGTACAGAGAGTGTTTACTTGTGTGGCATTTTAAATGCCTCTACAGTTTTCAAAAAAGAGGTGAGCAGCTGGGAACTTCAGTAATCATGGGTCAGTATATGACCAAAGAACATAATTGTATCTTGAGTGGTTTTGCTCACAGCGTGGTGGTTGAAATCGTGGGAGTGCCATCACCACTGCCACAGAAGTGGAAGGAATGGTGCCATAGCCCTGGGCGTTCCCTATGAACTTCTTTTGAATGCCTTGGGACTGGTTCTCGGGAGTTGAAAGCATCTATGGATAGTCTGTCCTTGTTTGATATTCCTGATCTACCTCTCGGGAGTCCGACTCTTTTACCCCCCTGACCTTCTGTTTCGTTGTGGCTTGAGGACAGCGACTTAGCCATGCACGGAGCTGGCTCCCAGCCGGCTGCCACTGTCTGCGGGAGCTGCAATGCTGCAAACCCGCCTGTCCAAGGTCGGCTGCAGCAGCGTTTGCCGAAGAAGCCAAGCCAGGCGGGGAGAAGCGTCCGGCAGTGGCGGGAAGAGGAGCAGCGGGTAGTGTCATATCGGTTGCGTGTTACCATGGAGATGAAGAAGGTGGCACCCGTGGCTTCACTGCGGCTGCCGCTGTGATTGCTGTGCAATGGGATGGGACACCGAGACTCTGCACTCGGGATGAGGGAAAGGACCAGCATCGACCCCTTGTTCTGCCACCCGCCCAACCCCACACCCACTGTGGAGAATGAGAGGCAGCTGAAGAAGTGGGAGTCAGTGAAACCCAAACTCAGTTTAAAGCTAGTTTGAAGCTAGCTAGAATGTTTTCCTGAGAAGGACTAGATCATAGGCTGTGTAATCAAAACAATGGTGATGTCTACTTCCCTCACAGCCTTGCTGAGAAGTATGGGAACAAGAAACAAAAACATTTGATAACACGCTCGCCACTCACTCTCGCTGAGGCTGCTGGCTGAGCTACATTTTACTCTCTAACCTCACCCTCCATTTTGGGCTAACCCCCTTTGCTTCTCAAACCTCTGGCTGAACGTATATTCTTCCTTGGGACTGGGGTAAGGTTGAGAGAGGTAGGGGGAAGGTGTTGGGGTGGTTGAGAGCTCCTCCTGGGGACTCAGGTTTCTGGGAGGGGAGTTGTGTTTCTGTATTACCTTTTACATTTCTATATATAACTGTATATACTGTAAATATCTGCTTGTATATTGTGCCAGCTGTAAATATAAGCTCCTTTCATATTTCCAGAGCTGGCTGAGTCTAGTCTGGGTGATTTCTAAAGTGGGGGGGGAGGGGGAGAGGGGGGGTGGGGAACACCCAAACCATCACAAAGGCAGAGGCTGAAGAAGCCTAAGTGTTACTTGCCTTAACCAAATCACTGAGACTTTGAGATAAGTAGGAGAAATATGAAATACTGCGATAGTTAAACAGGGTGTAGAAGAAATAAGGAGTAGGAGAAATAGCTACTGAATATCTAAGTTTAAGGTTTTAAGTAGTTTACAATGTTTAAATTTTATGCAATTTAAAGTTTTAAGTGTTACATTTAAATTTTAAGAAATTTAAATATGTTAGGTTTAAGTTTAGGAATTTAAATATATTACAGTTTTAAGGAATTTAAAGATGTAAGTTTAGGAATTTAAGGATATTTAAATTTAAAGTTTTAGGAATTTCCAAGATGTTTAAGTTTTAAGGAATTTAAATATGTTAATATTAATATATTTAAGTAGGTTGTGTATGGTATGTTTTTTTGGTCTGTCTTGCCCCACGAGAATTTACATTTGAATGCAAAATCCTTCCAATGGACAAGAAGAATCAATGTACATGAAGCACAAGTGAACTTTCTGAAACTAACTCAATCTTCAATAGTGGGACAGATTGTCTCCACGATAACTGGACTCCTGCAGTGGCAGATGGAGTCAGGGACCAGTATAGTCTCCCTGTAATCCAGGAGGAAGCAGTAAGGGACCTGTTGAACCACTTGGATCCTCACAAGTCCATGGGACCAGATGGGATCCATCCTAGGGTGCTGAGAGAGCTGGAGATGAGCTGGCCAAGCCACTCTCCATCATTTATCAACAGTCCTGGCTCACTGGAGAGGGCCCCAAAGACTGGAAGCTGGCCAATGTGATGCCCATCCACAAAAAGGGCTGGAGGCAGGAACCAGGAAATTACAGACCTGTCAGCCTGACTTCCGTGCTAAGCGAGATCATGGAACAGGTCATCTTGAGTGCCATCACAAAGCACCTACAGCATGGCCAAGGGATCAGGCCCAGCCAGCATGGGTTTAGGAAGGGCAGGTCCTGCCTGACGAACCTGATCTCCTTTTATGATCAGGTTACCCGCCTGGTGAATGTGGGGAAGGCTGTGGATGTAGTCTACCTGGACTTCAGCAAAGCCTTTGACAGCATCTGCCACAACAAGCTCCTGGCAAAGCTGGCAGCTCGTGGCTTGGGCAAATTCACTCTGATATGGGTCAAGAACTGGCTGGAAGGCCAGGACCAGAGAGCGGTGGTGAATGGTTCCACATCCAGTTGGCAGCCAGTCACTAGTGGTGTCCCCCAGGGATCAGTGCTGGTCCTGGTCCTGTTCAATATCTTTACTGATGATATGGATGAATGGATTGAGTCCAGCATCAGTAAGTTTGCAGATGACACCAAGCTAGGAGCAGGTGTTGATCTGTTGGAAGGTAGGAGAGCCCTGCAGAGGGACCTTGACAGGCTGGATGGGTGGGCAGAGGCTAAAGGGATGAGATTTATCAAGGCCAAGTGCAGGATTCTACTCTTTGGCCACAACAACCGCAAGCAGCACTACAGGCTGGGGACAGAATGGCTGGAGAGCAACCAGGCAGAAAGGGACCTGGGGGTACTGGTAGATAGTAGGCTGAACATGAGCCAGCAGAGAGAATTCCAGAGTGATATTGAGGTACTGGAACTTGTGCAGAGAAAACCATCAAAGCTGGTGAGGGGCCTGGAACACAAAACCTATGAGGAGAGGCTGAGGGAGCTGGGGTTGTGCAGCCTGGAGAAGAGGAGGCTCAAGGGTGACCTCATTGCTGTCTGCAACTACCTGAAAGGAGGTTGTAGTCAGGTGGGGGTTTGTCTCTTCTCCCAGGCAACCAGCAAGGGGACACAGTCTCAAGTTGTGCCAGGGGAAGTATAGGCTGGATATTAGGAGGAAGTTCTTCACAGAGGGAGTGATTTGCCATTGGAATGGGCTGCCTGGGGAGGTGGTGGAGTCACCATCCCTGGAGGTATTCAAGCAAAGCCTGGATGAGGCACTTTGTGCCATGGTCTAGTTGACTGGAGAGGACTGGGTTATAGGTTGGACTGGATGATCTTGGAGGTCTCTTCCAACCTGGTTGATTCTATGATTCTAATAGTCTTTTGCAGCAGCAAGCAATTCACCTGGAATTGGAAATCAATTGCAGAACTCTTTCCCTGATGGTGATGGTAACAGAACCTAAGAGCTTTTCCAGAATTTCCTTGGCTGCTTTAACACACAAAGAATCAGCAGTTTGCTGATATTATCTGTTCTAGAAACTGGAGAACAGTCACTATCACCCCTGAGTGGTAAAAGCTTCAGATAAGGAAATGAGCAATATCTGACTTGTGTAAAATACCTGCAAACATCTGTACAATCCCACAAACAACAGGATGTTTAGCTTGAAGAATCTGAATTCCTGCAAAACAGTGCAAGAAGTCCAGAGGTTTTGAAAACTGTAAAAACTGCAAATACTGCATTATTTCTGTATGTAGTGAAGAAAGGAGCACTCTGTTTAATTATTGTTTGTTCCTAACATCTGCTCTGTGTACATGAAAAAGATTTTGTCTTTTGAAATGTAGTGATAGGTGTAATTGTACCATTTGCATGCTGAACTTTTTAAGGCAATCACCAGAACACACATGTCTATCTGTTCCTGATAAGCTTCTCCTGGAACAATTTACTGGATATTTTTATTTAAGTTCTGATTTTTATAGTAGTTTTTAAGCTCTTTCTAGGGAGACTGAATGGAAGATTTAGAATACATTTCAGTCAAATGTTATTATTCATTATAACTGAAAATGCTGTTTTACTTCATAAAAATATGTAGCATATCAAGTATTCATATAGCTATTGGATTATTTTACAAATGGGTAATTCTGTATAATCTTTATTGCATAATTGTTTTACTTTTTGTTATCAACATTGAAAAAGCCTGTGTCCTGGAGTCCTGTACCCCTAAATTCCTCTCCTGCCCGGACTTCGGGGGGAAAGGGGAAAAGCCGCCTGGTTTCCCCCCCCCTCGCCTGCCCTGCAGCCGAGAAGGGGGCGGCGACTGCCCCGTGAGTTCCCGCGCTGGAGCCAGGCTGGGATTGGCCGTGCGCTTTCGCGCCTAAAGTGTGGTAACTCTGCCCTTTGTCTAGCCAAGGTTATAAATATTGGGGGTCTTCCCGCCTTTGGGGTTCCCGCTTTGGATTTTGCCCGTGTTGGACGCATGTCTCTGCCTGAGCTGCTCACTCTCCTGTGCCTGGACTGCAGAGAGACCAAAGGATTCACCTTCCTGTTAGGCACACCTTTGTCTGCCTAACGACCCTTAACGACCCTTAACGACTCCGGCAGCCGCTGGAGGAGGAAGACAGACCGCATGAGCCAGCCTGAGTGAGTTATTTGGCTTAGCTTAATTTAGTAAGAAACCGCTATTAATTAATAGCTGAGGCCTTTTCCAAAAACTGACTTCCAAATATATATAGTCAGATTATTAATGGTATCCTTGTAGATTTCTCATGCAACTTAACCTGTTTATCAAACGAAATTAATCTTTGTATATATAGTTGTGGGGGCGGGTTTGTAAAAATAAAAAAAATATCTATTTTTGATAAATTTTCGACTCGGCCACGAATTATTTCTGCCCTCCGCAACAGCCTGATTAATGGCTAAGCAGATGAACTAATGAAAATGTTTTGTTTTATTATTAGAGAATCTATTACACATGTTATTTTATGTTGGATATGGTAGCAGAAATTGTTTGGGTTTGTTATTATTCTAATCCTTTTGTGTATCACTTATTGTGTACTATTGCTTGCTATACTTTTTGATGTATTCTATAGATGTAAGCATGGATTATGATCTGTAGTTGTAATTTATGGACAGAATCTTTATTGTATTGTAACCACTTTTTCTAAGTGATAAAGAAAAGGGGGGGATATAGTATGGGTGTCAAAGATTAAAGACAGATACTTTTCTGTTATATTTGAAAAAAGAAATAAAAAGAAACAAAAAAAAAAGGGCTGTTTTTTTAATATTATATCATTAAGGGCATGCTTTGCCCACCTGGAACATCTATAGGTCCTATGCAACAGGATGTATATAAATAACCATAGCTGCTGACACAACATGGTAATCAATCATAAGTGGACATGTCCACTAAAAAATTGATGCCTTGGTGTCTTAAAGTCTGGACTATTCTCCACCACTGTGTAAGTAGAAAATTAAACAAATTTCTTTAAGAAAAAAAAAAAGTGGGGGAATATGGGAGTGACATATTTCAGCTCAGTATTGATGAAACAATGGGTACCTTTAGGTGTAAATGGTAGATAAGATAAATGGAAGTGTGAACAGAAGGAATGTGGGTGTAGGTCTGATTTATTTGTGCAAATAAACAACTTCACTAGGGAAAAGCCTTCTGAAGCCCATGCCAGCTGCTGCCTCACCAAAATGCTACACATGATGATGTAACTGAATGGGTAGATTCAGGGAGACTAGTGGATGTAGTCTACCTTGATCTCAGCAAGGCCTTTGACACTGTCTCACATGACATCCTAGTGAGCAAGCTCAGGAAGTGTGGGATGGAAGAGCAGACAGTGAGGTGGATTAGGAACTGATTACAAGACAGAGTTCAAAGAGTGGTAATCAATGGTGCCAGGTCCAGCTGGAGAGCTGTAACCAGTTGAATCCCCCAGGGATCAGTGCTGGGTCCGGTGCTGTTCAACATCTTCATCAATGACATTGATGAGGGGACAGTGTGAGCTCAGCAAGTTTGTTGACGACACCAAACTGGGAGGCTTGGCTGGTACAGCTGAAGGCTGTGCGACCATCCAGAGAGACCTGGACAGACTGGAGAGCTGGGCACAGAGGAACCGAATGAGGTTCAACAAGGACAACTGCAGAGTCCTGCATCTGGGTAGGAGTAATAAACTGCACCAGTACAGGTTGGGAGGTGATCTACTGGAGAGCAGTCCTGTGGAGAGGGACCTGGGAGTCCTGGTGGATAACAAGTTATCCATGGGACAGCAATGTGCCCTTGTGGCCAAGAAGGTCAATGGAATCCTGGGGTGTATTAAGCAGAGTGTGTCCAGCAGATCAAGGAAGGTTCTCCTCCTCCTCTACTTTGCCCTGGTGAGACCCCATCTTGAGCACTGCCTTCAGTTTTGGGCTCCCCAGTTTAAGAGGGACAGGGAACTGCTGGAGAGAGTCCAGTGAAGGACTATGAGGATGATGAGGGAACTGGAGCACTGCCTTATGAAGAGAGGCTGAGGAATCTGGGGCTGTTTAGTCTGGAGAAGAGAAGACTGAGAGGGGATTTAATAAATGTTTATAAATATCTGAGGGCTGGGGGTCAGGAAGGGGTGGACAGGCTCTGCTCACTTGCTCCCTGGGATAGGGCAAGACGCAATGAACGTAAGTTGCAGCACAAGAGGTTCCACCTCAACACAAGGGGGAACTTCTTTACTGTAAGGGTCACAGAGCACTGGAACAGGGAGATTGTGGAGTCTCCTTCTCTGGAGACTTTCAAGGCCCGTCTGGATGTGTTCCTCTGATCTGAGCTAGATTGTATGGTCCTGCTCTGGCAGGGAGGTTGGACTCGATCTCTTCGTGTCCCTTCCAACCCCTGACACCCTGTGATCCTGTGACCTTTAAGAACATTGACTCCAAAGTTTCTCTAACTCTACCAAGCTTGGTGCTAACCCATGTCCCTCAGCCCCATATCCCTGCATCTTTGAAATATCTCCAGGTATGGGGGTCCACCTCCCTGGGGAGCCTCTTCCAATGCTTGAGAACCCTTTCAGTGAAGAAAAATTTCTTCTAATATTGAACCTAAACCTCCCTTGGTGCAACTTGAAGCCTCTTGTCCTGTCACTTGTTACTAGAGAGAAGAGACGGACACCCACCTTACTACAACCTCCTTTCAGATCTCCCCTCAGCCTCCTCCAGAATAAACAACCCCAGTTCCCTAAGCTGCTCCTCACCAGAACTGTTCTCCAGACACTTCACCAGCTTTGCTGTCCTTCTCTGGACCCACTCCAGTACCTCAATGTCTTTCTTGGAGTGAGGGCTTCAAACTGAACCCAGTACTCAAGGCATGGCATCACCCATGCTGAGTACAGGGGGACAATCACTTGCCTGGTCTTGCTGGTCAGGCTAAATTATATATAATCAGATCATATAGATTATAAATGCTATTGGAGAAGATGAAGGTGGGAAATTATTCTCTATATACAGAGTAATATGGAAACTTTAAAGTAAGAATTGACAATGACAAAAATGCAAAGCTGGCAATTAGTCTGTTGAAAGCCTACAGCTTTATCCACTGTATCAAAAAAGAAAATTGAACAATTTTCACTAATGCATATTAAACAAGACAGTAGGCAAAGTATAAAGAAAAATAAGTAGTCTTGCAAAATTTAAAGATTTGTGGAATGGGCTGCCTACGTGCATACCATATATGAAGAAAAAAAAAATTCAAGTTATATTCAGGAAAAAAATATTAGGCACACTATTTTCTCTTCCATCTAAGATTTTTTGGTGTATTTTAATGAAATCTAGTTGCTATACAAATATAATCAAAGAAGTTTACCTTTCAAGTGGGCCACCAAATTTCTTGTAACTCTTGATAAACCTAGTAATAGAAAATTTTGCAGTTAAAAAATATATACTTAACTAGAGTGCTTTTAAAAATGCTTTTGTAAAGTCTTAGTACAAGGCTATGTGGATAATGCAAAGAAAATAAGAACTAGAGTAGGACAGCTTAGTATATCAAGATAACCCACATTTAAAGCCGGAGTTCCATTTTGTTTAGTAATTGATATAAATAAAGAAAAGTTTCACAAGACAAAGACTTCAGCAATGTAATGTGTCTAATTGTAAAAATCACGTGTGTATTTATACTAAATAGAGTATTCAGATATTATGTTAGACTTCTCATAATAAAGAAGAGCTAGTTGTAGTTTCAAGGTGATTTTAAATCTTCAGAAAACATAACATGAAAGATAAAGGAATACAAGAATGTCCCTGACAAAATCAGCAAACCATTATATGTTATCTGAAATGAAAAGGAAATAAGATTCTTTATGGTTATTTATATAATTAAAAATATTTTTAAGCTTTATGGCATTTTAGAAAAAAAGGAATACTTAAATTACAGAGGCAAGGTAGCATTTCATAAACCAATTGAAGTAAAGCAAAAGTACTTTTAGCACCAAATGCTGATGTGATCAGCTGTACAGATTCACTTATGCATTGGTTTTGGCTAAGATAAAGTTAATTTTCTTCAGAGCATCATATCTTCCAGTATGTTTTGGATTTGTGACCAAACCAGTATTGATAATACAGGGATGTTTCAGTTACTGCTGAGCAGTGCTTACACAATCAAGGTCTTTTCTGCTCCTCATATGACAGCACCAGCAAGTAGGCTGGGAGTGCACAAGAAGTTGGGAGTGGACACAGCTGGGAGAGCTTAAGTTTTAAAAAGCACCATATAACATTAATGCAATTACAATTGCAAGAAACACAAAACTGAACAAATCTCACCAATTTTTTTTAGGTATTTAGGTTAAATGATAAGTAGAATGTTTTATATGTGGAGCTAAAAAAAACAACCCAGGTCACTCATTTTAGAAACTGGTTTTTGAAATCACTGTCTTCAGGAGATGCAGAAAGAATAAAACATGTTAAAAGACTGTAAATGAATTGAGAAGACTTTTCAATCTCAGTGTTATCCTTCACCAAAATAGTTGGAAATCCTGAACATATTAGTTATGTAAGCATCCCAAAGTACACAGAGTAAAACCTTAAATGACTAGAATAAATATTTCCAGCTAAATTCAGGAAAAGACTGTTTTCCATATTTTCCAATTCTAAAATTATTATATAAAAAAAAAAAGTTTTGTCCCCCCCATATCTTACCGCCTAATCTCTGCATCGTTAAATCCTTTAATATTTTCTCGAGGAATAGTTCGTGGTCGTCCACGTTTTTTTGGTCGTTTTTTTTCTGATATGGAGTCACTATCAGATCCAGAGTATCTTCTGCTCTTATTGCGTTTCCCTTCACTTCCATTAAAGCTGATCTGGAATTTCAGATAGAGGAGTTCAAAGCTATGTGACTAAAGCATTTTATTAATGCGTCATCTAACTGGTCAAAAGTGTGTGTGTGTTTGTGTGTGTGTGTGCCATGCATGAAAACCACTCTATCCAATACTACAAGCCAAAACACCAGCAATGAAAAAACAATAAATCAACAACACAATAAAAATCAAAGTTAGTTGGTAAAAAACTAGAGATACCTGTTTTGCACAGTTTCTCATCCTTGGGAGCAAATATATTTCTTCAAGCTCTTTTTGTCTTTCCTCCTCTTCTATTCGCTGCCGCTGCACTTCTGGGATGATTTCTTCCCAGTTTCTTAAATTTTGTTCTGGTTCCAACTCAATGTCATCTTCATCCATATTGGAAAAGTTAGCCACCTTATGTATTGGAACATAAGCATTTTCACCAAATCAATATATGACACAAGTAAAAAAACACTACTGTCCTGGCAAGGCAGAAATCCTACCAAACTGATTTTGGTCACTGCTCTCCTCCTCCCCTAGCAGGGTCCAGGAGTTGAGTTGATGAGCAGACTAAATAATGGGGAGTGGCTTCAGCAAAGCTGCCCTGAAGGCTAGCAGCCAACACCACTTGTCAGGTGTCTTGTGCAGCCCCTCCACGTGCTGGTGTAGTTTGAATTCATTGGACAAAATAAGTGATACATGTGCCTATTTGCCAGTGTGATTTTCAAAAGGCATATTTAATTGGGGAATGATTTTAAAATGCGCCTTTCCCTCCTCTTTTTCCCTCTGAATTTTTACACCAGGGATCATAATCACGATTTTTGGAAGACTCTTTGTACAGGAAACTTACTAAGGGATCAACACATTGTGAGTACATATGCTAGAGTTAATGCTAAGGCTACATAAGAGTAGTTAGAATTTTTTCCTGTTTTCACAGAAACATCCAGGTTGGAAAAGCCCCTCAGGATCACCAAGTCCAACCTATAACCCTACTCTACAACATTCACCTTAAACCATATCCCTAAGCACCACATCCAAACGACCCTTAAACACATACAGGGCTGGTGACTAAAACACCTCCCTGGGCAGCTAATTCCAGTGCCTGACCACTCTCTCCATGAAAAACTTTTTCCTAATGTCCAATCTAAACCTACCCAGTCTCAGCTTGAGGCCATTCCCCCTTGTTCTGTCTCCAATTACCTGTGAGAAGAGCCCAGCTCTCCACAATGTCCCTTCAGGTAGTTGTAGACAGCAATGAGGTCTCCCCTCAGCCTCCTCTTTTTCAAACTAAACAGCCCCAGCTCCCTTAGTCACACATCATGAGATTTATTCTCTGGGCCCTTCACCACCTTTGTTGCCCTCCTCTGGACCTACTCCAGCACCACCACATCTCTCTTGTATCGTGGTGCCCAAAACTGAACAGAAGATGTGACCTCACCAAAGCTGAGTACAAGGGGACAATCACCTCTACTCCTGCTGGCCACAGCATTTTTAATACAAGCCAGGATGCCATTTGCCTTCTTGACCTCCTCTGCACACTGCTGGCTCATATTCAGCTCCTGTCTATTACAACCCCTAGATGCCTTTCTGCCAGGAAGCTCTCCAGCCACACTGCCCCAAGCCTGTAGCTTTTCTTGGGGTTGTTGTGACCCAAGTGCAGGACCTGGCATTTGGCCTTGTTGAAATTCATCCCATTAATGTTGGCCCATTCATCTAGCCTATCTAAGTCCCTCTGAAGAGCCTCTCTACCCTCATTCAAATCAACACTGCCACTTAACTTGGTGTCATCTGCAAACTTACTGATGATTCTCTATCTGAATCAAGATTGTCAATAAAGATGTTAAAAAGAAGTGGTCCCAACACAGATCCCTGAGGAACACCACTAGTGACCAGATGCCACCTGGATTTAACTCCATTGACCACCACTCTCTGGGCCCTCCTGTCCAGCCAGTGCTTTATCCAGGAGACAATGTGCTCAGCCAAGCCATGAGAAGCCAATTTGTCTACAAGAATTTTGTGGGGAACAGTATCAAAGGCTTTTTGAAAGTCTAGGAATACAATGTCACCTGCCTTTCCCTCATCCAATAGCCAGGTGATCTTGTCATGGAAGGAGATCAGGTTGGTCAGGCAGGACCTGCCCCTCATAAACCCATGCTGACTTGGCCTGATCTCCTGGTCATTGTCTACATGACATATGATAGCATTTGAGATGACCTGCTCCATGACCTTCCCTGGTACTGAGGTCAGACTGACAGGTCTACAGTTTCCCAGATCTTCCTTTCTGTCCTTCTTGTAGATAGGAGTTACATTTGCTACCTTCCTGTCCATTGGCACCTCCTCAGTTAGCCAGGACTTCTGGTAAATAATGGAAAGTGGCTTGGCGAGCACATCTACCGACTCCCTCAGCACCTTTGGGTGCAGCCCATCTGGCCCCACAGACTTGTGTACATCCAAGTGACGCAGCAGGTCAGTGACCACTTCCTTGTTTATAGTGACGTTGTCATTCCAATTCCCCTCCCTGAGTCCTACTTCACAAGGGTGGGTGCCCAAGGCACTGCTGGATCCAGTGCTAAAGACCGAGGCAAAGTAGGCATTGAGCACCTCAGCCTTCTCCTCGTCCTCAGTCACTAGGTTTGCATCTGCATTCAACAGGGCATGGAGATTTTCTCTAGTCCTCCTCTTGTTGTGAATGAATTTATAGAAACATTTTTTATTATCTTCAACAGCTGTAGCTAGGTTAAGCTCTAGCTGTGCTTTGGCTCTCCTCATTTTCTCCCTACATAGTTTCGCTACATCTTTATAGTCCTCACGAGAGCCCTGCCCCCTCTTCCACAGGCCATAGTCTCTCCTTTTGTTCCTGAGGTCCAGCCAAAGGTCCCTTTTTAGCCAGGCCGGATGCCTTCCCTGACAACTTGTCTTTTGGCACACAGGCACAGGCTGCTCCTGTGCCTTTAAGACTTCCCTCCTGAAGTGAATCCAACCCTCCTGGACTCCTAAATTCTTCAGGATAGCTTCCCAAAGGACATTGTCCATCAGCCTCCTAAACAGGCCAAAGTTTGCCCTCCAGAAGTCCAAGGTGGCTGTTTTATTAACCCCTCACCTTTTTTCCCCAAGGATAGAGAACTCAACCACCTCGTGACCGCTGAGCCCCAGACATTCTCCAAACTTTACTTCCCCCCACTAGTTCTTCTCTGTTCACAAGAAGCAGATCCAGGAGGGCACCTTCCCTGGTTGGGTCTCTCACCAATTGTGTAAGGAAGTTATCCTCCACACACTCCAGGAATCTCTAGGACTGTTTCCTCACTGCTGTATTGTATTTCCAGCAGACATCTGGGAAGTTGAAGTCTCCCACAAGAACAAGGGACAGCGATTATGAGACCTCTCTCAACTGCTTATAACAAATTTTATCTACCTCTTCATCCTCATTGGGTGGTCTATAGCATATTTCCATCACAGTATTGCTCTTGCTGTCCTTACTCCTGATTCTCACCCATAATGGCTTGACCCTATCATCACTTTCATTAATTTGTGTAGCTTCATATGCTTCCCTAACATAGAGGGTCACTCCACCACCTCTTCTACCTTGCCTATCTCTTCTGAAGAGTTGGTACCCTTCAATTGTAGCGCTCCAGTAGTGGGAGTCATCCCACCAAATTTCTGTGATGGCTGCTATATCATAGTTACCCTGTAGTACAATGGCCTCCAGCTCCTCCTGTTTATTGCCCATGCTGCGTGCATTGGTGTATAAACATTTCAGGGGGGGAGTTGAGTACATCATTTTAAACCTTGGTGGGGGGGAAGTCCTTCTTGTTTAAGATACCAAGACACTGCTCCACAAGTGATTGACTACTACCCCCAGGATTCTCATCAAGGCCAGCTACATCCCCATCCTCCTTTGAAAATAGTTTAAAGCCTTGTCGATGTGCCCAGCCATCTCATGTGCAAGGATTCTTGTTCCCTTATGGGACAGATGAACTCCATCTGTCGCCAGTAGATCTGGTGCCAGGAACAGTTCCTATACTTCGTGTTCCTATTTTCCACATTCTGGTTGTTTAAACTGTTTAATTCTGTGTTTATAAATACCCTGTGTGCAAATACTTATTGTTGCCTGAAAATCCAAATGAATTTTACAGGATTTTCCTGAAATTTGAATATTAATAAATAA
Source organism: Pogoniulus pusillus (assembly GCF_015220805.1). Taxonomy (NCBI): domain Eukaryota; kingdom Metazoa; phylum Chordata; class Aves; order Piciformes; family Lybiidae; genus Pogoniulus; species Pogoniulus pusillus. Next base: position 5,325,467 of record NC_087308.1, read on the forward strand.
TATTTGATAATCATAAACAACAATAATAATTAATATTAGATATTGATTTTGTATCAACCACACACAACAAATCTAAACAACAACAAAAAGATGTAACAAAAAAAACCCAACCAAACCACCACAGAATTGGGATCCACTTCATATTTTAAATGTTATACATGTCAGCATATCTGGCATTCACATTTACATGAGGGCTGAAAAGAATTTCTAAAAGTCACCACCTAAGTACTCCAAACTTTATTATCTGTTTTCAGAAGTACAGGTGCTTAACAACATAAAGCATTAAATGAAATTTAGCTCTCCCTAGTATTCTAATAATTAAATCAAAGACTAACTTATTCGTGAATTTCTATTTTTGTCAGCAAAGTACATAATGTATTTTTAAATGTTTGCACTGGCAGTAATTACTCTGCATAGGTGAAAAGACATTCTGTGACAGAGTTGACTTATTGTTGTGCCTGTTTCATAAAAATGAAGAAAAGATTAATAGGTGTACAAAAGAAGAAAAAGTAGTATTTATAAAGGAAAGTAAGGGAAGAAGGAGAGAACAGAGCAATACCTTGAACTGTGAAAGCAACTCATCTCCTACAGTTAATGGGCCTGGCTCATTTTCTCGAGTTTCAGCTCTCTTTAGGATTTCATCTATATCCATTTCCTGAAACAGAAGTTTATCTTTACAACAAAACAATTAAGACATATTTTTAGTTTCTCTGTCCATCAAGTGTAGATTAAATGTTCCTTTTACCTGAGGCTCCTCTTCTTCCCCTTCAGGTTCTTTAAAAAGTTCCTCAGCACCAAACTTCAAAATTGCTGATAACTCTTCCTTATTAAAAGGTGGTGAGCTGAAACACAGAAAATTTCAGATAAACACATTTATCTTAGTGATTTTTTTAATCATTTAAACTTGATTTTGACTTAAAAGCTATATTTAATACATTTTTTTAAATGTACAGACAATATACTTTGCACTCTTTACTTAGGTAACTCCTTAGCATATTTTTTTTGCCTTTTATTAACCAAGTAAAATGACTTGCATTTCTACTGATATGGTTGTGTATACTTAAGTTTGTATGAAAGAGTAAACAAATATACCTGGAAGGAGTAGAGCCTGTATGTAGGATGGTTTTCCCTGTAGTGTCCATTCTTTGAATTACTAAGTGATCTAACACCATCTTTTTCTTAGCTCTTTCAAGAATATCTTCTTCTACTGATCCTTTTGTGACTAGCCGATAAATATTTACCTATGCATATTATAAACAAGACTTTATTTACATGCTCAAAAAGTACACATGAAAACAATATTCAGATGTAGTTAACAGAAAACCCTTAAGCAACAACAGAAGTGTTAGTTGTGATCAAAAATCTTCTAAATCTTATTGAACTTGTATTTCATATATTAAACTAATGGTTACCATAGTCTCTACATAAATTATTGTGCTGGTTTGAGACTAATTGAAATATTCTAATGAGAGATTAGATCATTGGTTGTAGAAGAATAATAATGATAAAGTCTATATCATTCATTGGTTTGCTAAAAAGGATAAAAAGCCAAAGTATAAACAATTTCTTCCTTTTTGCTTTTCAGCATCTGTTCCCTTCAGATCTCTTCATTCCTCTCTAATATCTTCCATTAACCTTGGTGAACGGATAACAAGTAAGCTTTGCTGATTGTTTTCTGTCTGGGAGAGAGAGAGAGGGTGGCATTGAGCTCCTTCTGGGCTTTTCTTCTTTGTCCAGGAGGGAATTTGTATTTCTGTATTTCTAAATTGTATATAATTGTAAATACATGCAAATATATTGTGCATATATGCTTTTAAAATTTATCTTTGATGTAAATATAGCTTTATCTTACTTCCAAGCTGTCTGAGCTGGTCTGGTAAAATTTCACTTGTGGGGGGAAGTTCCTCAACCCATTACAATTATTTAAAAAAAAAATCTTAGACCTCTCCTCTTTAAACTTCTGTGATTAGGCACAGGCATGGCCACAAGGAAAAGTGTTATATCTGATTAATACTTGAAGTCTTCTGCAAGGAAGAACTGCAAAGAGGACTACAAGGTATTTAAATAAAACAGATGTGCACGAAGTATAGCAGTTACAAGTCCACAACTCCTCCTTACTCATCCATATACTACAGCTGTTGTGCAATCTCTCTGTAGGGACATTTAATTATTTTTAAAGCCAAATTTGCATTATTAACATCTTCAGACATTCTTGGCAGGTACTTGTTATTCTCAAAATACGTGAGGACTGTGATGGTCCAGACAGACAGTTTATGGCTACCAGATGAAACCCTCCTTCAGGTTTGGAGCTTAAAAGACAAGTGTACATACCTGTTTCTTCTGTCCAATCCTATGAGCTCTAGCCTGTGCTTGCAGATCATTCTGCGGATTCCAGTCAGAATCAAATATAACTACAGTGTCAGCAGATGCCAAGTTTATACCTAACCCTCCAGCTCTGGTAGACAACAAGAAGCAGAAGTCCTGAAATTATGAAATAAGAAATAGCTTTATATATACTGGCTATAATACTTCTTCCAGGAAACAATATGATACTTCTTTATATGCTCTGTGGAACAGACTATGAACTCATACACTTCTTTAAGTATATGATAAAGATGTTTGACTGACTTTAAATAAATAAGGTGCTACCCATGGCTAGTGCCAGTTGATCACTATTAGAATAGACTAGACTATTTCAATTGGAAGTGACCTATAATCATCTAGTCAAACTGTCTGACCACTCCAAGGCTGACCAAGAGTTAAAGCATGTTGTTAAGACCATTGTCCAAATGTTTCCTAATGTCAAGTCAGAATTTCTCCTGAAGTCCCATGTCCACACATTTTTTGAATACCTCCAGGGATGGTGAATCCACCATCTCCCTGGACAGCCTGTTCCAATCCCTGACCACTCTTTCTGTAAAGATATTTTTCCCTAATCTCCAACCTAATCCTCCCTGGCACAATTTCAGGCCCTTTCCTATTGTTCTGTCACCTGATATTAGGGAGAAGAGACCAACTCCCACCTCACTCCAGCCTCCTTTCAGGGAATTGTAGAGAGCAAGGAGGTCTTTCCTCAGCCTCCTCTTCTCCAGACTAAAAGACCCCAGTTTCCTCAGCTGCTTCTCACTAGACCTGTTCTCCAGACTCTTCACCTCCTTTGTTGTCCTTCTCTGGACACACTCCAGCACCTCAGTGTCCTTCTAGTAGTGAGAGGCCCAAAACTGAAGACAGCATTTGAGGTGCAGTCTCACCAGTGCTGAGCACAGGGGCATAATCACTTTCCTGTTCCTGCTGGCCACACCACTGCTGATGGTGTTCTGATGGCCAGGATGTTATTGGCCTTTTTGTCCACCTGGACAGACTGCTGGCTCATGTTCAGAAGGCTGTCAACCAGAACCTCCAGGTCCTTTTCTGCCAGGCAGCTTTCCAGCCACTCTGCCCCAAGCCTGTAGTGCTGCATGGTGTTGTTGTGACCCAGGTGCAGGACCTGATCTTGTTAAATCTCCTACAACTGACCTTGGCCCATCGATCCATCCTGGCCAGATCCCTCTGCAGAGCCTTCCTGCTCTCAAGCAGATCAACACTTTCACCCAATTTGGTGTCATCTGCAAATTTACTGGGAGTGCACTCAATTCCCCCATTCCAATAATTGACAAATATATTAAAGAGAACTGACCCCAGTACTGAGCCCTGGGGAACCCCACTAGTGATCGGCTACAAACTGAATTCAACTCCATTCCCCACCAATCTTTGGGCCTGGCTATCCAGACAGTTCTTATCCCACAGAAGCATCCACCCATCCAAGCTATGAGCAGCCAGTTTCTCCACAGATTCACTGATTGCATTGGGTTGGAAGGGACTCTCAAAGGTCATCTTGTCCAATCCCCCTGCAGTTAGCAGGGACACCTCCAACTAGATCAGGATACCCAGGGACACATCAAGTCTGATCTTGAATGTCTGCAGGGATAGGGCCTCAACCACATCCTTGGGAAATCTGTTCTGGTATTTTACTACTCCTATTGTAAAGATCTCCTTCCTTATGTCTAACCTAAATCACCCCTGCTCCAGTTTCATACCATTGCCCCTCATCTATTGCTATGTGCCCTTTTAAATAGTCTTTCCACAGCTTTTCTGTAGGCCTCCTTCAGATATTTATAGAATCAGAGAATCATAGAATGGTTTAGGTTGGAAGGGACCTTAGAGTCCAACCTCTTTGCCATGGGCAGGGATGCCTCTCAACTGGACTCAGCTGCTCAAGGTCTCATCCAACTTGTCCTTAAACACTCCCAGAGAGGAGGCATTCACAACCTCCATGGGCAGCCTGTTCCAGTGTCTTACCACACTCATAATGAAGAACTACTTCCTAAGATACAGTCTAACCCTGTTCTCCCCCTTGTCCTATTGTTAGACACCCTCATGAAAAGTATAAAAAGTATGAAAAGTTCCTCCCTAGCCTTCCTGTGGGATGCCTTCAGGTATTGGAAGGCAGCTATAAGATCCCTCCAGAGTCTTCTCTTCTCTAGACTGAACAACCCCAGCTCCCTCAGCCTATCCTCATAGCAGAGGTGCTCCAGCCCTTGGATCATTTTTGTAGCCCTCCTCTGGACTCACTCCAACAGCTCTGTGTCCTTTTTATGTTGGGGACACAAGAACTAAATGCAGTGTTCAAGGTGGGGTCTCACAAGAGCAGAATAAAGGGGAAGAATCCCCTCTCTTGACCCGCTGGCCACACTCCTCTTGATGCAGTCTAGGATACGATTTGCCTTCTGTGCTGCATGAGGGCACTGATGGCAGATGTTGAGCTTCTCATCAATCAGCACACCCAAGTCTTTTTCTTCAGGGCTATTCTCAACCCACTCTGCACTCAGCCTCAATTTGTGCCTGGAATTGGTCTGACACAGATGCAGGACCTTGTACTTTGATTTGTTGAACCTCATGCAGATTGCACTGGCCAACTTCTCAAGCTCGTTGAGATACTTTTGGATGTTATTGAAATGTAGTTGTAATGTCTCCCCAGAGCCTTCTCTAGGATGAATAACGTTAACTTTCTCAGCCCATCTTCATAGGAGAGGTGCTCCAACCTTCTGATCATCTTTGTGTCCCTCCTCTGGACCTGCTCCAGCAGGCTTATGTCCCTCTTCTGTTGGGGGTGCCATAGCTGGACACAGTACTCCAAGTGAGGTCCCACCAGAGCAGAGTGGCAGAATTGCCTCTCTCAATCTGCTGGCCAAGCTTCTTTTGATGCAGTCCAGGATGTGATTTGCCTTCTGGGCTGCAAGGCTGGCTCATTTCCAGTTTCCAAACCACCAGCACCCCAGGAGGATGCTGTGGGAAATAGCATCAAAAGTTTTATTGAAGTCCAGGTAAACAACATCCACAGTCTTTCCCTCATTCACTAAGCAGGTCACTGCACTGTGTACCTGCTCATCTCACAGTTGGATAATTTGTCCATTAGGGTGCTGTGAGGGACAATACCAAAAGGCTTACCAAAATCCTGAAAAACTACATCCACCACCTTCCCTCCATCCACTAGGCAGGTAATCTTATTGTAGAAGGATCTTAAATTACTTAAACAGGACATTTTCTTTTGAACCCATGTTGACTGTGCCTGGTGATTGCATTGTCCTTTAAATACCTTTCAGTAGTACCTAGTATGATCTTCTCCATAAATTTTTCTGTGTACTGAGGTTAGACTAACAGCTCTGTAGGTCTCTGGATCTTCTATTACCCTCTTTTTTTTGCAAACTGGAATTCCATTGGCTAGCTTTCAGTCAGTAGGGACCTCCCCAGATTCCCAAGACCTTTGGTATATGATTGAGAGGGGTCCTGCCATAACATCCACTAGCTCCTTCAGTAATCTGGGTTGAATCCCATCAGGTCCCATGGACTTGTGAACATTCAGATGATACCAATGGTCGTTACAATTTCAGTGGCCAGAAATGTAAAGTCACTGTTCCTGTACTCATGGTCTTCCAACTTGGAGGATTGGACAGCCCAAGATCAATCAGTATTAAAGACTGAGGGGAAAAAAGCATTGAATGCCTCTCCTTTTTCTTCTTCCCTATTTGTCAGTATGGTGGAAGTCCCCAAAACTGTCCAAAATATGTCCAAGACATGTCCCTACATGTCACAAACTTTCCTTCCCCCTTCCCTCTTTCCTGGGTCTGGGCAAGGCAGGAAACAGACAAAGGCCTTGGCATCTAGGAGTCTGAACAACAGGACTTGTTTTGGAAACTGCCTTTGTGTTGGCAAACAGGGTTAAGAGGATTTACCTCTGGAGGGCTTGATGCTGAGCAGTACATCTTCTATTTTTGCTCAAAATAGAAGATTACTGGTTAATGTTTGTGTTATTCTCTATTGCTATTGGCCAAACATTATTTCGGCAATGTTTGAATTCAGAGATTTTGGTAAACAAGCATTGTTGTTGTTGTTGCTGCCTGTGCCTTGTTTACTCCCTGCCCTGTGTAGCTGAAAAGCCTGCTTTGCCCGTGGATCGTGAGTGGGAGACACCAGGAGCTGCCCGTCTCAAAAAATGAGACGGGGTCCAAGGTCTATTTTGCCCTGAACTGGGAAGCAGCCACCTTTGGCAATCAGTAGACGTTGCCTGGCTACAAGTGAAGCCGTATCGGGTCGCAGCCGTGGACCATGCAACCCAGATGAACCCGGCTGCAGCCTGGCTGTATCATAGAATCATAGAATCATAGAATCAACCAGGTTGGAAGAGACCTCCAAGATCATCCAGTCCAACCTATCACCCAGCCCCATCCAGTCAACTAGACCATGGCACTAAGTGCCTCATTCAGGCTTTTCTTAAAGACCTCCAGGGACAGTGATTCCACCACCTTCCTGGGCAGCCCATTCCAATGGGAAATCACTCTCTCTCTATCTGTGAAGAACTTCCTCCTAACATCCAGCCTAGACCAACCCCGACACAATTTAAGACTGTGTCCCCTTGTTCTATTGCTGGTTGCCTGGGAGAAGAGGCCAACCCCCACCTGTCTACAATGTCCCTTCAGGTAGTTGTAGACAGTAATAAGATCACCCCTGAGCCTCCTCTTCTCCAGGCTAAACAACCCCAGCTCCCTCAGCCTCTCCTCATAGGGTTTGTGTTCCAGGACCCTCACCAGCTTTGTTGCCCTTCTCTGGACATGCTACAGCACCTCAACATCTTTCCTGAATTGAGGGGCCCAGAACTGGACACAGTACTCAAGGTGTGGTCTGACCAGTGCTGAGTACAGGGGAAGAATAACCTCCCTTGTCCTACTGGCCACACTATTCCTGATGCAGGCCAGGATGCCATTGGCTCTCTTGGCCACCTGGGCACACTGTTGGCTCGACTTCAGCCTACTATCTATCACTACCCCCAGGTCCCTTTCCTCCTGGCTGCTCTCCAGCCACTCAGTCCCCAGCCTATAGAGCTGCTTGGGGTTGTTGTGGCCAAAGTGCAGAATCCTGCACTTGGCCTTGTTAAATCTCATCCCATTGGCCTCTGCCCACCCATCCAGCCTGTCCAGGTCCCTCTGCAGGGCTCTCCTACCTTCCAACAGGTCAACACCTGCTCCTAGCTTGGTGTCATCTGCAAACTTTCTGATGCTGGACTCAATGCCCTCATCCAGATCATCAATAAAGATACTGAACAGGACTGGGCTCAGCACTGATCCTTGGGGAACACCACTAGTGACTGGCTGCCAACTGGATGTGGCACCATTCACCACCACTCTCTGGGCTCTGCCATCCAGCCAGTTCTTGACCCAGCACAGAGTGAATCTGTCCAAACCATGAGCTGCCAGCTTGGCTAGGAGCTTCTCGTGGCAGACAGTGTCAAAGGCTTTGCTGAAGTCCAAGTAGACTACATCCACAGCCTTCCCCACATTCACCAGGCGGGTAACCTGATCATAAAAGGAGATCAGGTTCGTCAGGCAGGACCTGCCCTTCCTAAACCCATGCTGGCTGGGCCTGATCCCTTGGCCATCCTGTAGGTGCTTTGTGATGGCACCCAAGATGACCTGTTCCATGACCTTGCCTGGCACTCAGGTCAGTCTCACAGGTCTGTAGTTTTCTGGCTCCTCCTTACGACCCTTCTTGTGAATGGGTATCACATTGGCCAGCTTCCAGTCTTCGGGGACCTCTCCATTGAGCCAGGACTGCTGATAAAATTATGGAGAGTGGCTTGGCCAGCTCATCTGCCAGCTCTCTCAGCACCCTAGGGTGGATCCCATCCGGTCCCATGGACTTGTGGGGATCCAAGTCTCTTAGCAGGTCCCTTACTTCTTCCTCATGGATTAGAGGGGGATTATACTGGTCCCTGACTCCATCCACCACTTCAGGAGTCCAGCTGTCCTGGAGACAACCTGTCCCACTATTGAAGATTGAGGCAAAGAAGGTGTTAAGCACCTATGCCTTTTCCTCGTCCTTCGTCACTATATTCCCCTCTCTATATAATAAGGACTGGAGGTTGTCCTTGTCCCTTCTCTTGCCATTCATATATTTAAAGAAACATTTTTTATTTTCCTTGACAGCCATGGCCAGCCTAAGCTCCAAGTAGGCTTTTGCCTCTCTAATTTTTCCTCTACAAGACCTAACAACTTCCTTGAACTTTTCCTGGGACACCTCCCCTCTTTTCCAAAGGTGATATACTCTCTTTTTAATCTTTAATTCCTTCAGCAGCTCCCTGCCCATCCAGTCTGGCTGCCTCCCTCGTCGTCTCGTCTTCCGGCTCAATGGCACTGCCTGCTCCTGTGCCTTCACAAGTTCTTTCTTGAAGTAGGTCCAACCTTCCTGGACCCCTTTGTTTTCAAGGGCTTTTTCCCAAGGAACTTTCTGAATTAGTTCCTTAAATAGGCTGAAGTCTGCCCTTCGGAAGTCCAGTGTGGAGGTTCTGTTGATGCCCCTCCTGGTTTCTCCATGTATTGAAAACTTTATAATTTCATGGTCACTGGACCCCAGGCAGCCTCCAACCACCACATCCCCTACCAGGCCCTCTTTATTTGTGAGCAGCAGGTCAAGCAGGGCTGCCCCCCTGGTAGGCTCACGTAACAGCTGGGACAAGAAGTTGTCTTCCACACATTCTAGAAACTTTCTAGACTGCTTCTTCTCTGCAGTGTTTAAGTCCCAGCAGATGTCTGGTAGGTTAAAGTCACCCACCAGAACAAGGGCAGGTGATCTTGAGGCAGCCTCCAGTTGTTTAAAGAGTAATAAATCAACCTCTTCTTCCTGATTGGGTGGTCTATAATAGACTCCAACCAGGATATCAGTCTTGTTGGCCCTCCCCTTAATTCTCACCCATAATGACTCAACTTTGTCATCCTTGATTTCTACCTCCATGACATCCAGAGCATCCCTAATATACAGAGCCACTCCCCCGCCTTTTCTCCCTTGCCTGTCTCTCCTGAAGTGTCTGTAGCCATTGATTACAGCACACCAATCATGTGAGCCATCCCATCACGTTTCAGTGATGGCGACAATATCATAGTTTTCCTCCAACACCAGAGCTTCCAGCTCTTCTTGTTTGTTACCCATGCTGCGTGCATTAGTGTACATGCACTTCAGCTGGGCAGCTGCTTTTACCCCTATCTCTAGCCTACCATCCTCAATTTCCTTTGATTTATCTCTAGTCCTGTCGTGTTTAACCCCCTCCCCCTTCCATTCTAGTTTAAAGCCCTCTCAACAAGCCCAGCCAGCATATGTGCCAGGGTCCTTCTCCCCTTCTGTGTCAGTTGTATCCCATCTGTTGCTTGCAGACCTGTGGTAAGATGAAGTTCCCCAAGATCAAAGAATCCAAGAATCATGTTACAGACCTGGGGACCACACCCTGCTAATCATGAGCAGAGCCTAGCCTCTGCCGCAAGCGAGAGCAGGGGGACACTGGACAGCCCCGCACGCATCGCACTCTCAAGACTGCTACTGACCTTCGAGCCTGAACCTTGCCTTGTCCAGGTGGTAAGCCAGTCCAGCAGTACTCTGTGAGTCAGGGAGTTTCCCCCCCACACTAAAGAGCTGCATCGCCATGCCCCGCAGACGCTGGAGCAACACCTCCAGAAAGTTTTCCTCTGGAGCAGCCCCATCACCATGTGGCACAGTTTCCATGTGGATGGAACCATCTTTGTGCATCCACACATTATTTTGGATTATAAATATTGCAACTCTGGGACACTGAGTTTGTGAGTAAACTAAACATTTTCTATAGAAGTTTTGTAAAAGTTCTGAGCCTGCCACCTCAATTTAAGTGGCATATTGCTGAGAAAAACTCTTTCCAGTTTAAAATACTGTTTATGAATTTGGGTTTTGTTTTAAACTGTTTATAATTGCCACCACCGAACATCCAAACCTGCAAATATTGTTAATAAGCTCCAGATATTGTTTTATATTAATACATAATAATTAATATTTTATTAATATATCGACATATTTTCATATTTATAACAGCCAGATGACCACCCTCAACAAGTATCATCCAAATATTTTCTTTAGACTTCCTCTTGCTATTAACATACTTTTTTTTCTTGTTGTCTGACACCACATTGGCCACTTTCAACTCTAATTGATCTTTGGCCTTTTGTGCCTTTTCCCTGCATATATGAACCATGGCTCTGTAATCTTCCTGTGAAGCCCAACCTCGCTTCCAGAGATCATAGAATGGTCAAGGTTGTAAGGGGTTATGGGCAGGGACACGTCCCACTAGACCAGGTTTCTCAAGGCCTCATCCAACCTGGCCTTGAATACCTACAGGGAGGGGGCATCCACAACCTCCCTGGGCAACCTGTTCCAGTGTCTCACCACCCTCACTGTATAGCATTTCTTCCTAATCTCCAGTCTAAATCTCCCCTCTTCCAGCTCAAAACTATTCCCTCTCATCCTATCACTACAGGCCATTGTAAAAAGTCCCTCCCTAGCTTTTTGTAAGCCTTTCAGGTACTGGAAGGCTGCTGTAAGGACTCCCCGAAGCCTTCTCTTTTCTAGGCTGAACAGTCCCAACTCTCACAGTCTGTACCCATAGGGGAGGTGCTCCATCCCTCTGATCATAGTTGTGGCCTCCTCTGCTCCAACAGTTCCATGTCCTTCTTGTGTTGCCAGCACCAGAACTGGATGCAGTACTCCAGGTGGGGTCTCACAAGAGCAGAGGGGAAGAATCACCTCCCTCATCCTGCTGGACACAATTCTTTTGATGCAGCCCAGGACATGATTGGCTTTCTGGACTGTAAGTGCACACTGGCGGCTCATATTGAGCTTCTCATCTACCAGCACCCCCAAGTTCTTCTCCTCAAGACTGCTCTCAAGCCACTCCTTGCCCAGTGTGTATTTGTGCTTGAGATTGCCCCAACCCAGGTATGGGACTTTGCACTTGGCCTTGTTGAACTTCATGAGGTTGGCTTGGGTCCACCTCTCACGCCTGACAAAGTCCCTCTGGATGGCATCCCTTCCCTCCAGCATGTCAACTGGATCACACAGCATGGTGTCATCAGTGAACTTGCTGAGGGTGCACTCAATTCCACTATCCATATCACTGACAAAGGTGTTAAACAGCACTGGTCCCAGTACTCACCCCTGAAGGATGCTACTTGTCACTGGCCTCCATTTGGACATTGAGCTGTTGACTGCATCTCTCTGAGTGCGGCCATCCAGTCAATTCCTTATCCAGTGAGTGGTTCATCCCTCAAGTTCATGCTTTGCCAATTTGGCAAACAGGATGTCACATGGGACATTGTCAAATGCTTTACTGTGCTAGTTTGAAGCAGGCTAGAATGTTTTGGTGAGAAGAACTAGATTACAGGTTGTAAAAGGAAAACCGTGGTGATGTCTACATCGCTCACAGTCTTGCTGAACAAGAAAAGAAAACATTAGATAACACTCTCGCCATTTTCTCTCACTCTCGCTTCAGCTGCTGGCTGAGCAACATCTTACTCCCTAACCTCACCTTCCATTTGGCCTAACCCACTTTGCTTCTTAACCTCTGGCTGAACCTCTATTCTTCCTTGGGACTGGGATAAGGTTGAGAGGCGTAGGGGGAAGGTGAGGGGTGGTTGAGAGCCCCTCCTGGGGACTCAGGTTTCTGGGAGGGGAGTTGTGTTTCTGTATTACCTTTTACCTTGTGTATATTCCTGCATATAATTGTATATACTGTAAATATCTGCTTGTATATTGTGCTAGCTGTAAATAAATAGCTTCATTCATATTTTCAGAGCCGACTGAGGCTAGTCTGAGTGATTTCTAAAGTGTGGGGGGGCGGGGAACACCCAAACCGTCACATATTTTTATTTGGCACCCAATGTGGGGCAAATTCATTTTGAGTGATTGTTAATTAACTCTAGGAATTAGAATGAAGCTAATGAAGCAGGTATTTTACTTAGGGGGGCTATTGTGTGGCCTGTTTTCTGTTTTCTTGTGTACAATTGGATCAAAGCCCAAATTTGTTATTTCTTGCTTAATGTAGTTTTTAAGAAGGTCAAAGCTAGACTTACATCTGCCTTCTGGAACTGGGGCGATCTCATTCTTGGGTATGCTGTTTTTAATGTCACTGAAAATTTTACTAGTAATATTACAGGGGTATTTACCAATAATATTACAGGCAATCAAAGCACTGCTTTATCTACTGCATTGATGAAGGTTATGCTACCCAGAACTGAGATGCCAGACCCTTGTTCAGAATTTTATTCACGTCAGACTGTAACATTTCTGGTGTGTGTGATCCTAGATCTTATAATTTTTGATTTTATAATACTTTTAACATTCTGTGTGAAAAATTCGAATGCAACGCCTGTAAGAACTAGGAAGGTCTCTGTGTCCAAAACGAAAGATAAACAATCCAGTGGAAACCAAAACAAAGATAACTCAGGGGCACAGCAAGGAACACCACCTCCTTCCCAGCAAGGGACAGCCACTACACCTCCCTCTCCAGATTCTGGGAAAGCTCCCAATGTTTCTAGTGTGAATGATAACACAGCAGGATTGGTAGAAGTCTCAGGAGCACAGGGAAATAATCAAAGCCAGGATATTCCCTCAACTAATAACACTAATAACAGTAACTCAGGCAGCTCGAATCCCCAGCCAGCAGACAACCAGAACCCTGTTAGCTCTAAGGCAGACTTAAACTCACGGGCCTCAGGCCAGACCCCCAATGATTCAAACCCTCCAGCAGACACGTCAATGTCTGTGGCAACTCAAGACTTTTTGGTGCCTGCTAAAGCGAAAGCTAAGACGCCACATTTGACAAAGTGTGATTCAAAAGAGAATGTAAGAGAGGGGACCTCTGGGGAGGAAGAGGAGGCATTTAGTCTTTGAGACTTGGCAAACATGCTTAGATCCCAGTACTCTGATGAGAGGAGTTCTGTGAGGTTGGCTGCCAAGAAAGAGGACGGTTCTGACGAGTTTAAGAGTGCTCTTAGGAAAGTTCTGTTTCTAGGCCAGGGACATCCAGATCAACAAGAGGAAGAGGAGGAGGATGACATCCAGGACTCCAACGATCCCCTCAAAGAGGTCAGGGAAGTTAGGAAGGAATACTCAAGGGAATCAGGAGAGCCAATTCTAGGCTGGCTACTGAGATGCCATAGCATTGGTGCCAATGCCCTGCAGGTAGGAGACAAGTCTGCCAAGCAGCTAGGACCACTCACTAAGGAGAGTGGAGTGGACAAATATCTAGCAAGTCCTCTTGGTGAGGTTAGCTTGTGGACACGCCTCCTGTTTGCTGTGCTATGAGATATCATTCCCGAGATGATCTACCATAGGCGGCCAAGAAGTGGAACACCACCGAGCAGGGGATTAAGCCTCTAAAGGAGTTTGCTGTGAAGGAAGTGCTTTATGGAGATCATGGCACACATGAGCCTGATGACATTCCTCTTGGAACAGGTCTCATGAAGAAGCTTATTAAGCTTGCTTCTTCATCCTATGCTAACAACTTGGTCAGCAAGTTTCTATCAAGGAGTGATAATGGAAGGTCTTTCACTGTTGGTGAATGCACTGACCAGCTTAGGCAGATAGAGGACAGCTTGTCACATTCTGCCCTAGTCTCTGCTATAAAAACTCTAGGTACAGAGGTAAGGGATGGCATCAAAGATAGCATGAAAGAATTGAAGGAGGATCTTAAAAATATTGCCAATCTGGTAAAGGATACCATTCTTGCATCATCTGAATGGGTGCATGTTTCTGAAATCAGGAGCAGATGCCCACCTCCTGCAAGGCAATTCCAGGCCAGGAGGAGAGAAATTCCACCTAGACATCAGCAATCACGTGCATCAGTGTGGGTAACTCTTCGTGACCAATACAGTGAGAACATGAACAAGTGGGATGGTCAAGCTACTTCAGCTCTTTCAAAGACAGTCAGGGAACTGCAGAGTGGCAGAAACAGAGGCAGCAATGCCAGAAAAGTAGCTGTCACTTCTTCAGCTCCCCAAAGCAATTGCAATTATTCCAAAAACTGCAATTTCTCTCACAACACCACCAATCATTGTGTACACCCCACGTGCCATGTTCAGCAATAGGGGTGCCCTGCCTCCAGCCAGGAGGAGGAAAGGGGTAGTGGAGAAAACCGAATCTATTGGAATGCATTCATTAGGTGGCCTGGCAGTTCAAAACTTTGGAAATACAGGGCGATAGTTGACACAGATGCCCAGTGTACTTCGTTGCCATCCAATTGCAAAGGGACAGAGTCCATATCTATTTTTGGAATCACTGGCGGATCTCAAGAGTTAGCCAAGTTGCAGGCTGAGATAATTTTAACTGGAAAAGAGTGGAAGAAACATACTATTGTAACTGGTCCTGATGCGCCTTGCATTCTGGGAATTGGCTTTTTGAGACGAAGTTGTTTCAAAGAACCTAAAGGTCACAAATGGGCTCTTTGAAATAGCATCTGTAGAGATAGAGGATGGTAAATTGAAATTGTCCATTAGATCTGAATTTTCAGATAAATCTGCAGTTGTGGGACATCATGACATAGAGGATATGGAAGTGCCAATTGCTACTCAAACTGTTCATCACAGGCAGTACAGAACTAACCGTGACTCTTTGTTGCCCATTCATCAGCTGATTCGTCAACTGGAGAGTCAGGCTGTCATAGAGAAAGCTCATTCACCTTTCAACAGTCCCATCTGGCCTGTGCGTAAACAAAACGGAGACTGGAGACTCACAGTTGATTTTTGTGCCCTCAACGAGGTGACTCCACCCATGAGCACACCTGTGCCGAACATGCTGGAACTCCAGTACAAGCTGGAATCAAAGGAGGCTAAATGGTATGCTACCATAGACATTGCTAATGCTTTCCTCTCTCTGCCCATAGCAAAGGACTGCAGGCCTCAGTTTGCATTCACCAGGAGAGGAATCCAGTACCAGTTCAACCGTTTGCCTCAGGGGTGGAAACACAACTCAACCATCTGTCACTCAGTCATCCACAATGCACTGGAGAAAGGTAAAGCTCCAGAGCACATCCAATTCATCGACGACATCATTGTGTGGGGCCAAACTGCTGAGGAAGTCTTCGAGAAAGGTAACCAAATCATTGACATTCTGTTGCAAGCAGGTTTTGCCATTAAAAGAAACAAGGTCAAAGGACCTGCCAGAGAAATTCAGTTTCTGGGAGCGCGGTGGCAGGATGGTCGCCGTTACATTCCTCAGGATGTGATCAACAAAGTCTCCACCATGGCAGTTCCCACCAGTAAGAAGGAGACTCTCTCTTTGTTAGGTGCAGTGGGATTTTGGAGACTACATATTCCTGGTTTCAGTCAAATTGTCAAACCTCTGCATGATATGACTCGTAAGAGAAACAATTTGGAGTGGGGACCTCAACAACAAGCAGCCTTTGATCAGATCAAACGAGAAGTAGTCCATGCAGTGGGCTTGGGACCTGTGAGATCTGGTCCGGACATTAAAAACATTCTGTACGTGGCTGCCAGTGACAATGGTCCAATTTGGAGCCTTTGGCAGAGAGCTCTAAACGAGACATGTGGTCGTCTACTTGGTTTCTGGGGACGTAGCTACAGGGGTTCAGAGGCAAATTACACCCCAACACAGAAAGAAATACTAGCAGCATATGAAGGAGTGAAAGCAGCTTCTGAAGTGATTGGAACTGAGTCACAGTTGCTGTTAGCTCCTAGACTGCCAGTTCTTAACTGGATGTTCAAGGGCAAAGGTTCATCACTGCATCATGCCACAGATACAACTTGGTCTAAATGGATGGCTTTGATAACCCAGCAAGCACAAATGGGTGATCTTGATCGACCTGGTCTGGTGGAGGTGATCACCAACTGGCCGGAAGGCACAGACTGTACCAAACCTCCAGAGGAGAAAATAACTCGTGCTGAAGAAGCTCCTCCCTATGGTGATCTCTCTGATCAGGAAAAGAACTATGCTTTGTTCACAGATGGTTCCTGTCGTCTTGTTGGGAACAAGGGAAGATGGAAGTCAGCAGTCTGGAGTTCTACCAGCAGAGTTACCGAAGTGAGAGATGGAGAAGGAGAATCCAGTCAGTTCGCTGAGGGAAAAGCTGTCCAACTTGCTCTTGATGTGGCTGAACGTGAAAATTGGCCTATCCTTTACCTCTACACCGACTCATGGATGGTACCCAATGCTCTATGGGGTTGGCCAAAGGACTGGAAGAAAAATGGTTGGCAGAGGAAAGGAAAGCCTATTTGGTGTGCTGATCTATGGCAGGACATTGATGCACGGCTAGAGAGAATTCCAGTGAAGGTGCGGCACGTAGACGCACACGTGCCTAAGAATAGATCCACTGAGGAACATCAACACAACCAGCAGGCAGAACACGCTGCTAAGATTTCTCAAGTTGATGCAATCTCTGATCTTGGCCTTGATTGGAAACACCAAGGTGAACTGTTCCTAGCTCGGTGGGCCCATGATTCATCTGGACATCAAGGCAGAGATGTAACATACTGATGGGCACGCGATAGGTCAATTGACTTATCCATGGATGCTATCACCCAAGTCATCCATGACTGTGACATTTGTGCTGCTATTAAGCAGGCTAAGCGAATCAAGCCCTTATGGTATGGTGAGAGATGGTCAAAGTACAAGTATGGTGAAGCCTGGCAGATTGACTACATCACTTTACCTCTATCTTGTTTTGGCAAGCAGTATGTGCTAACAGTGATAGAGGCCAGCACTGGATGGTTGGAAACCTATCCAGTTCCACATGCTACTGCACGTATCACCATTCTTAGCTTGGAAAGACAAATCATGTTGAGACATGGAACTCTAGAGAGAATCGAGTCAGACAATGGCTCTCATTTCAAGAACAATCTTGTGAAAAACTGGGCCAAAGAGCGTGGTATTGAGTGGACATACCTGTCATGGAAGGTAGAAGAGCCCTTTTGCAGGCCCCATTTGTGCACAGGGTCATGGCTCGCATGAAGGCCAACCATCGAAAAACCAAAACAATATTTCTATCTGCCTGCATGAGCCGAACGGCCCTGAGAAGATCTCTTTCCCAGGGGGGCAGAGGCATAAACATAGGCTATGTTTTGGGATAAAGACCTTGGTTCTCACACCTGATGAACATCTGTTGGGGGCTGACCCCTGGGTGTTTCTACAGGTTGGTTTTGGTAAGAATTATCCAATTGTACGAATTGATTATAACTTTGTACCAATCTGTAAAACTAACGTAAGTCCGCCTGCACTGGCTGAACGCACCTCTTTTGAACACTATAAAAAATGCTGCATTTGCCTTAATTGAGCACCCTTCCCTGCTCTCCTTCTGAATAATACCTTGCCTGCACACGCATCGCTCGGCATTCACACCGCAGCATTAAAGTTACGGCCAGCTCGGGACGGCATGGCAGCGCCCGACCCTCGTCAACTTCAGAAGCCAGCGCTCAGCACGGCCCGGACTCGCAGAGGCCTGGACAACGCGCCTTGAATTCATAATACTCTACGAAACTTCTCAGAACTGCATTTGGACAGTGAGTAACTGATAAAACCTTAATCTAAAGACTGAATAATCTCTCAAGACTTCATGAACTCTCTTAAAATCACAGACTCTCTTCATTTTAGCCATTCTGTGTTTTAATTTGCAACCGCGAACCATGAACTTATGTGGGATAGTTATAAATAAGTTTGGGGAAGGGGATTTCTAGTGTTTTAGTAATTAATCATTTAAGCTTTTTTACAAATCGGCCTCGCATGTTATTCCCCAAAATCCCCCTAAACTCCGTTCCTTGACAATACCCTACTATGCACCAGCTTCAGGGAAGATTGAGCGTTACAATGGTTTGCTGAAAACCACCCTAAAAGCCATGGGGGTTCGAACTCTGAAAAACTGGGACAAACATTTAGCACAAGCTACCTGGTTGGTAAATAGTAGAGGCTCAGTAAACAGAGCAGGACCTGCACAATCAGATTTGATCCAAACAACAGACGGTGATAAAGTTCCTGTCATACGTGAAAAGAATCTGTTAGGGAAAACTGTTTGGGTATTTTCTCCTTCGGGCGAAGGGAAACCTGTCCGAGGGGTGGTGTCTGCTGAAGGTCCTGGTCATACCTACTGGGTAATGCAGGAGAATGGTGAAATCCAGTGTATTCCACAGAGAAATCTAACCTCAGCTGAGAGTTTAAATTCAGAGTGTATAGTACAAGCTGTTAGGAGTTTTCTGTTCTAGGTACCATCGGCGTCCAACAATGAAGGAATCTACAAGAGACTCTGCAGTACGCGAGCACGAACCCAATGTCACCTGGGAGTCCCTGTTCTCATCTCATCTGTGAGGAGACAAACTGTTCTGAGCTTTTGAATCACGTACATCTGAGATAGCTGGAATGAATTGTGAACTGAACTTATAATATTCATTAGTGTAAATATTGGTTTAGATTAGATCAGATAATTCTCAGCGATACTCTAAGTGAAGTAGACAGGGGTGGATTGTGCTAGTTTGAAGCAGGCTAGAATGTTTTGGTGAGAAGAACTAGATTACAGGTTGTAAAGGGAAAACAGTGGTGATGTCTACTTCGCTCACAGTCTTGCTGAATAAGAAACGAAAACATTACATAACACTCTCACCATTTTCTCTCACTCTCGCTTCAGCTGCTGGCTAAGCAACATCTTACTCCCTAACCTCACCTTCCATTTGGCCTAACCCACTTTGCTTCTTAACCTCTTGGCCGAACCTCAATTCTTCTTGGCCATTTTGGCTGCCGAGCCGAGAGAGTGAAAGCACTGCAGCTAGTGCTGCTGGGATCGGTTTTTCTGCTCCGTTCTGCTGCTCTCTGTGGTTCTGAGAGAAGCTAAGGTAAGCAGGGGGGGACTGCAGGGCTGTGGTCTCGCGAGAGAGAGAGAGCAAGGCTGTGATGGGGGCTTGTGACGTCAGCCGCGGGAGATTTAAAACCCCGCCGTGTGCCGCGCCCGCCACCATTTTGGCTGCCGAGCTAGCTGCCTGCGGCTGGGAGCTTTTTTTTTTCCTTCTTTTTTTTTTCTTTTTTTTTTTTTTTCCCCCTTCCTGTTTCTGTCTGTCAATATCACTGTGCACTATGCCCGTCACTCGTGATACGAAGGGCAGGAAAAGCGTGTGCACGCAGACTGACTCGACCCGGGAAAGCACAGGAGTCCAGGCTACTCTATGCAGGGAGTGCTGGAGCCTCTCACTTGCTGTAGAAAGGGAAGGGGAGAACAATTGCACCAGGTGTGAGCAGGTGAACTTCGTTCTCACCTTGGTGGCAGAATTGAAGGATGAAGTGGCCGAGCTGAAGGACGAAGTGTCCAGGCTCAGGTCAATAAGGGAGAACGAAAGGGAGCTGGATCTGTGGGTGCAGGCTCTGCAGATCCCCCCTGCTAAGGAAGCTGCCCCTGGAAACAGTGAGGGATGGGTACAGATCCCTGTCAGGGGGAGTAAGGGAAATCCACCCCGGCCCTCTCCTCCTCTTCCTCTGCCCTTGCACAACAGGTATGAGGCCCTGCATGCAGAGGGCACAGAGGATGAGAGCGCTGAGGAGCATCCAACTGTGATATTGCCTAGGGTGGAGCAGTCCCCACCAAATGTGGTGACTAGCTCCACAAAAAAACAAAAAAAAGAGAAGGGTTATAGTTGTTGGAGACTCCGTCTTGAGGGGGACAGAGGGACCCATTTGTCGTCCCAACCCGTCTCACAGGGAGGTCTGCTCCCTTCCTGGTGCCCGGGGTTAGGGACATCACCAGGAGAATCCCTAACTTAATCCAGCCCTCTGACTATTACCCCTTGCTGGTAATACAGGCTGGCAGGGATGAAATTGAAAAGAGGGGGACCACGGCAATTAAAAAGGAATTTAAGACCCTGGGGAAATTGATAGATGGGGCGGAAGCACAGGTGGTGTTCTGCTCAGTTCCCTCTGTGGCAAGGGAGTTCACAGAGAGGAACAGCAGAACCTATGATATCAACAAATGGCTCAAGGGATGGTGCCAGCGGCGGCATTTTGGGTTCTTTGACCACGGAGGAACTTTTACTGTGCCGGACCTGCTTGATTGTGATGGGGTGCAATTGTCTAGAAGGGGCAGGAGAGTCCTGGCACTGGAGTTGGCAGGGCTCATTGGGCAGGCTTTAAACTAGGTCTGAAGGGGGTGGGTGAGGCAATTACTGTCTCTGAGAAGGAGAGAGTGGAAAGGAAACTAGGGACAATCGAGGAATAGAGAGCCCAGCTGAAGTGCATCTACGCCAATGCACGCAGCTTGGGTAACAAGCAGGAGGAATTGGAAGTCCTGGTCCACCAGGGTGACTATGATATAGTTGCCATTTCAGAAACTTGGTGGGATGACAGACATGACTGGACTGCTATACTGGGGGGATATAACCTCTTCAGGAGAGATAGGCTAGGGAGAAGAGGAGGAGGGGTGGCCCTGTATATTAGGGAGTCAATCCATGCCACTGAGCTTGAGGTGAGGGACGAAGGGGTTGAGAGCTTGTGGGTTAAAATCAGAGGGAGGACTAATAAATCTGACATCCTGGTTGGAGTCTGTTATAGACCACCCAACCAGGATGAGGAAGCAGATGAGATATTTTAGAAACAGTTGGAGGCTGTCTCAAGATCATCAGATCTTGTCCTGGTGGGTGACTTTAACCTGCCAGATATCTGCTGGGAACTTAATTCAGCAGAGAGGAGGCAGTCCAGTGGATTTCTAGAGTGCATGGAGGACAGCTTCATGACCCAGCTGTTAAGCGAGCCTACTAGGGGTCAAGCCCAGCTTGACCTGCTGCTGTCCAACAGGGAAGGGCTGGTAGGAGATGTGAGAGTGGGAGGCTGCCTGGGGTGTAGTGATCACGAGATAGTGGAGTTTTCAATATGCAGGGAGGTAGGGAGGCACTGCAACAAAACCCACACCTTGTACTTTCGAAGGGCAAACTTCAATTTGCTTAAGAAAGTTATTTGAAAATTCCCCTGGGCAGCAGTCCTTGAGAACAAAGGGGTCCAGGATAGTTGGACCTACTTTAAACAGGAGCTCTTGAAGGCACAGGAACTGGCAGTTCCCATGTGCCGAAAGATGAGCCGGCGGGGAAGGCGACCAGCCTGGATGAGTAAACAGCTCCTGAAGGAATTGGGGGAGAAAAAGAGGGTGTATCACCTTTGGAAGGAAAGGAAGGCTTCTCCTGATGTGTTTAAGGAGGTAGCCAGATAATGCAGGAAAAAAATTCGAGAGGCTAAGGCCCAGCAAGAACTTAGGCTGGCCACTTCCGTGAAAGATAATAAAAAGCACTTTTATAAATTTATCAATGCTAAAAGGAAGGGCAAGAAGAGCCTCCACTCCTTACTGGACCAGGAGGGGAACACTATAACTGATGACGAAGAAAAGGCTGAGGTCCTGAATGCCTTCTTCACCTCAGTTTTCAACAGTAAGGAGGGAGGAGTTCAGGGCAAGTGGCCTCTTGAACTGGGGGATGGGGTCAGGGAGCGGTGTGTTCCTCTAGAAATTCATGAAGAATTAGTTCAGGACCTGCTGAGCCATCTGGACACCCACAGGTCCATGGGACCAGATGGGATCCATCCCAGGGTGCTAAGAGAGCTGGCAGCTAAGCTGGCCAAGCCACTCTCCATCATTTTCCAGCAGTCCTGGCTCACCGGAGAGGTCCCAGGAGACTGGAAAATGGCCAACGTGATCCCCATCCACAAGAAGGGTCAGATGGAGGAACCTGGGAACTACAGACCTGTCAGCCTGACCTCGGTGCCAGGGAAACTGATGGAGCAGGTTATCTTGGGGGTGATAAGAGTGCACCTGAGGGATGGCAAAGGGCTCAGGTCCAGCCAGCATGGGTTTAGTAAGGGCAAATCCTCCCTCTCCAACCTGATCTCCTTCTATGATCAGGTGACCCGCTTGGTGGACGTGGGGAGGCCTGTGGATGTGGTCTATCTGGACTTCCGCAAGGCTTTGACACTGTCCCCCACAGCAAACTGCTGGCTAAGCTGTCAGCCCACGGCTTGGATGGCAACACTCTGTGCTGGGTTAGGAACTGGCTGGAGGGCTGGACCCAGAGAGTGGTGGTGAATGGTGCCACATCCAGCTGGCGGCCAGTCACTAGTGGTGTCCCTCAGGGATCAGTGCTGGGCCCCATCCTCTTTAACATCTTCATAGATGATCTGGATGAGGGCATCGAGTCAGTCATCAGCAAGTTTGCAGATGACACTAAGCTGGGGGCAGATGTGACTGAGTTGGAGGGCAGAAGGGCTCTGCAGCGAGACCTTGACCGCCTGGACAGATGGGCAGAGTCCAATGGGATGGCATTCAATAGCTCAAAGTGCAGGGTGCTGCACTTTGGCCACAACAACCCCATGCAGAAATACAAGCTGGGGTCGGAGTGGCTGGAGAGCAGCCAGACAGAGAGGGATCTGGGGGTACTGATTGATACCCACCTGAACATGAGGCAACAGTGTGCCCAGGTGGCCAAGCGAGCCAGTGGCATCCTGGCCTGCATCAGGAATGGTGTGGTCAGCAGGAGCAGGGAGGTCATTCTGCCCCTGTACTCTGCACTGGTTAGACCACACCTTGAGTACTGTGTTCAGTTCTGGGCCCCCCAGTTTAAGAGTGATGTCGAGATGCTTGAGCGTGTCCAGAGAAGGGTGACGAGGCTGGTGAGAGACCTCGAGCACAAGCCCTATGAGGAGAGGCTGAGGGAGCTGGGATTGTTTAGCCTGGGGAAGAGGAGGCTCAGGGGTGACCTTATTGCTGTCTACAACTACCTGAAGGGTGGTTGTGGCCAGGAGGAGGTTGCTCTCTTCTCTCAGGTGGCCAGCGCCAGAACAAGAGGACACAGCCTCAGGCTGAGCCAGGGGAAATTTAGGCTCGAGGTGAGGAGAAAGTTCTTCACTGAGAGTCATTGGCTACTGGAATGGGCTGCCTGGGGAGGTGGTGGAGTCGTCGTCCCTGGGGCACTTCAAGGCAAGATTGGACTTGGCACTTGGTGCCATGGTCTAGCCTTGAGCTCTGTGGTAAAGGGTTGGACTTGATGATCTGTGAGGTCTCTTCCAACCTTGGTGATACTGTGATACTGTGATACCTCTCTCCACTGCTTATAACAAATTTTATCTACCTCTTCATCCTTATTGGGTGGTCTATAGCATATTCCCATCACAGTATCGCTCTTGCTGTCCTTACTCCTGATTCTCACCCATAATGGCTTGACCCTATCATCACTTTCATTAATTTGTGTAGCTTCATATGCTTCCCTAACATAGAGGGTCACTCCACCACCTCTTCTACCTTGCCTGTCTCTTCTGATGACATGTTAGAAGCTTGTATAAAAGTTCAGTGCTCCTGTGAAATGTGAAGGATTAAGTCCTACATAACAAAATAAATTAAATTATTCATTTTTTATACAGTACTTTACTTTGACAAAGTAACTGACAAAAATCTAAACATATTACTATGTACATATATTAGTTAAACACCATTTTTATAAATTCTGCATTTCCTGTTTAACTTCCTCTAGTTTTGGGGGAATTTTTGTGTGTTTGTTTTGGGGGATTTTTTTTGTAGGTTGTGGTTTTGATAAGACAGTTTGTTAATAGTTGTAAATCTTCTAGTCTTGGCAATAGCTACGTAATTTCAACATAATATATCCCTCACGTGATATTCAGTTTTTGTGCAATATTTGTTATATTTATTTTTGGAAAAAATAATAAAGCTGTGTAGATGAAAAAAACAACCAGCCACTAATACCATACCTCTGATCCTTCTGCATTGAAATGATCCAGTGCTTGTTTCCTCAATTCCCCTTTTATTGATCCATCGAGTCTCTAAAGAGATTGAGTAACACAGTTAAAAAGGAGCTTGTGCTATATTCTAGATGGTGCAACTTGAATTCTCAAATGACAAAACAGTTGGAGGGGGAAATAAGAGTAATGTAACACTTAATTTTTCCAATTAATCAATTTCATATTGAAATACTATTTTAGCATATAGGAATTGTCAGTGTTTTCCTGTTCATAAAATTATACTTTGATAAATCTTTCTACAAAAAAGGCACTTTTCCTAAGATAAAGTGGTAAAGATCAATGTTTCTTGGCTAAAACCAGCACAATTCTTACCTACCTGAAAGGGAAACTGACGATACTTCAAATACTCTGCTAGGATATCTAGCATCCTCACCATCTGGGAGAAAATCAGTACTCTGTTGCCACGTTCTCGCAGGCGAATCAGTAGCTTGTCAAGAAGGATTAATTTTCCACTGCTACGTATTAAATGCTACAGGATGAGAAAATGTATGTTTCAAAATAAGTTCACCTCAACACTAATGTACAATGCAGTTGGTTAGACATTCAGTAACTGAACACGAAAGTTTAATAATTTTAGTCAATCCTGATCTGTAAAAGTTCTTTATAAAAGCACTGTAACTTGAAATCAGAGGGAATACTTACTAGTATGTTTTGCATATAAATGCATTTCTATGAGCTCTGGCTCATAAAACAGCATTTTGACATTTTGCAAAAACATTAATTATGCTGTGCTATGAGTTAGAGCAGTTACAGTGTAGACCCAAGTTTTTTTTTACCAAGTAAACAACAACAGAGACTACCTGACTACCGTAGTACTACTTGCTCCTCAATTTGTTTTTTTTAATAGAAATAAGCATTGCTACAATGCCTAATCAAGTCTCTCAGGCAATATAAAATCTTGTTTGTAGAGGTTAACAGGCTTTAGCTAGCTTACAGTATTAAGCCTTCTCAGCTCCAGTTGGTACAACTAGACCAGAAACACAGGTTCATGCTGAATTTAATGTTGAAAACATTGGGCTTCTTTAGTTGAAGAGGCTCAGAACAGAATTTGGGGGAATAAAAAAACTGGAATTAGATGCTTTTATTTTTTATGTCAGAAATGAGAAAGACATATTCATAATTAGAGCTAACAAAGCTTATTCAGATGAACCAAGGAAATCATTGTTATAAGTATGCAATTATTAGCAGTAATGGCTGAACAGTTCTGATAGGTTATAATTATAATGGGTTATAAATTATAAATATAAGTAGTTAGAATGTGCCAAGTTGCAAATGAAATGCCCTTTAGCTTTGATAAGTGTTTTATAATATAAAATAGCTTATGCAGAGACAGCTTGTGATTTCAACCTAATAGTTTTGGGAAAATATTTAAATTATGAACTTCAAAGCTTACAGGGAAAAAAATGGCCTTTAGAGATATTTATGTTGTTATAAACTGCATTGATTATAATGGTCCTTTTATTTGTCGCTGTGGTTCTCAACAGTTTTAGTAGAAAGATTAACCTTTACAAAAAATAAAAATACATCACAATCGCAGATCATCTTTGATAGTGATGTGATAACTGCTTTCATTTATAACAACAAAACAACCAGACTAAGCTTTGGATGTTGATTACTTTTAGCTATTTTCACTTGGTTGTTTGAAGGCATGCAGAGAACAGTGTTAGATTACAAAAATTGCTTAAAGAGATTCTGCAGATTACTTTCTGCTATCAGTGTACCATTGACAGCATTTGCATTTATATTCAATTTCCCTGCTTATTTAACTGCTTTATTTTAACCTGGGTT
The DNA here is from genome assembly GCF_015220805.1 of Pogoniulus pusillus. NCBI lineage: Eukaryota > Metazoa > Chordata > Aves > Piciformes > Lybiidae > Pogoniulus > Pogoniulus pusillus. The sequence goes on from NC_087308.1 coordinate 5,351,420, forward strand.
TAAAATAAGTCCTAAGTTTATTTAGTCTAAAAATACACAGACTATTTCAAACTATTTCTGTCTTGTTTTGATCATAATTCAAGTCAGGGATATCTTATTTAGTATCTATCTCTTTATTATTAATTTCTAGATAAGAAACAGACAAAAAATGTTTCACTTACCTGTAAAACCAAGGATGCACACTTCATAGAGAACTTGTTCTTTCTTAATATACTTTAATAAGAACTAATACATTTCCAGAACACTATAAAATTTCTGTGTGCACATTAGAGACAGAAAAACACTTAAAAAAAAGTATTACCTGTAATGCTTCCTGTTTATTATAGAATTCATTATCATCCGGTGGTTTAATGAGGTAACAATGGTTACAACACTTCTTGAGTTCCATCATGATGTTCAAAAAGCCTGAGGTACTGCCTTTTGAACCTTTACTCAGGGCTTTATAATTCCTGGTTAAAATCCACCTATGATATAGAATGTGCAATGGAAGTAATTTCTAACCATTTGTGTAAATATGAAAGATGTAAGCTCTCAAAATATCATCAGTGCAAATTGTATTACGAGAACTATTACACTTCACTAATTTTCATATAGATATATAATTAAAATATCAGGAATTGAAAAGTAGCGTTACTTACTTGTAATATTGCTTCTGCAATGCACTCATTTCCATCCTCAAAATTTGTTCAACCTTAGCAGGTAAAGACTTTTCTACATCTTTTTTAACTCTTCTGAGTAGAAATGGTTCAAGTTCTTTGTGAAGACTCGCATAACCAAACTCTCTCCCTTTGCCATGCTCCTTTTCAAAATCTTCCCAGGAAGCAAACCTTCAACATATGAAAGGAGAAATGTAAAATAGTGACATACCATGAGCATAGACACGCAAAGACCATCAATATACTATATGCACACAAACACATATGGACTTCTTCCCCACCCTCCTCTGTTTTATTAAATAAATTTCTGAATGTGTAGCTCACAAGAAATTCCAAATATTATGTCTGCAAGTAGGAGAATCAATGTTTCCAAACTTTTACAAAATGAAAATTCAAAGCAGAACTACTGAATTTTAATTTCACCAGTAGATGCCAGACAACAACCTTAGTGGCTTTGCTTATAAGGTTCTGAAGAAGAGAATGCAATGCATACCTCCAAAAATAATTTGAGCCACAGCACTTCGTATTTACAAGATATCTGAAAGCAATATGTGCTCTTATTTATCCCAGATATAAACAGAGAACAGTACAGAATAACGATTACGCAAGTCATAAGGACAAATTGGCTGCTTGACTGAACTACTGGATATAGGGCATGGTAGTACAATGTTGTTTTCATTCATGTTACTAACACAGAAAAGACATCCTCATCCCCATTCTATTTCCCTTGAGTAAATCCATGTGACTTTCCTTTTAGATAAAGATGAAGCATCATTTGGGGGTTCTGAGCCATACATCAATCCATCTATTTGTGGATTGCTAAACCAGAAAGTTACAACTGCTACCAAAACAATTTATCAAGACCATCATGAAAAAATATGTGCATCCATTTTGTATAAAATATTTAAACTATTTCAGAAGGTAATTCTTTATCAATTCACCAAACACTACAATATTCTGCTGTAAGAAATTTGATCATGAAAAAGAAAATAATCACATTCCTTACTTTTCTGGCATGATGAAATGCAGCAAAGACCAAAGCTCTTTGAGAGAGTTTTGCAGAGGGGTTCCAGTAATAAGAAGACGATGATTAGACTTAAAGTCTATTAAAGTCTTGTAGAGAAGGGAATCATCATTTTTTAAACGATGAGCTTCATCAACTCCTATAAATACCCAATTCAGTCCACCAAGGAATGACTTAAAGAAAAGGAGAAGAGGGAAGAAGATATCATATAATTTAATATATTATGCAATTTCTAACATTTCATATGAGGTTATATATACACCATCACTCCTTTTATCTTCATAACAAATGGACATCTATATATTTTTAGTATTTATTATGGTTTTTATGTTTGCTGTATTTGACACGAGGTTATGCAGTCATCTTAACTTTAAAAGTATAAAACAAGTTTATACTTGAGGGGGGAAGAAGGCAGCAAAAAGCTGATCTATACATTTTCAATTGACAAAAAAAAATTCACTATTGACTCTTTCCCGTATGCATGAACAAATTAAATTGAAACCCAAAAAGTAGAATGCTTTTAATTAAAATTTTCATATGCTGTTAGGATTAACGATAACTCTATGTGCTACCATCTTGAAGAAAGTACTAACATACATAATACTACAAAGATCTTTCAGAGTTGTGAATCACAGGTGTTTGGGTCTAAAGGATGGGTTTTTTTTTAGTTCCTGAATGATGGTCTAACAAGAAGGCAGAGGGTTTGAGATGCAAAGAAATTGCTACACCTGATGTGAAGCTCAACCAAACAAGAAAAATAAGTTTTATCCAGTCAATGGTGGGAGGAGGATGCAGAAAGCCTCACCACATACATAAATTCTAAAAGTGCTTAAAGAGAACTTCACTGTGGTATTTCCCACCCATTTAATGGCCTAGAACCCAAATATGTGGCAACTTTAAAGGAGCTTTACATTCTACAAATGATTTTATCTCCCTGAAGAAATGCGATTACCTTATCTTTCAGCAAAATTTCATACGTTGTTAGAAGTATATTAAATTTTAATCGCTTCGTCTGTGGATGCATCCATTCATGAGTTCTTATCTACAAGAAGAATCAAGTGAACTATAAGCTATATGGCCTTATTGACTGGGATGACTTCAGGTACTACAGCAATATAGATGCTAAGTGTCATACAAGAATCTGATCATGAAAATGGAACATAACATGTGAAGCTTCTTTTTATTCTTTAAAGTTATTAAACTGTGTGTGGGGTGTTTGGTGTTTTTTTGGTTGGTTTTTTTTTTTGGGGATCTTTTGATATGTGTGTTCTTTGGGCCTTTTTTTTTTTTTTAAAGGTTATTTACATTTCTCCATTGAGGAAACAAGTAAAGATTATGGCTGTCTGACTTAAATATTTATTTTATCCACCTAAGTAATCACATGGCAAAAGACAACTTATTTTCAAATACAGGGTTGAATTTTTAATCCTTTTTATTATTAAGCAAGAATGAAGCCTTTCACATTAATTTATATGGGATCAACATTATGTTTTTAATTTGCATTTTAAACACATACATTGGTTCAAATAATTACTAATCAAAAATATTTGAGATTAGCGTAAGACAGGAATGTGAAGTGTGTGTTATTTATTACTAATCTTTTTCAATGATACAAAGAAATACTCACCATATTTCTGCTAGTTATATCTCCTAAGTAAACCACAGCATTCATCTGAGGAGCCCAAGTTTGAATCTCTCTTTGCCAAGATGTCAAGGTAGAAAGTGGCACAACTAACAAGAAAGGCCCATACAGTTGATGTTCGTGAAACAAGTAGTTGAGAAAAGAAATTGTTTGTATTGTTTTACCCAGACCCATTTCATCTGCAAGAATACAACTATTCCCTCTGAAAAACAAAACAAAACAAAACAAATAAAATTTATAAATTATTTCAAATTAATACCAGCAAGACTAATTTAAGATTATACTTACTTGCACCATGAGTGAGCAAGCCAATTCAGTCCATTTAATTGATAGTCTCTTAACTCCAAACTCTCATGCCCTCCAATATAAGATGGTTGCTTCTTTAGCGCAACAAATCTCGGCCTCTGTTTTAGAATCTGTCAAAAGCAAATTGAGCATCGGTCCCACTACTAAGTGAAGCTACCAGTATGTCTTCACATAGAAACAAAGTATCTGTAGAAATCTGGTCACCAAGTCTAGTCTTTATTCATTGAACTAGGCCATTTAACAATATCAACCCATTTGCAAGCTAAAATTAGTTTACTGTTAAACTAAATTCCACAACAGAAGTGACATAAATTCCTTCACAAAGGTTACTTAAAAAAATATTCAAGTTAATCAATTTCAGCTTTGAATGGTACTAAAATAAGTAGGGAACAAATATCTAAAAAAGGCTATTCTTAATAGTGATACTTGGTACATATATAAATGCAGATTTCATTACTGTTCTGGACAACATTCAAAAATATTTTATAATATGCATCTTATTTTTGTATGAGTAAAATATGTCAATTTTTTTTTAAATCAAAACTATATAAATCCACTGAAATGACAAACTCACCTTGCAGTCCTTAAATGGAGTAGTCTTGGATTGATTTCTGCTAAAATACTCATCAATACATGCCTGAAATTTTTTGGCAATGAGAGCACCATCTTCCCAGCTACATTCTGAATAAGGCAGACCCTGCCACTTGCAATAGTAATCTGGATAACCAGCTGCTGATTTCTGATTTGAATGAGCTGCAGAAATGCATCAGAGATACCAGATCAATATTCTCCTTCTGTATTTTAAGAGAACACTCAGGTGATAAGACAACATGAACTAGTTTCAGAGCAAAGACAGTATGAAAATTTTTCCCTTAAATTATTAAGGATATTAATAACCTAAATTTCTTAACTAAATTCAACATGCAAGCAATAAACTTGCAACATTCTCAACACTTTCCCATCTGGAAGTTTGTCACATACCAATTATCCTTTCCACTATTTGATACTGTTTATGTAGATCATCTGTAAGTTCCTGCTGGCAGTTATAATATTCCACGTCTTCCGGAGAAGCATTTTTCAGCCTGGAATGGCAATTTATTTGCAGCATTTATTATTGTGCAGTTCCAAAACTTAGCAAACCTGGCATTTTTAAAGCTCTGAATATAAGCACCATAGGAATGCTGCTTAAAGAGCTGCTTTGAAGAATCTACAACTCTGAAATTCCTTCTATAATAGTTGCATCTAGCCTAGGTACCTCATCACTGATGACTGAGAAAGCTCATCAAGAGACAGCTACAGCTTGTACTAATCATGCAGCTCATTCACAATATCTGTTCTCAGCACAGAGTAGTGTTCTCATATATATATATATATAAAACATATAATAAAATGGAATACCAAAACATAGCACTAAAATGTAAGGATTTTTTTCACTTCTTAGTTCTGAAGCTTTAACAGAAGTTTGAGCAAAGAATACTAAATATTGTAATGTTTCAAGTGCTTGAGCCATTTCTGATTTTTTTTAACCTCTGGAGCAATTCCTCAAGTCTGATCAAAATACAATCAATAATAAAATCAGTAAAAGGTAAGATTTAAAACAAAACCAGGAAATTAAATGCTCTTGTTAAAGCATTTATAACAGACGCATTAAAATCTAAGTGCGGAAGTTGCTTCCTTAAAGGCCTGATTTTACAAGATATGAGTACTCTCACGTGATCAGGTAAAGTTGGTATGCTCAGAATCCTACAGGATCATAAGATCATAAGGTGTTAGGGAAGTGGCAGCTTTAAATATTTTTCTTCCTGTTTTAGATACACTTGAAACTATGCCTTTGCAAAGAGGCAATAGAACTCGCAGACACAATGACACGTCAAAAATATTCAATGTGCAAATAGTTATAAAAATACTCACCAGTGCTTTGTTTCCTGATCCTTTTTCTTATAGTTGTCCAGTTTCTTCATTCCTTTAACATTTTGTTGCTTCAGTGTTTCCTCGGTTTCCCAAGTATTATGAATGTGTGACCATCCTTTCCATTTAATAAGATATTGTACTTCTCCTAGCTCCTTTGACTTTTCAAACCCAGTATTTGGGTCACCATCTGCCTCAACTGCATAGATAGTGGTTGCAGCACCAGTGGCTGAGAAAGAAATAACACCATAATACCTGATTAAGCATATACTTCCATAAATTAATCAATAACCCCCATAAATTTCAGAAAGCAATTTGTGATCATTCCTCTTATTTGAAGAATTATGATGTAGCTATATTAACACGCACACAAGTATGCCAAGACTCAAAAATACAACCAAAAAAGTCTGTATCTAACCTACAATATCACATCTCATAAGAATTTTCTTAGCATTCCTAGTTTTTTTAGTAGATCACCTCAGAATGCTCCACTAACACAGCTTGCTGTCATCTTTGAAATATCCTCATCTCTATGAATATACAAGATATTTGACATTGTGCTTAATCAGCCCTGACACTTGAATAGCCTACTATTCAGCTATTACTATGGATGCTATAAATCAAATTCACAGAATCAAAGAATGGGTGAGACTGGATGGAGGTCATCTGGTCCAATTCCCATGCTCAAACAAGGTCACCTAGAGTAATTTGCCCAGGAAAAAGTTCAGATGGCTCTTAAATAGCTCCAGGGAGGGAAACCCCACTATTTTATGGACAATCCGTTCCAGTCCTCAGTCACCTTCAGAGTCAAAAAAGTCTTTCCTCATGTTCATATGGAGTCTCCTATGTTTCAATTTGTGTCCATAGCCTCTCGTCCTGGACACCAATGGAAAGAACCTGGCTCTGTTCTCTTTGCACCCTTCTTCATGTATTTATATACATTAATGAGATCCCTCTGGACATTCTCTGTTCTGTCACATCTTTCTCAGTTTTTCTTCATAGGACAGATGCTCCAGTCCATCATCTTCATGGCCCTTTGTTGGACTCTCTCCAGTAGAGTCATCAGTCTCTTGTACTGGGGAGCCAAATATTGGACATAGCACTCCATGTGCTAGTTTGAGCCTAGCTAGAATGTTTTGGTGAAAGGAATTAGATTACAGGCTGTGAAAAGGAAACAATGGTGATGTGTACTTCACTCATTGGCTTGCTGAGATGTATAGGAACAAGAACATAAATATAGATAACAGTCATTCTCTGGGCTTTGTGGGCTGCACCTCTCTCTCTAACCTAAAGTGCTGTCTATGTGACTAATCCATCTGCTTCCTAACCCCCCTGGCTGACCCTCCAAGCTACCTTAAACATAAAGCAATATCTAGGGTAAGGTAGAGGGGTGGGAAGAAGATGGAAGAGTGGTTGAGAGCCCCTCCTGGGGACTCAGGTTTCTGGGAGAGATGTTGTGTTTCTGTAATACTTTTTAACTTGTATATTTCTGTATATAACCATATATACTGTAAATATCTGCTTGTATATTGTGCTAAGCTGTAAATATAAAGCTTCATTCCATTTCCAGAACTGGCTGAGTCTAGTCTGGGTGATTTTCCAAAGTGTGTGTGTGGGGGTAACACCCAAACCATCACACCTCAGAATGCTGAGTAGAGGGGAAACATCATCACCCCTCAATCTGCTACTTGTGAAAGCCAGGTGAATTAGTTGGGGCAGGAATTATAAAATATGTAGTTATTTTATTTCCAAAAAGCCCCACCCACAAACTATATACAAACTAGTTAAATTTGGGTTCTAATTCAGTTGGGGAAATCTTCACAAGGATGCTTATGGGCAATGCATTAATTTAGGAGAATCAGAAAATTGGAAAAGTTTAGCCACAAAATGGCTTTGTCCCACTTATAAATAGGCAGCCCAGAGCCCTAGGGAAAGTCTGTTCTACTCACGGCAGTGGAGTAGAATTCAGAGAGTCCCTGGCTCCCTTGCAGCAGTGTTGGAATTGCTTGCCATCTTGTTAGCCGTTGAGAGGCTTCTAGATCTTCCCAGGCTCTAGCAGGGTGCTGGGAAAGAGGCAGACAATCTCTGACCTGATCCTGGTTCCTCTTGGCATGGAGGTTTGCAGAGGTGCAGGCAGGATCTCTTGCAGATGTGCAGAGAGCACAATGTCAGTGGCACTTCTCATCATGGTGTGAGGCACTTAATGCCTTCTCCTGATAAACTTGAAGCACTTAAGTTTCCAGGCAGTCCAAGCCCAAAACATCAGGGCTAAGCTGGTCTGAAGCACAAGGCAGAGCAGAACACGTTGTCCAAGCAGAGAGCAGTGAGGCAGAGCACGTTGTCTGAGCAGAGCAGAACGTAGAGCAGTGCAGCACACACACTGAGGCAGAGCAGTGAGGTAGAGGCAGCACAACTACTTGCAACTTAGTCCAAGTGCAAAGGCTCCTTTGTCCACAGAGATTCACCAATCAGAATGGCATTTGCAAAACTGACCACATTAGGTGAAACAAGGGCTTGCTTACCCTTATTTGGGCAAGACACAAGCACATAAACACCTGTGGGTACCTGTTTATCACTTTGAGAGGGGACATAATGGCCATTTTCCATAATATATGCTTTGTGTGCATCGCAGGGAATAAATCTCCTTCTACAGCACGTGGGAGTTTGGATTGGGCAGGGTCAGCTCAATTAGCAGATCCTCTGGTGTTAACTAACCAAGTGACTTGTGCTAAATGTACATCCCAATTTTTAAAGGCCCCTCTTCATTGCTTTCAGGGTGTTTTTTATCAGCCATTGTAATGTTTGCTCTTCCCAGCAGCTGCTGTGTGATAAGGGATGTGATACACCCACTCGATGCCATGGTTCTTGGCCCAGGTGTCTATAAGGCTGTTCTGAAAATGAGTCCCATTATCTGACTCAATTCTTTCTAGGGTGCCATGTAGCCATAGGACTTGTTTTTCAAGGCCTAGGATGGTGTTAGGAGCAGTAGCATTTAGCACTGACTATGTTTCCAGCCATCCAGTGGCTGCTGCCACCATTGTAAGCATACAGCATTTGCCTTGGTGGGTTTGTGGCAGTGTGATAGAACCAATTTGCCGGGCTTCCCCATATTTATAATTCAGCCATTGCCCTCCATATCACAGCAGCTTTACCCACTTGACCATAGATTGCAGCACACATTTCACTTTCATGGATAACCTGTGCAATAGTGTCCGTGGTTAAGTCCACCCCTTGATCTCAAGCTCATCTGTATGTGGCATCCCTTCCTTGATCACCTGAGGTGTCACGGGCCCACCAAACTATAAATAATTCTCCTTATGCTGCCACTTCAATCTTAGCAGCCTGAACTACCTGCTGTTTGTTTTGATGTTCTTCAGACTCTTGGGCACATAGGCACCTACATGACGTACATTCACCACCAGGTTCTCTACCCAAGTGGCAATGGCTTGCCACAGTTCAGCTGCCCAGATGGGTTTACCTCTGCATTGCCAGTTGCTTTGCTTCCACTGCTGCAGCCACACCCCCACAGACCATTTGCCACCATGCAAGAGTTTGTATAGAGATAAAGCACTGTCCAACTTTCTCGCTCGGCAATATCTAATGGTTTTCACCTCTGCAAACTGACTCAATTCACCTCAGCAGCTTCCACAGTCTGTCATGTAGGACTCCACACAGCAATCATCCACCTTTGCTGTTTTCCCACAATGTGACAGGACCCATCAGTGAACAGGACATATTGTTTCTTGTTATCTAGCAATTTGTTGCATGGTGGGGCATCCTCAGCATGTGTTACCTCTGCCTACTCCAGTAACATCCCAAACTCTGTCTTCTAGCCAGTTTGTGATGACTTTGAATGTTTAGATTGGTTAATGGCATCCCCTGGAAGGTAGTCCTGAAGGACAATGGAGTCCAGGAAGGTTGGACATTCCTCAAGAGGGAAATCTTCAAGGAACAGGAATAAGCTGTCCCTGTGCATAGGAAAATGAACCAGCAGGGCAAAAGACAGGCCTGGATAAGTAGAGAGCTTTGGATAGAACTCAGGAAGAACAGGAAAGTCTACTGGCTATGGAAAAAGGCTCAGACAACTCAGGAAGAGTACAAGGCTCTTGCAAGGATATGTAGGGAGAAAATTAGAAAGGCCAAAGTTCAAGGACAATGAATGGCCTATGAGGAGCAGCTGAGGGAGTTTGCGCTGTTCAGTCTGGAGAAGAGAAGGCCAAGGGGAAACCTTATAGCACTCTACAACTACCTGAAGGGAGGTTGGAGCGAGAAGGGGGCAGCCTCTTCTCTTTGACAAGTGTAGATGAAAGAGTTTCAAGCTGCACCAGGGGAGGTTTAGGACAGATATTAGGAAATACTTCTTCACTGAAAGGGTTCTCAAACATTGGAATGGTCTGACCAGGGTGGTAGTGGTGGAGTCACTGTCCCTGGGGGTGTTCAAGCAGCATGTGGACCTTGTGCTTACGGACGTGGTTTACTGTTGACCCTTCAGTGATGGGAGGGACAAGGATTTGACTGGATGATCTTGGAGGTCTCTTTCAACCAGATATACTCTGTGATTCTGAATATTCCCACTGATGCAATGTTGTGGTAGTAATTGGCACCTGCTGTTCTTTAATGTTCAGCAGCCCCACTACAGAAGGGTCCCCTGAGAGACCAAGCATAATGGACAACTGTTCCATTTCCTCTGTCCCTACCAATTCTTCTGCCCCTATACCAAATGCCCATCACTATCCTTTTGGATCCTTGAAGTATCCTCTTCTAAGGTAATCTATACTACGGATGTACAGGGCCCCTGCACCAGTCACAATGGGGTGTTTGTGCCATTCATTCTTGGTTAGGCTCAGCTCAACTTGCAACACACAGGTGTTGGGATCCCCCTGCCACACCAGAAATATAGATGAGTTTAACCTCCTCATAGCTTGATGGCTGTGGCCGTTTGAGCTGATCCTCTAGCTCAGACATAGGGGAGAAATGAACATTCCAGGGATAGGACACATAAATGGCAACAATAGATAAATTAATATAATTTCATTGGAGCATCAAGAGCTTAATGTCTAGAAGCACAGTTTGTTCTCCCCCTTCACCCGCTGGCTTCTGCTGCTGCAGCTTCGCTTATCTTCCCCGGCTGCTGTTTTGGCTACTGCTGCTTCTGCTGCTTCGCCGCCGCTTGACCCCCTCCCCATCTCCCTTAAGGTTATTGTATTGTTTTCTTTTTTTTCTTCCTTCCTTCCTTCTCTAGTTATTATTTCTCTTTACATTGTTATACTTATATTATACGAAAATACAATTTCATCTTTCCCTGACTTTCAAAAAGTAGGGGGGGTTGTGTTGTGAATTTTCTTCCCGGGGGAGGGATCAGCCCAAACCCGGGACAGGACTCTTTTTTGGCACCTTAACGTGGGGCACGATCTTGGCTTGTTGTTTTGTTTTTTTTCCTTTCCCCCTGTTGATTCATAATCAAAATAAGAACATCAGGGAAAAATGAAGTTGTTTGATATATTCTGGCCTATTATTGCCTCAATTCTGACTCTGTCGGTTCAGCAGTGTTTTACAACTATGGTGCACTACCAGGTGTGTTCATTCTTTGCTAAGATGGTCTGGGACTCGGTAAAAGCTGTGCTAAGGAAGGTTGGAGATGTTGTTAGGAATATTTTAGGGTTTAGGAATGTCGTTGAGGGTGTGCCGTATGTGACATTGGTGTCAGAGACTAGGAGTTATCTGGAAGAGATGAGCTACCCAGTAGCATGCCTAATATGTGTGAACTTGATGTTTTTGGCTGCTATTGTAGGTCTGGTTATAGTGTGGAGACGAGAGAAATGCAGGAATAAACAGGCTGTAAGTGAGGTTTTTACCTTCTCCGGAGGCAATAGTAGGGAGCTAAGGGTTAAAGAAACAGTCTGCAACCGAAGCGGGGGAGGGAGGGCCACGGCACCGGGCAGACGGACTGCTCGCAGGGCAGTGAAACGTCCTGCCTCGGAGCCTTTGAGAGGAGAAAAGATTGTTGGACATGGCCCGTACCCCACTGACCCTGAAGCATGGAGGCAGGAAACAATCTGGTTCCCATTCGTACCTAATAGAACGGAGGAAAGTAAAGGTAGAGGCGATGGAACCCCTGCAGAAGTGCAGTCACAAAGGGCTGCTGCGGCGGCGGCAGATCTGGCTGCAGACGGTGTGGGCTATGGCAAAGTTCCTCGGACAGATAAAGTTGAGGAACTGGTTTGTGGAAAATGCGGCTCGAACGTTTTGATCTGTAGGAGGGTCGCTGACACCAGAGCCTCTGCCAGCAGAGAGGCTGCTGAGGCAAAGATTCTTTCGCCTGCAACCAGGGGACTGGAAGCGGTCCCAGGGGAGGCGGCGAGGTCCTCGGAAGGCGAACCCACTAACGCCATCAAGCCTGCTAATGCCACTGCTCCTGCCTTAGCCCCGTTTGCCTCTGCTGAGCCGGCTGCTGTTGCTGCTGTGGGGAAGGGTCCTTCTGCCTCAGCCTCAGCCCCACTACCGCGTGTGGAACAGAGCCAGGCAGACAAACAAAACTCAGATGATTCAGTGAAAACCACCTCCCAGAGTAAGACAGAGTATACCTTAGATAAGGTCTCCCTTGCCCTGGTTAAAACGAGGAGAAAAATGGCAGCTAGCCTTGGGGGTCGAGATAGCTCAGATGACAATGGGGATAAACCAGAGCAGGGTGAACAAAAGGAAGAGGATCCAGGAGAAGGTACATCGTCTGGTGTGAAGGCCAGTACCCTTGTGGGCACAAGGAGTGGAAAGGCAAAAGCAAAGGAAAAACATATTCAGGAGACGGATGATAGTGACGATAGTGATGATGAGGAGGGAGCCCCGTTGCCAAGGAAGGAGGTCAGGCATATTAGGCAAGACTATGCCCGGAAAGAGCGAGAACTGCTGATGAGTTGGCTGAACAGATGCTGGCATGGAGGCATGGACACCATAAAAATAAACCCTCCGACAGTAAGGCAGTTGGGAGTTTTCTCGAGAGACAATGGCATAGATAAACACTTAGGACATCTCGGTGGCAACTCTAACCTCTGGTCACGCGTATTGACAGCTGTGGTACTGCGGTACCCTAACAGGGATGATTTACCCTGGAGACCCTTACACTGGAACACAATTGAACAGGGGGTTCAGTGCTTGCTGCGAAGCAGCAGAAGCAGCAGTAGCCAAAACAGCAGCCGGGGAAGATAGGCGAAGCTGCAGCAGCAGAAGCCAGCAGGTGAAGGGGGAGAACAAACTGTGCTTCTAGACATTAAGCTCTTGATGCTCCAATGAAATTATATTAATTTATCTATTGTTGCCATTTATGTGTCCTATCCCTGGAATGTTCATTTCTCCCCTATGTCTGAGCTAGAGGATCAGCTCAAACGGCCACAATGGCATCAGAGTATACTGTGTGCTTGTATCTACTAGAGCCTTATACTCCTGCAAGTCTGACATGCCAGGGCATCAGATCTATGCCATCTAGTAAAACAGATTGTCCCTCTCCTGCACCTGGCTGGAGGCAGGGCATTTCTAATTCTGACTGGAATCACTTGCCTCCTGTAAAGATGGTTTGGAAGTCCCTTTGGGAAGATCAGAAGCAGTATCAATTCCTCTGGTCTTTTTGGGCAATTTTCCAGTGGAAACTGGGTCAGCATTCTTCTTGGAAGAATTTCCTTGTACTTCAGATTCACACATCTAGGACTGAAGTGTGTTTTTTGTCTCATTTCCTCATGTCATCCCCATGGTCACATAACCACAGGGTACTCCATGGTGTGTACCTCACAGATTCTCTTGGACAGGGAAGTGCCTGCTCCCAAGAGCATCCTGGGCTGCATCAAAAGAAGCATGGCCAGCAGATCAAGAGAGGTGACTATCACTTTGCTCTGGTAAGACCTCGCCTGGAGTACTGCATCCATCTCTGGAGCCCTTAATACGAGAATGACATGGACCTGATGGAGCAGGTCCAGAGGAGTGCCACAAAAATGACCGGGAGGTTGGAGCACCTCTGCTACAAGGACAGGCTGAGTGAGCTGGGGTTGTTCAGCCTGGAAAAGAAAAGGTTCTGGGGAGACATAATTATGACCTTCCAGTACCTGAAAGGGGCCTACAAGGATGGAGAGAGACTGGTTACAAAGGCCTGCAGTGATAGGACAAGGGGCGATGGCTTCAAATTAGAGAAGAGTAGATTTAGATTAGATGTTAGGAACAGATTCTTTACCATGAGGGTGGTGGAACACTGAAACGGGTTGCCCAGGGAGGTGGTTGAGGCCCCATCCCTGGAGATATTCAAAGTGAGGCTTGAAAGGGCTCTGGGCAGCCTGATCTAGTTGAGGATGCCTCTGCTTACTTCAGAGGGGGTTGGACTAGATGACCTTTAGAGGTTCCTTCCAACCCATTCTATAATTCTATAAATATGGGACCATAGAGGCAGGGAATAGGACATGTTCTCTTTGAACTGCTGGAATTCCTGGGACAGTTCCTCCACAGCCAAAATGCAGGCCTATACAGAGGACATGAGATTCCCATCATATTGCAGGAGTAGGCTAGTCAATTTGTGGATGCATTTCTTGCTGACAGAGGAAATGATTTGATAAACATGAGCAATCCATGCTGCGAAGAGTCCTTGAAGCACATCTTGGAGGCAGGAACTAAGGCGATAAAACATCCCCCCACGTCCAGCTGCAAGGGGGCAGGATCTGCTTGCCGCAGGAGGCTGGCCCCATAATTGTTTAGTTTAAGCCTTAACCTATCTCTGTCTCACGCATAGCCTTAACCTATCTGTGCCTTCCACATGTACCAAACTTAATTAAGCTAGCTGAATACACTTCTAAGTTTGGCATAAAAGGCACTGTATCACTGCAATAAAGGGAGGACGATTTAACCACATTGGTATATGTCATTACTCTGGATGCCCTTTCACTGACATCAATTCATCCTCCATTTGTCCTTGGCGGTCTTTCCAGGATGCTACTGCCAATGAGTTGGCATATGACAGTGGTGCACTCCTTAGAAATTTCCTCCACGTGGCTGGTGTGCATAGGATTTCATCTGGGCAGCTACTCATCATTCAGATCATTATAGATCATCACCTCCAGCACAGTTAATCCCCTCAAGTACTGGATGCCTTTCTCCATGGTGCTCCACTTGCCTAAGTGATCCAGAACAACTTCCTTGAAATGATACCTATCCTTCACACCTGACAGAAGTCTCCTCCATTGGCTGAAGGCTTGTGCCTGTTTTCCAATGACCTTGTCAATGTCCCTTCCCTAGACAGGGATCCTAACTGCTTTGCTTCCCTGCCCTCTAATTCCAAACCACTGTCCCCATTATGCCCAGCATTGGAGCAGCCAGGTGATAAATGGGCTTGCCTGGCTAGGCGACAGCATCCTTTCATATGTCCTGAAGCTTGCCCAGGGATAGAGATTGGGTGATTACCTCTGGCTCTTCTTCCAGTTCTTGTGACGACACTAGTTCATGTCATCCCTTGTGAGCAAACTTATTTTTTCATGGATTTCTTTTTCCATACAGGGGTGACTGACAGTGCCACAGGCTGTTTCTCTGGTGCAGCTGCTATGCCTGCTGTTGGAGTCTGAGCAGCCATGGTGCCTGACAGTCTGTTTGCTGATTCAGAGACCTTCTCTTGCCCCTGGGGACACTGAATAGTGATGAGAAGGGTTTGATAGGCACTGGCCAGGCCCAAACACATCATAGTGATATCTGTACCCCTCTGCATTACTCTAGACAAGACCTGGGACACATTCAGGAGACAGCAACAAGAGCAGGCTGGTCTGGGTGTCCCAAGTATGTTAAAAATTCTCAGACTATGAAAAAGTGTTCTCCGCTGTCCTTTCCATCAATTGTGAGAGATTACTGATAAGCAACAGTGCTACATACAAATACCAGCTTAACCTAGTGACCAGTGGAATAATCATATCATAATTCAACAATATCCAGTACAGCAACATGATAGTTCTGATCTATTTCCCCGAGGTGAGAAACATCACTACAGAGAGCACATAGAGCACGTAAGGATTTACATAGCAGAACCATGACAATAAATACTTGAACACAGTGAATATACTAAGAGGAAAAAAGCATATATCAGAACTATTTTGACAAGCTTTAGTCAATTTTTTTTATTAGCTCAATCCTTTCATGACCTATATTGGGCACCAAAAAGAACTGTTATTGTTTTAACTCATCTGGCAGCTGAGTTCCAAACAGCTGCTCACATGGGACAGGAAGGAGGATCAGAAGCAAAAGAAAAAATAAAAGCCCTGTGGGATGAGATAAGAAGAGATTAATGGAATAATACAAAAAATATCTGATTTTTTAGGAGAGAACAAAGCGAGGCAAAGCAAAGTGAGAAAAACAAGGGGTGGAGCAAAACCTGGAAGTGGAAGAGAAGAATGAACCCTGGAAACAGGAAGCACATGACATCACAGTCCAAACTCCCCCCATCATCCTTTGTCCTTGCTAGTCCTTTCATTATACAGCAGGCATGACATCAGCATGGTATTGAATACCCATTAGCTGATTGTCATGGGTTGAGTTGAATCTGCTGCATCATACTGCATCATGCCAGCTTCAAAATGAAAGTGCTGATTGGAGCAAAGTATCATGGGCTTTGAAGTTCTGGTTGCTGTTTTCAGTTTCTGGATTTGGGGTGTTCGCATTTTCCACTGGGTTGGCTGCAGGACAGGGAAAGGCGCAGTTAGGTTATTGGCTTCTGCATTTTGCTGCGCTTTTCTGCAAAGTAGGCTAAGGTATGTGAGAAATATATGTTTGATTCGA
Organism: Pogoniulus pusillus; assembly: GCF_015220805.1. Classification (NCBI taxonomy): domain Eukaryota; kingdom Metazoa; phylum Chordata; class Aves; order Piciformes; family Lybiidae; genus Pogoniulus; species Pogoniulus pusillus. Next base: position 5,367,747 of record NC_087308.1, read on the forward strand.
TCAATTTGTGGCAAGAGGCCACAGACAAGGGGGAGAAGGGGGATTTTGAATGGAGCTGCACTCCTTGCACAACCATCACAAAAATATACACTTGGCTTAAGATAACAGAGCAATAAATAATTAGAAACTAGAAAGGTTGGTGGAGGAGGGAGGCAGGTGGAAGAGACAGTCTTTGTGCATGAGCAAACAGAGGAAGAGTCATACAAGGGACACTACTAGTTTGGAGTTCATGGAAAGGACACTTGAGGAAGACCCCTTACTTCATCACTGAATGTGGGAAGCTTTCTCCTGCAGCGGAGCATGAAATGTAAACATCAGGCCCTGTGATGAGAAGTGTCCTTGGAGCCTTGAGGCTCCCAGGGCCTGAGCCGGCGACTATGAGCAACCCACGCACAGCTGTCAGGGGGTGGAATCTGCCTTCCCCCGGGGCGGACGCAGCCCCAAGGGGGGCTGACCCTGGCCAGCCCCCCTGGGTAGTACTCACAGGTTGTTTACCACAGGTAACCTATCTCTGCCTTACACATAACTTGGGGCCAATCTGTACTGTCCACTTCTGCCAGCCCCAGGCTGGCTGGAAACACCTCCTCTGAGCACTATATAAGACACTGCACTACCCTAATAAAGTTGTACTGATGTACTGATGCACAGATGCCTAGAAGCTGCTGTCTCGAGTCGTCAGTACCCCGATCTCGCCTCTCGCCAGCCTCCGTACCCCGACAACTGAAGACCACCAGAGGGACCACCAGATAAAAAGAGACATGTGTGGAAGTGACACCTCCCATTCTTAAAACTGATAAGGAAAACCCAACCTTTTCTTAGAATTAGTAAAGAATATGTAATAGAATAGAATTAGTAAAGAATATGTAATAGAATAGGATATAAAAAGAGAAAACTGAAAACAAAAGATGTGCGTTAGGGTAGAGCAGAGTCTCCCTGTGCACCCAGGCCTGTACATTGCTTGATTCCTGCAACTCTATTAAAAGCCTTATTTTGCATGAACATAATTTTATGCCTGTTATTTATGACAGGTAATTATGCATGATCTATTTTTCAATAAAACACTTTATCTCAACTTGGTGGTGCTGGGAGTTGTGTTACTTTCTCTCTCATCTGTGTGGAGAGGTGTCCCAGGTTGAGGCTACAGGGTTAAAAAAAAAATTCTGGGGACTAGAAGATTGTTACTCAATCCCATAATTCTGCTATCTCTTTATAGACTCACAACAAGGTCCGTTCATTCTCCTTTCCTCTTCCTCCTGCCCTGAGTGTGTGATGGGAGCCAATTTATCAGGAACATGTAAGCAGTAGGCCTCTTGGATGGTGGAGGCGTTGGGGGGGGGGAGGATTGGAGCACTGGGGAATGTAGATTTAGGTTTTTTGGGGATGGGGGAAACTTCAAGGGGGTTTGCCATGATAATTGCTTTGTAATGTCTATCGCTGTATTCTCTCTCTCTAAATATAATTCTATATTTTCTCTCCAACTTGATTTGAGAGTTTAATCTCTGTCGTCTCTCTTTAAAAAAACTACAACAGAATTTTGGTGGCCCGTACGGGGAATCGAGATGGTTGGTTTTTCCTGGACTGAATTGGAGAAAAATACAGAATTAGAGCTTAGGAAAAATGGTGCCTCTTAGTGAAACTGGTATGGAGAGTTGGAAGGCTTGGAGAAGTGAGCCACTCCCCTCCTGGGTGGCAGAGGGGGGATAGAGAAGCGGCGAGAAGCGAGTTGAAAGGCCTGAGGTGGTTGATGACGATACAGGACCCCCACCCCTGAAGCGGCCACGGCTCTTGCTGACCCACAGCAGGGTGCCGAGCGGCCCTGCACGGGGCGAGCTGGAGGGGTGGGGTAGAGCGGAACAGGCAAACCCGCGCATTTTTTCCCCTCCTGATGGGAGTCTGTGGGCGGTGGAAACGCAGGCTGCTCTGGCTGTGCCGGTGGCCTCCCCTGGACCCATAGATCCAGGCAGCATTTCAAAGATGGTGCCACGCAGAAGCAGCGCCGTCTTACTCGGCGGGCTGATGGCCATGGTGGCCACCCTCTTGCTGGGCACAGCCACTCCCTATTCAGGGGATGAGCTGGCGGCTCCATAAGAAATGGCTGTGCCTCGGTACCCCTCTTGTCCCAGCACAGGCAGGCTGTGGCTCTAGACGTTGAGTCTGCATTTGGAGTGTGTCCTGCTGGGGAATATGCAGAGAGCAGCGATGGGGATCTCCTTCCCCCGCTGCAACTCAGTCTTAACTTTACAGTGGCGGAACTGGTGGTACTGAGCATGGGAGAGGGTTTGCCCCGCTTCCCAAGCACACTGGCTGGTTCTGCACAGACTAGCCAGCCAGGACTAGTGGCAGCCCTGAAGTCGAGTTCGAGGGGTAGGGCGAGCCGCAAGGGTGCCCTGATGGTAGCACCTCCTCTGGCCGGTGAGGCAGTGGTGAGGATAGATGCTCCTGGTCAGGCAGTGGTTCCTGTGAATGGCACTGATCCCGTAGAGGATTTCTTTCCAATTCTGCTACCTCCTCCTTGGCCACCACCAGAACCTCCTCCTTTTCAGTTGTCTGTTGAGAAGGTGGAGGGAGAGGTGCTGGGAAAGTTTAAATAATTTTGAAGTAATTCTGTTTAGATTGGGGAAGAAAAATAAGGGCACAGACTGGTGGTGTGGTGGGTTCACTTCTGATTGTGCAGCTAGAGCAGAGGAACTGCAGGACGGTACCCTCGGGGTGGTGGATGGCCTGGTACAAGAAACAAGTGGAAGCATGGGACTCTTGTAGATACTGGAACTCATCTGTGGCAGAGAGATGGAATTCATCTGCGATGAAGAGATCTTCACTCCTGCATACGTGAGAAGTGAACTGGAGCAACAGCTTGAAGAATGGAAATGAACTGGACTTAGTTGCCCCATTTGACTGCCCCAGGGGTGGAGATGCCATTTGAGACGTAGACTGAGCCAGATTGTGCCGAGAAGGACTCTAAGAGAATCTGCAACAAGTAATTGAGACTTTGCAGTGGGCAGTTGCTTGGATGCATGGACTGCAAAGATTTGAGTGAGAATGGACTGGGACTCTCCATTATTTGATGTTGAGTGCTGCTGAGCACAATGCAGATGGAAATAGAGTTCCTTTGTTTGTTAAAATAATTTGTTGGAAGAATTGTATGGGTGTTTTCTGCCTTTGGGTGTGGATATAACCTGTCCAAGGGGTGGTTATTTCCTGGTTGGGGAAGTCCAGGACATGCATGTTGGGCAATGCAGGAGGGTGGCAAGATCAAGTGTGTTCTGCAAAGAAGTTTTGATGTGGACTAAGGGAGTTTGAGTATGTACAAGTTGTTATTGAGTCTCTTTCAGATAGTTGACGTCATCTGAGAAGTCCCATTGGATGAGAAGAGTTGTGTCCAGGATCTGAGCAACAGATGGGTTTGAAGAAAAGCACCAGAACGATGCAGGATTTTGATGGCATTGTTCACAATATAGACAATCTATTTCTAGTTAGATGAGTAGTGTGATGAGCAGGAATTATGGGATTGAATATAGGGGTGGAATGTCTCAGGTTGAGGCTATAGGGTTAAAAAAATTTTCCTGGGACTAGAAGATTGTTATTCATTCCCATAATTCTGCTATCTCTTTATAGACTCACAACAAGGTCAGTTCGTTCTCCTTTCCTCCTCCTCCTACCCTGAGTGTGGCGGCATGCTAGTTTGAAGCAGGCTAGAATGTTTTGGTGAGAAAAAGTAGATTGTAGGCTGTGAAAGGAAAACAATGGTGACTCCCTCAGAGTCTTGCTGAAGAAACAAAACCATCATATAACACTCTTGCCATTTTTTGTCTTCTCCCTAGCTGGGCTTTGACTGAGCTGCATCTCCCTAAGCTCACCTGCCACTCACCTTTCCTTAACCTCTTGGCTGAACCTCTATTCTTCCTTAGGACTGGGGTAAGGTTGAGAGGGGCAGGGGGAAGGTAAAGGGGTGGTTGATAGCCCCTCCTGGGGACTCAGGTTTCTGGGAGGGGAGTTGTGTTTCTGTATTACTTTTACCTTGTATATTTCTGTATATAACTGCATATACTGTGAATATCTGCTTGTATATTGTGCTAGCTGTAAATAAATAGCTTCATTTATATTCCCAGAGCTGGCTGAGTCTAGTTGGGTACTTCTAAAGTGTGGGGGGGCGGGAAACACCCAAACCATCACATATTTTAATTTGGCTTTCCCCAACGTCGGGCAAAATTCATTTGAGTGACTGTTAATTAACTCTGGGAATCCGAATGAAGCGAATGAAGCAGCTATTTTACTTAGTGAGGGCCACTGTGTGGCCCGCTTTCTGTTTTCTTGCGCACAATTGGATCAAAGACCAAATTGGTTATTTCATGCTTAATGTAGTTTTTAAGAAGGTCAAAGCTAAACTCACAAGCATTTTCTGGTCCTGGGGTGATCTCATTCTTGGGTATGCTGGTTTTAATGTCACTGAGAATCTTACCAGTAACATTACAGGGTTATTTACCAATAATATTACATCCAATCAAAATACTGCTTTAACTACCACATTGATGAGGGTAATTTACCCCAGAACTGAGATGCCAGACCCTTCTTCAGAATTTTACGCAAGGCAAATTGTGGCATGTCTGGTGTGTGTCATCCTGGGTCTTATAATTTTTGGGTTTATAATACTTCTAACATTCTGTGTAAAAAATTCGAATGCAATGCCTGTAAAAACTAGGAAGGTCTCTGTCTCGAAAGCGAAAGGGACAGTGTCCCAATAACAACTACCTTATCCCCAGCCAAATTCAGGGACAGTCACTACACCTCCCTCAGCAGATTCTGGGAAGGCTGCCAACACTCCTAGCGGGAATAATAACAAAGATAAGACGGCAGGATTGGCAGAATGCACCTTGCATTCTGGGAATTGACTTTTTGAGACAAGGATGTTACAAAGATCCTAAGGGTCACAAATGGGCTTTTGGAATAGCATCTGTAGAGACTGAGGATGGTAAATTGAAATTGTCCATTAGACCTGAACTTTCAGATGAATCTGCAGTTGTGGGACATCATGACATAGAGGATATGGAGGTGCCAATTGCTACTCAAACTGTGCACCACAGGCAGTACAGAACTAACCGTGACTCTTTGTTGCCCATTCATCAGCTGATTCGTCAACTGGAGGATCAGGCTGTCATAGAGAAAGTTCATTCACCTTACAACAGTCCCATCTGGCCTGCGCGTAAACCTAACGGAGACTGGAGCCTGACAGTTGATTTTCGTACCCTCAACGAGGTGACTCCACCTATGAGCGCAGCTGTGCCGAACATGCTGGAACTCCAGTACGAGCTGGAATTGAAGGAGGCTAAATGGTATGCTACCATAGACATTGTTAATGCTTTCTTCTCTATTCCCATAGCAAAGGAGTGCAGGCCTCAGTTTGCATTCACCTGGAGAGGAATCCAGTACCAGTTCAACCGTTTGCCTAAGGGGTGGAAACACAGCTCAACCATCTGTCACTCAGTCATCCACAATGCACTGGAGAAAGGTAAAGCTCCAGAGCACATCCAATTCATCGACGACATCATTGTGTGGGGCCAAACTGCTGAGGAAGTCTTCAAGAAAGGTAACAAAATCATTGACATTCCGTTGCAAGAAGGTTTTGCCATTAAGAGAGACAAGGTGAAAGGACCTGCCAGAGAAATTCAGTTTCTGGGAGTGCGGTGGCAGGATGGTCGCCGTCACATTCCACAGGATGTGATCAACAAAGTCTCCACCATGGCAGTTCCCACCAAAAAGAAGGAGACTCTCTCTTGGGTGCAGTGGGATTTTGAAGACTACACATTCCTGGTTTCAGTCAGATTGTCAAACCTCTGCATGATGTGACTCGCAAGAGAAACAATTTCGAGTGGGGACCTCAACAACAAGCAGCCTTTGATTAGATCAAGCGAGAAGTAGTCCATGCAGTGGGCTTGGGACCTGTGCGATCTGGTCCGGACATTAAGAACACTCTGTACACGGCTGCCAGTGACAACGGTCCAACTTGGAGCCTTTGGCAGAGAGCTCCAAATGAGACATGTGGTCATCCACTTGGTTTCTGGGGTCGTGGCCACAGAGGTTCAGAGTCAAATTACACCCCAACAGAGAAAGAGATACTAGCAGCTTCTGAAGGAGTGAAAGCAGCTTCTGAAGTGATTGGAACTGAGTCACAGTTGCTGTTAGCTCCTAGACTGCCAGTTCTAAGCTGGATGTTCAAGGGCAAAGGTTCATCACCGCATCATGCCACAGATGCAACTTGGTCTAAATGGATGGCTTTGATAACCCAACGAGCACGAATGAGTAATCTCGACCGACCTGGTCTGGTGGAGGTGATCACCAACTGGCCGGAAGGCACAGACTGTACCAAACCTCCAGAAGAGAAAATAACCCATGCTGAAGAAGCTCCTCCCTATGGTGATCTCTCTGATCAGGAAAAGAACTATGCTTTGTTCACAGATGGTTCCTGTCGTCTTGTTGGGAACAAGCGAATATGGAAGTCAGCAGTCTGGAGTCCTACCAGGAGAGTTACCGAAGCGAGAGATGGAGAAGGAGAATCCAGTCAGTTCGCTGAGGTAAAAGCTGTCCAACTTGCTCTTGATGTGGCTGAACGTGAGAATTGGCCTATCCTTTACCTCTACACCGATCATGGATGGTAGCGAATGCTCTATGGGGCTAGCCAAAGGACTGGAAGAAGCATGGTTGGCAGAGGAAAGGAAAGCCTATTTGGTGTGCTGATCTATGGCAGGACATTGATGCACGACTGGAGAGAATTGCAGTGAAGGTGCGGCACGTAGACTCACACATGCCTAAGAACAGAGCCACTGAGGAACGCCAACACAACCAGCAGGCAGACCAAGCTGCTAAGATTTCTCAAGTTGATACCAACTCTGATCTTGACCTTGATTGGAAACACCGAGGTGAACTGTTCCTAGCTCGGTGGGCCCATGATTTATCTGGACATCAAGGCAGAGATGCAACATACCGATGGGCACGCGATAGGTCAATTGACTTGTCCATGGACGCTATCACCCAAGTCATCCATGACTGTGACATTTGTGCTGCCATTAAGCAGGCTAAGCGAATCAAGCCCTTATGGTATGGTGATAGATGGTCAAAGTACAAGTATGGTGAAGCCTGGCAGATTGACTACATCACTTTACCTCGATCTCGTTCTGGCAAGCAGTATGTGCTAACGATGGTAGAGGCCAGCACTGGATGGCTGGAAACCTATCCAGTTCCACATGCTACTGCACGTAACACCATTCTTGGCTTGGAGAGACAAATCATGTGGAGACATGGAACTCCAGAGAGAATCGAGTCAGACAATGGCACTCATTTCAAGAACAATCTTGTGAAAAACTGGGCCAAAGAGCACGGTATTGAGTGGATCTACCACATACCCTACTATGCACCAGCTTCAGGGAAGATTGAGCGCTACAACAGTTTGCTGAAAACCACCCTCAAAGCCATGGGGGGTGGAACTCTGAAAAACTGGGACAAACATTTAGCACAAGCTACCTGGTTGGTAAATAGCAGAGGTTCAGTAAACAGAGCAGGACCTGAACAATCAGACTTGGCCCAAACAGTAGACAGTGATAAAGTTCCTGTTGTATGTGAAAAGAATCTGTTAGGGAAAACTGTTTGGGTATTTTCTCCTTTGGGCGAAGGGAAACCTGTCCGAGTGGTAGTTTCTGCTGAAGGTCCTGGTCGCTCCTACTGGGTAATGCAGGAGAATGGTGAAATTCAGTGTATTCCACAGAGAAATCTAACCTTAGCTGAGAGGGTTTAAATTCAGAGTTTTTAATACAAGCTGTTAGGAGTTTTCTTTTCTAGGTACCATTGGTGTCCAACAATGAAAGAATCTACGAGAGAATCTACAGTACGCAAGCCCGAACCCAATGTCACCTAGGACTCCCTGTTCTCATCTCATCTGTGAGGAGACAAACTGTTCTGAGCTTCTGAATCACCTACATCTGAATTAGCCGGAATGAAGTGTGAGCTGAACTTGTAATATTCATTAGTGTAAATAATGATTTAGATTAGGTCAGATAATTCTCAGTGATACTCTGAGTGAGGTAGACAGGGGTGGATTGTGCTAGTTTGAAGCAGGCTAGAATGTTTTGGTGAGAAAAAGTAGATTATAGGCCGTGAAAGGAAAACAATGGTGATGTCTCCTTCCCTCAAAGTGTTGCTGAAGAAACAAAAACAGTAGATAACACTCTCACCATTTTTTGTCTTCTCTCTGGCTGGGCTTTGACTGAGCTGTAGCTCCCTAACCTCACCTGCCACTCACTTTTGCTTCTTAACCTCTTGGCTGAACCTCTATTCTTCCTTGGGACTGGGGTAAGGTTGAGAGGGGCAGGGGGAAGGTGCAGGGGTGGTTGAGAGCCCCTCCTGGGGACTCAGGTTTCTGGGAGGGGAGTTGTGTTTCTGTATTACTTTTACCTTGTATATTTCTGTATATAACTGTATATACTGTGAATATCTGCTTGTATATTGTGCTAGCTGTAAATAAATAGCTTCATTTATATTCCCAGAGCTGGCTGAGTCTAGTTGGGTACTTCTAAAGTGTGGGGGGGCGGGTAACACCCAAACCATCACAGGTGGGAGCCAATTTATGCGGAACATGTAAGCAGTAGGCCTCTTGGATGGCAGAAGCGTTGGGGGGGGGATGGGGGACGATTGGAGCTCTGGGGAATGTAGATTTAGTTTTTTTGGGGATGGGGGAAGCTTCAAGGGGTTTGCCATGACAATTGCTTTATAATGTCTATCGCTGTATTCTCTCTCTCTAAATATAATTCTGTATTTTCTCTCCAATTTGATTTGAGAGTTTAATCTCTGTCATCTCTCTTTAAAAAAACTACAACAAGAGGGTAGTTGAGAAATTGGATTGTGTTAAACCACTACACTATTTCAGCTCACTGTCTTGGTTGACATTCCCTCCCAGATGAACCCTATACACCACAACAGCAATGTGCCTGGCCTGGTAGATGGCCAGGGCATCTCTGTGATGCTGTACCAGACAGGCTGGAACTCCAGTGTGAACTTGAGTTGAAGGGACTGTGACCTGTGGATGAGTCCACATGGGAGCAGAACACCCCAAAGCATCTGTGGCCATGGATAAGTCCACACCAAAGCAGGTATACCTCTGAAGGTATGCTGGAGCACCTCAAAGCCTGTAGCTATGGATAAGCTCACAACAGAGCAGGTACACCTCTGGAGGGACTGTAATCATATTGGGAGCAGGTTCATTCCTGAAGGGAATGTGCCTATGGGCAAGGCCACAATGGAGAAGGCCACACTGGAACAGGTGCACCTCAAAGTGACTATGTATTTACATTGCAGAGAGACTATGTATTTTCCCTGAAGAGAGTATAGCTCATAGATACGACTCCACTTGAAGCAGGTACACCCCTGCAAGAGGAGGAATCAATTGCAATGTTAAGCCCTACGGCTTGAAGGGGCTGGGGTGGATGTTGTAATGAAAATACCTTTAAATTGTAGTAATCCATGATTTGAGTTGCATGTTATAGGAATTACTATAGCAGGAACCACCTGAACAAATGGAGGACAAGCCTTACAAGCAGTGCAAGTGCAGCAGTGACTTGACCTCAGCTTGTTGCAGCTGCTGTTCTGCAAACAAGAGCACATGTATGGCACATGGGATTGCAAAATCATCTCTATTCAGCAAATTCAATGCTGCAAAGAGCAAAACAAAAACATTGCCAGTCCTCCTGACATGCTGGCATCTTTTATAGAGCAATATTTCTAGTTTATATATGGAGTTGGGTTTTACTGGTTAAAGATAAGAAAGAGCACTTAAACAGCTACTCTGAGCAATAGGGCTAGATTTAATTCTAACTGAGCTTTAGCCTTTCTGACCAGGTCTTTTGCTGCTCAGGCCACTTCCTTATATACCACTCATTCTAGCTGTCCTTTCTTCCACTCCTTGTAGACTTTCTTTCTGTGAGTCAGTGTGTCCAGGAGATCCTTACTCATCCAAGCAGATCTCCTAGCATTCTTTCCTGCCTTCCTCTTTGTTGGTATACTTTTCTCCTGGACATGGAAAAGGTGATCCTTGAATATGGACCAGCTGTCCTGGGCCCCTTTACCCACTAGGTATTGTGGAACAGAGCTTCTAGCTAGCAGATCCTTAAAGTAATCGAAGTCTGAATGCCTAAAGTCCAGGGTTATAAGCTTGGAATAAGTCCTCCTAGTTGCTCTGAGGATCTTAAATTCTATCATTTCATGGTCACTGGAGCCAAGGTTATCTCTGAACCTCACATTGTTCACCAGCCCTTCCCTGTTAGTAAGAACAAGGTCCAGCATTGCATCTTTTCTTGCTGTTTCATTGTGCTGGTTTGAGGCTAAGTGGAATATATTGAGAGAAATCAGATCATTGGTTGTGAAAAGAAAATAATGATGATGTCTATATCATTTAGTGGTTTGACAAGTGGGATAAAAAAATCAAAACATAAACAATGGGGCACTCTTCTCCCCAGACTTCTCTTTGTCTAGACTCTGGGTCACTTGATCTAATTATCTTTTCTTCTAACCCCCACCTGCTCTGATACCTCACCTCTAATTCCATCAATTAACACATAAGCTACAGGTTTCTGCTTTGTTTATGTGTAGATTCTGAGATAAAATGGGAGTTGGAAAGAGAGAAGGGGGGGAGGGCTAGCCTTGAAACCCTTCTGGACAATTTGCCTTGTCCAGGAGGGAATCAGGAGTTCTGTATTACTTCTAACTTCTGTATAACTGTAAATACTTCTTATATTGTATATATATGTCTGTAAATTTTGCAGTGCTATAAATATAGCTTCATCTTACTTCCAAAACTGAGTTAGTCTGGGTAATTTCAAAGTAGTGAAAGGGGGAAAGGTTTCTAACCCATTACATTCCTCTACCATTTGGAGGAGAATGAAGTTGTCATGAGCAAGTTGGCTTAACATGAGCCACTAGTGTGCACTTGCACATTGAGTACTGTGTGCAGCTCTGGGCCCCTCACTACAAGAAAGATACTGGGTTGCTGAATCTGGTCCAGAAGAGAGCGATGAGACTGGGGAAGGGACTGGAGGGAAAGTCTGATGAGGAGAGGGCTTAGGAAGCTGGGCTTTAGCCTGGAGAAAAGGAGACAGAGGGGACCTTATCACACACTACAATTAGCTGAAAGAAAGTTGTAGTAAGGTGGAGGTTGGGCTCTTCTCCCAGGCAACTTGTGACAAGATGAGGGGGCATGGCCTGAAGCTGTGCCAGGGGAGGTTTAGGTTGGATATTATGAAGCACTTCCTCATGGAAAGGGTATGGATTGCCCAGGGAGGTGGTGGGGTTGCCATCCCTGGAGATGTTTAAAGAAAGCTTGGATATGGCACTTAGTGACATGGTCTAGTCAATGTGGTGGCGTTAGGTCTATTCCAGCCTCAATAATTCTGTGATTCTGTGAAGAGTGGTTTCACAGCGATATCTGACAACTCCCTCAGCACTTGTGGGTACATCCCATCAGAGCGCATGGACTTAATTTTGTCCAGTTTGCCTAAGTATTCCCCAACTCAATCCCTCTTCTATCGAGGATCCATTTTCCTTGCTACAGCCTTTCTCCCAGTCTCCGGGGCCAGGGATTCCTGAAGGTCAGTTTTGCTAGTGAAGACTGAGGTGAAGAAAGCATTCCAATTTTTTCATACTCCAATTCGGTGGCATGCTCATGTTTTTCCATAATCTTCTTTTTGTCATCTATATATTTAGAGGCCCTTCTTGTTGCCTTAACATCAGATTCAATTTCAAGTGGGCTTTGGCTTTCCCAACTGCATCTCTGCATGCTTGGAGAGTGCCTCTGTATTCCTCCCATGATACCAGTCCCTGCTTCCACCTTCCATATACCTCCTTCTTGGTTTTGAGTTTTGCCAGGAGCTCCTTGTTTATCTGTACAGGACTACTGGCATTTTGGCCTGACTTCCTGCTTGAACAGTGTCTTCCTAAATTTGTTTTAATACTTCATCTTTGGAATATGATGTTGGGTAATTATAAGGAAATGGACCCAACCATACACAGGAGACAGATATAGCAACAGAGCATGACAATAGCAAAAGACAGCACAAGCAGTAACACCACGTGGATATGCAGAATATAAGTCTAGTGCAAATAACTTTTAACACAGAAGTGACACTGCACTGGGAGTAAGGAGGTAGAGTAAGACAGCTCTGGAATTTAGGACATTATGAAAAAAGAAAAGCTGATAGGAAAGAGTGCAAGCTCTAAGATAGATCAGAAGCTATAGAGAGCAGGTATAACAAATCAAGAAAGGCAGTTCTTAAGTGTGAGTAGGTCTAAATTTTCTGTAATCAGAACCCTAACTTGCAGGCTGAAAAAACCCACCACACAAGCAGGACACTGCAGCCTATCAGCTGCTGGAAATATGACACTCCCACCATCATCCAAAAAATTACTTTTAGAAGTGCACATGCAAACATATCAATGAAATTTTAGATTCCATCATCCATTATATTGGAACTATTTGTACAGAAATAACCAAAATCAGAAACACAATGACTCACGCCTTCCAAACTTCATACTTCAGCACTGAGATTGCTGTTGAGCTGTCCTAGCCAGTCTACTTTTCCCTTCACTCCCCTGTATGTAGTTTATAACTATTAGGTATCGATAACCTGTATAATAATGTAACAGCATGGTATGCATTTATGCAATATAGAGCTATTTTTTTTTGCATTAGTTACTTGAGTTGTATGTTTTACTTTATAAGGCTTATAAAAGATTAAAAAAATACCTCCTTTGCGCCCAATTCGACTATCCATAAACTTCTCTATAGTTTCAAATTCATCTTCTTCTGGCTGCGGAACATCTTCTCCACAAACTTCCAACAAATCATCAGAATCTGTCTTGGTTTCTTCAGCTTCTTTGTAACTAACATTGACAGTTGCTTGACGACGAGACCCTCTCTTGTCACAGTCATCATCATCTGATGAATCAAGCTGCCTCTTTTTCTGTCCTGCAATCTTTTTGCCATTTTTTAGCTCAATTCTTGAAGACAATAAGATACAACACAACAGTGGGGTTTCAACACAGACAACTACGAGCCTTCTGTATTTATTTCTAAACACATGTATTTCATGACTGCTCAGTTACATCACTTTCAGTTGAAGCTGAGGCATTAAATACAAACCGCTAGCATGATAACATCTTTTATAGCTTAAAAAGGTTCTAAAGTTCTGTAATAAATATTAATTCATTTGCCTGTATAGTAGTGTGATACTTGATTATGAATGAGGAATAGTACCAGAGTATTTAAAATGCAAGACTTCTTACCTGCTTGGAGGTTTCAGGCTTTTGATCTTGCTTTTTGGCTCATAGTCAGATTCACTATCTTCACAACTGCTTTTCTCTCTCTCTTCCTCAAATTCAGATTCAGTTCCTGATACTGACCCAGACATTTGCCAGTCTTCACTGTATGTATGAAGAGACAAAACAGTAACTCACATTAGTTTCTCAAATTCCATCATACATCATATACACAAACAACCAGGAGATCAGGCCAAGTCAGCATGGGTTTATGAGGGGCAGGTCCTGCCTGACCAACCTGATCTCCTTCTATGACAAGATCACCTGGATATTGGATGAGGGAAAGGCTGGTGACATTGTATTCCTAGACTTTCGAAAAGATTTTGATACTGTTCCCCACAAAATTCTTGTAGACAAACTGGCTACTCATGGCTTGGCTGAGCACACTGTCTCCTGGATAAAGCACTGGCTGGACAGGAGGGCCCAGAGAGTGGTGGTCAATGGAGTTAAATCCAGTTGGCAGCTGGTCACTAGTGGTGTTCCTCAGGGATCTGTGTTGGGACCACTTCTTTTTATCATCTTTATTGATGACCTTGATTCAGATAGAGAATCATCAATAAGTTTGCAGATGACACCAAGTTAGGTGGCAGTGTTGATTTGAATGAGGATAGAGAGGCTCTTCAGAGGGACTTGGATAGGCTAGATCCATGGGCCAACATTAATGGGGTGAGTTTCAACAAGGCCAAATGCCAGGTCCTGCACTTGGGTCACAACAACCCCAAGCAAAGCTACAGGCTTGGGGCAGTGTGGCTGGAGAGCTTCCTGGCAGAAAGGCATCTGGGGGTTGTAATGGACAGGCAGCTGAATATGAGCTAGCAGTGTGCCCAGGTCAAGAAGGCCAATAGCATCCTGGCTTGTATTAAAAATGCTGTGGCCAGCAGGAGTAGGGAGGTGATTGTCCCCTTGTACTCAGCTTTGGTGAGGCCACACCTGGAGTATTGTGTTCAGTTTTGGGCACTGCAATACAAGAGAGATGTGGAGGTGCTGGATCAGGTCCAGAGGAGGGAAACAAAGCTGGTGAAGGGCCTAGAGAATAGATCTTATGATGAGTGACTGAGGGAGCTGGGGCTGTTTAATTTGAAAAAGAGGAGGCTGAGGGGAGACATCATTGCTATCTACAACTACCTGAAGGGACGTTGTGGAGAGGCTGGTGCTGGGCTCTTCTCACAGGTAACTGGAGACAGAACAAGGGGGAATGGCCTCAAGCCGAGACTGGGTAGGTATAGATTGGACATTAGGAAAAAGTTTTTCATGGAAAGAGTGGTCAGGCACTGGAATTAGCTGCCCAGGGAGGTAAGTCACCAGCCCTGTATGTGTTTAAGGGTCGTTTGGATGTGGTGCTTAGGGATATGGTTTAAGGTGAATGTTGTAGAGTAGGGTTATAGGTTGGACTTGGTGATCCTGAGGGGCTTTTCCAACCTGGATGTTTCTGTGATTGTGAATAACAATTCATCATTAGAAAAGTACTATTTTGCATAGCTTGCTTTTTTTCCCCTTTCCCCCCCTCCATTTCTTGAAGATATTATACTGACAACCCTCAATATTGAGATGATTTAATTAACTAGAGAAGGGGAATGAGAGAACAATTTAATTTCTATACGTTATTAAAAAAAAAGCACCACAAAAAAACACAAACCAACCAACCACCACAAAAAAAAACAAACCAAACAAACAACCACAAAACCACCCACACACAGGTCATTACCAATGAGAAGATATAACCCCTTTCAGAACCTTTTTGATCTACAGCTTAAAACCAGCTCAAGTTCAATAAATTGAGTAGAAGACAGTTTATTATTGCCAAATGGGTAATTTGGGGGAGGTAGGGAGGTGTGCCTCTAAAGTGTTAAAAAATTTAGCATGAAGTACAGGATTCTAGCTTAAATTTTATCTGAGACAACCTACTTAAGTAGTTTACTATTTCTTCAATAATTTTCAGGGAGGATCTTCAGCTCAAAAATATGTTGCAAATAAGACTACATTAAAAACAAAGCACTGATGAATGTTTTTCAGTAACACTGTATGTAGTACAGTCCCTTTTGCTCAGAAATTAATAGTGATATACATGCTCCTTTGAGAGCATTTATTTTAAAATATTAAAAAATGTTAATAAAAATTGAAAACCACAAGATTATGTATTTTAAGTGCAGAGAAGTGAAGCCTGGATAACTATAAGCATCATGTCTCAATAACAAAATTTATATTATTTATATAAAACATCTTACTCTCTGTGTTTTTTCTTCTCTGTTTCACTGGAAGAGTCATCTGTAGAACCTTCACTATTTGATGAATCCTGTAGATGAAGGGAAAAATACATACAATTCATTACCAAAGCTCCCACTTCCAAAATGAAATTATATTCTTCATGCCTTATTCTCTTAATCTCCGTCAGTGTTGAATAAGATCAGGATTGCTATTGATTTTATAATTCTTCATCTATGAATATACCATGTCAGCACAACTCTAGAAAACACTACAAAACAACCTATTTTAAAATATAATTGTTGTGCCTACATATAGTTGTAGTTTAGACTGCTGCAAGTTGATCAAGGTGAAGCTTCTATCAAAAGCCTAATAAAATCTCTTGCCTTTTGTGAGAGCTCTCTCACCTTTAAACACCACTAAGAAAATTCTGATAATAGAATGCATATTTAATCTCTCTCTACTCCTAAACAATAAATAATAAATAAATTGATGAACCTTCTTAATCTCAGAGATTACATTTTGATCATTTTTATCTTAGAGTCTTCAGGAAAAGAGTACTTGACAGCTTTAAATGAATATTTTAACTATATATGATGAACTCCCTTTATTTTTAATGATGATCAGGTAAGTCTGACTAAAAATAAAAGACACCCAAATTAATGATGAAATACTTGTGATCACAATGCTTACTTTCTTTCTTTATATAATGAAGGAAACATGAAAGTCTGCTTTTAAATAAATTCTAATTCATAGTCATTAGTGTCCTTCAAAGATATTCCTACAGCACAAAGGCAACTTTTAAGTTTTTTAAATCTCTAAAATTGAAGTATGGTTCTTAAAATGCACAAATTCTTTTATAACCAAACAAAAGTTGCAAAAATCTAGCTTTCTACTCCATATAGTGTTTTTAAAAATGGCAGCAGTTACCTTTATATAGAAACAATAGTGGGGAAGTCTTTTAGTATTTTTAAGTCTCCTTATGGAACTCAGAAGGCAGAAATACAATGGAAGTTAATACTATGTGACTTGAAACTTTTGTTCATACATCACAATATCTAGTTAAAAATGTCAAATTAAATTGCTATAATTTTGGCAAAACTCACCTAAAGACATGCAACTAAATATTTTCCCTTCCCTATGACTCCTTATAAACACATCTGTTATTTGAACATTACTTTTATAGACTAAAACTATATTTTTAAACACACACACACTCTTAACAGAACAGAACCTGGCTCTAAGTAATTTTCTTTTAATGTATGGGGTAATAAGACATGTATGTTTACATTTTATTTACTAACTTATATGTTATTCACCTCTTCTGAACCACTGTCTGATGAAGTTGCCTTCTGCTGTTGTTGCTTCTTGAGCACTGCTGATCTCTCCACAGAGTTTGGATTGAACTTCCAAAACTGAATTGGAATTCAGATACAAGTGTCATTTAAACCTATTGAAACTTTAAAGTTTACCACATATTTAAGATGAGCAGCATCACCACTAACATGGATCTCAAATTTATTAGTAATAAAAAAATCACTATAAAATAATAACATTAATAACATTGGACGGAATCTTAAATTAGTGAGACTTCTGCAGAAAGAAATGTTATATGACCTGGCACAGTTGTGCAGGCCTCTGTATTACTAAGATAACTTCTTTCTTTGTAAAGTAAACTTTAAACTGATCTAGAGAAGTCATTTCTGGCCACTTAGCAGATATATTTTTGATTCATACAGGAATACCAAAGTACATAGAATCACAGAATATCTCAGGTTGACAGGAATGCAACTCCCTGCTCCTTGCAGGACTGCCTAAAACTAAACCAAATGCTCCTTGAACTATGATAGGCTTGGTGCTATGACCACTTTCCCAGGAAACCTGTTCCAGTGACTGGCCATCCTGTCAGTGAAGAATCTTTTCCTAGCGTCAAATATGAACTTCCCCTGACACAACTTCATTCAGTTTCCTCATGTCTTATCATTGGTCATCAGAGAGAGGAGATCAGCACCTACCCTTCCATTGACCCTCTTGAGGAAGTTGTAGACTGACCCTTCTGCCTGCTCTTCTCCAAGCTGAACAAATCAAGTGACCTCAGGCACTCATAAGTCTTGTCCTGGAGACCTTTGACCATCTTGATTACTCTCCTCTGAACACACTCTAATACTTTGATGTCCTTCCTATACTGAGGTGCCCAAAACTTCACACAGTACTTGAGGTGGGACTGCATCAGTGCAGTGTAGTGGGACAATCACTTCCCTCAACACGATAGCTATTCTGTGCTCAATGCACCCAAAGATGTGGTTGATCCTTTTGGCTGCCAGGCCACACTGTCGACTCATTCAACTTGCCATCAACACAAGCCCCTAGATCTTTCCACGGGGCTGCTCTCCAGCCTCTTCTCCCCCAGTGTTATACATATATCCATAATTACCCTGTCCTAGGGACAGAGTCTGGCACTTGTTCTTGTTACATTTCACATGGTTGGTGGTTGCCCAGCTCTCTATCTAGACCTCTCTGTAAGGTCTCTTAATCTGCTAGGGAGTCCACAGCTCCTCCTACTTTAGTATCATCAAACTTACTTAATATACATTTGATCACAGAATACAACCAGTTGGAAGAGACCTCAAAGATCATCCAGTACAACCCTCAACCCAGCACTGAAGAGTCAACACTAAACCATGTCCCTAAGCACCAGGTCCACGTGCTGCTTCAACACCTCCAGGGATGGTGACTAGACCACTGCCCTGGACAGATCATCCCAATGTCTAAGAACCCTTTCGGTGAAGAAATATTTCCTAATATCTGGCCTAAACCTCCCTTGGTGCAGCTTGAAACCATATATTCTAGTGCTGTCACTTGCCATCAAGAAGAGGCTGCCCCTTCCTGGCTCCAGTCTCCCTTCAGGTAGTTGTAAAGAGCAATGAGGTCTCCCCTCAGCCTCCTCTTCTCCAGACTGAACACCCCCAGTTCCCTCAGACACTACTCATAGGCCAGGTGCCCCAGGCCCTTCTCCAGCCTCACTGCCCTTCTCTGGACATGCTCCAGAACCTCAATGTCCTTCTTGGAGTGAGTGGCCCAAAACTGATTGCAACACTCAAGGTGTGGCCTCACCAGTGCAGAGCACAGGGAGGTGATCACCTCCTTGTCCCTACTGGCCACTGTGTTTCTAATCCAAGCCAGGATATCACTGCCTTTGTTGACCACCTGGGCACACTGCTGGCTCATGTTCAGTCAACTGTCAAACAATACTCCCAGGTCCCTCTCCAAGTTGCAGCTTTCCAACCACACATCCCCAGGTCTGTAGCTTACCATGGGGTTGTTGTGACCCAAGTGCACGACCCAGCACTTGGCCTTGGCCCATCAGTCTAACCTGTTCAGATTCCACTGTAAAGCTTCCCTACCCTCTAGCAGATCAACACAGCCACCCAGCTTGATGTCATCTGCAAACATCCTGAGGGTGCCTCAGTCCCCTCATCCAGATCATTAATAAACATATTAAAGAAGACAGGCCCCAGTACTGAATCCTGGGGGACACCACTAGTGACTGGGCACCAGCCAGACTTAACTCCATTCACCACTCTTTGGACCCACACACTAGCCATTTTTTTCACCCAATGCAGAGTGCACTTATCCAAGCCTTGTGCCATGAGTTTCTGAAGGAGAATACTGTGGGAGATAATGTCAAAGGCTTTACTAAAGTCCAGGTAGACAATGTCCATGGCCCTTCCCTCATCCACTAGGCAGATCACCTTACTGTAGAGGAGATCTGATTATTCAGACAGGATCTGCTTTCCTATGCCCAGACAATTTATAAAAAACATTGTAGAGCACTGGCCCCGTGGAACCTCACTGCTCACTGGCTGCCAGCATAACATAACTCTTTGAGCCCAACCTGTCAGACAATTACCACAAATATTACGGACTTGTCTAGCTGCCTACTGGACATTTTGTCCTGAAGGATACTGTGAGAGACAGTATCAAAAGCATGAACATGAAACAAAAGAAAAAGTAAATCTATACCAAAAAAAAGAATCTTTAACAGCTCTTGAATCTTACAATAGGAAATGATAAAATGTTTTGAGTTGGAAGGGACCTTTAAAGGTCATCTAGTCCAACCCCCCTGGAATATGCAGGGACACAAAATCATAGAATCACAGGATTGTTTTGATTCAAAGAGACCTCTAAGATCATCAAATCCAGCCATCAACCTAAGACTACTATGGCCATTAAACCATGTCCCAAAGTGCTATGTCCACATATTTCTTAAACACCTCCAGGGATGGCAATTCCACCACCTCCCTGGACAGCCTGTTCCAATGCCTGACCACTCTTTCAGTGGAGACGCTTTTCCTAATATCCAATCTAAACCTCCCCTGGTGCAATTTGAAGCCATTTCCTCTCATTCTATTGTTATGAAAGCTAAACATGCATTCATTAACACAATCAAGTTAAAACTTTGAGTAAAAAGTACAGAGCTTTTATTTGTTTAAATGAAAGCTGCTCTTGTAACTACTCTTCACTGAGTGTTTTTCCCTCACAAAGGGTTAATTGATATGTTTTGATTTACCTCAGATCCATCAACTTTTGGTGGTGGTTTATCTTGAATTTGTTTCTTCTCTCTAGATGTGTCAGACTCTAATTCTGATTGACTGCCTGATTCTGAACCAGACTCAGAGTCACTGCTATCTGATTGACTGCTACTTCCGTCACTACTGCTTCCAGAGGTTGAACCAGATCCAGAAGCTGATGCTGACACAGAATCATCATTCGATTGGCTGCAATTAAAAGTTAACAGGACATTACAAAATGGGTAATTAGATTATTTTTTAAGTCACATTAAAAAGACTTTATTTTCACCTATAAAACAATTGTTAGGTTAGCTCAGACACAAGGATAGCATTCAAAGGATTAAATAAATCAGGAATGGAAAATCAAAGATTAATCAGATACTTTAAACCTTAAAAGAAAACAGAGAGAGAGAAGCAAGAAGGGAGAACATTAATCATTAATGTAAACAAGTCAAACAATGGCCTTTCTCACCCACCCAAACACTTACTTGGCTCTAACAAACCCCACATATTTTTGTGTATGCCCACACATACAATTGTTTTAAGTTTTTTTAGATCAGCAGTGCATGTTCCCCAAATTTTTTTTTGATCACTGTTGTGGAGGGCCTGTAGGCACGAAAATAGGCTTATTTATGCCTTGTCCTGCCTGGACATGTTTTTCTGCCCACACCAGGGGTAAACACATTAAATAAACACAAAGGAGCATAACAAACCTGGTGCCATAAAGTCTGGCCTGTCCAGGGCCCCTGATTGTGTAAGCAGTTGTATAAGCCCACATGCCCGGCTCGTGTTTACCAGGTGCTAGGCCCATGCTATCCCCATATTTGGGAGGTCCAGGCTTATGGATTTTGCCTATTATGGTAAGGTTGGCTAACTGCCAACCTGATTGGTCATTTTGGTGGCCAAGGGGCCATTAATCTCGGCCCACATTTGATAAATAGAGATACACAAGTAAACAACGTGCTCACTTAGACTCACCCATACTGCTTTTTGCTTATGCTTGCCTGTCTGCCAGTTCACCCTCAGTGCATCTACTTTATTCTATGGAGACATAAGCTCCCAGCCAGCCGTGCACACCTTGCACGCCACTGCGGTGAGTTACTAGGACTAGATCCTGTGTTGCCTGCCTTTATCTACGGAGTTCAGACTCCCGTGCAGCCGTGCACCCTATTGCACACCCACTGCCTTATTATTGCCTGGTGCACACCACTGCCACTGAGTTACCAGGAGCAGACTCCACTTGTCTGCACACAATCGGCCTGCATGGCCAGCGTTACATCGTACTCCTTCTGCACCTGAGGTCCTGCCTAAGAATCTCTGGACAGAGCGTCCAGAAGAAGCCAGGAGAACAGGGCAGATATTGCATCCTTCGCCAGGAGAACAAGGTCAGAGACTGTCCTTTCCCCAGAAGCCGGGAAGATTCTCCTTTCCCCTAAAGCCAGGAGGATTCCAGCCTCAAAGTCCACAGGCAGACTCCCCTGAAGATTGGATGCTTGTATAGGCTGTGATGTAGCCCTGGAGGGTGATTGATAATAAGAATTTGTAATGCTTTAATGCCTCTGTAATTTCTATAGCCTTCTGCCATAGAGCAGAAAGAGCATGGGCCCACCTACTGGGCAAGAAGCATATTGACCCCAAGCGGTATTTGCTGCGGGGAAACTCCTCTCTCTGTTTATAGTTTGAATGTCTGCTAATTATTAACAAGTTACTGTTTGATATTATTCCTAGAATGCCTTTCATAACCGTGTAGATCTTACTAATATTAAAATTCATTGGTTGGGGGTGGCAAGAGTTCAGAATACTGAAGTTAATAAATTATATATTTTTATAAAATACCCTCTTCCACCAATTAATTTCTCCCCTCCACCACAACTGGCTGTCATGGAAGGGATCAGAGCCCATTTGCCTTATTGCAGAATTTTCATTTGTACACAAAATTGTGGCTCAGAGGCCTTCCATCGAAAAAGTCAAAACAATATTTCCTATCTGCTTGCACTGACGCAGCTGCTGTACCAGCAGACGCACAGGCCTTGAGAGAATCTCTCTCTCAGAGAAGCAAAGACATAAACATGGCTATGTTTTGGAAAAAGGGTTCGAATTCTCAGACATGGTAACCACTCGACAAACATCTGCTGGGGGCTGACCCCTGGGTGGTTCCATAAGTTGTTTTTGGTGAGAATTAGCCAATTGTATAAGTTGATTATAACTTTGTACCAATCTGTAAAGCTAACACAAGTCTGCCTGAGTTGGTTGAACACACCTCTTCTAAAATACTATAAAAAAAATACCTTTTGCTCCTTACCTTAACTTAACTGGCCCCTCGCTCTCCACCCTGCACCTCTTTTGCTCGATACCCTGATCGCTGATTACACACGCACACACACGCAGCATTTGCATCGCAAACAACCAGCTCAAGACTGCACCGTTCCAGACAGGGGCCCGATCCTTACGAGCCCCGGGAGTCAGCATTCAGCTCGACCGGACCCACGGAGCCTCGGACAACGCGCCTTAAAATCCATAAAGACTTTGAAACTTCTCTGAACTGCATTCGGGACAGTGAGTAATTGATAAACTTCCATTTGAAACTGAATAACTTCTCAAGACTTCAATGAACTCTCTCATATCATAGACTCTTTTCATTTTAGTCATTCTGTATGTTAAATCTCAACTACGAACCAAGAATCTACGCGGGATAATTACAAATAAGTTTGGGGAAGGGGATTTCTAGTGTATAATATTAAATTACTTATACCTTTTCACAAAACATCGGCCTCGCATATCATTACTTCAAACCTCCCCCCCCAAACAAACTTTCCCGTCCGTGACACTGGCGTAGGCGGCAGAATGCCCCTCCGCGACAATCATACATCTCTTCGAAGCAAATATAAATTCAAATTTCTTTCCCTAGTTTTACTTTTTTACATAAAAATAATAGGGGGGAAAATGTATCATTAAGGAAGTACTTGCAGTACTTTAAGGAACTACATTTCATGCTGTGATTTGGACCAACCACATACAAAACAATACCAAACACTTGATTAAATAAAGTGTTTATAAAAGTAAATGGAAAATCAGAAATGTGCTGTCACACATAATATAAATCCATCTAGTCCTGCCTCACCAACCTGATCTCCTTTTATGATCAGGTTACCCGCCTGGTGAATGTGGGGAAGGCTGTGGATGTAGTCTACTTGGACTTCAGCAAAGCCTTTGACACTGTCTGCCACAAGAAGCTCCTAGCCAAGCTGGCAGCTCATGGTTTGGACAGATTCACTCTGTGCTGGATCAAGAACTGGCTGGATGGCAGAGCTCAGAGAGTGGTGGTGAATGGTGCCACGTCCAGTTGGCAGCCAGTCACAAGTGGTGTTCCCCAAGGATCAGTGCTGGGCCCAGTCCTGTTCAATATCTTTATTGATGATCTGGACGAGGGCATTGAGTCCAGCATCAGTAAGTTTGCAGATGACACCAAGCTAGGAGCAGGTGTTGATCTGTTGGAAGGTAGGAGAGCCCTGCAGAGGGACCTGGACAGGCTGGATGGGTGGGCAGAGGCCAATAGGATGAGATTTAACAAGGCCAAGTGCAGGGTTCTGCACTTCGGCCACAATAACTCCAAGCAGCGCTATAGGCTGGGGACTGAGTGGCTGGAGAGCAGCCAGGAGGAAAGGGACCTGGGGGTACTGATAGATAGTAAGCTGAAGATGAGCCAGCAGTGTGCCCAGGTGGCCAAGAGAGCCAATGGCATCCTGGCCTGCATCAGGAACAGTGTGGCCAGTAGGACAAGGGAGGTTATTCTTCCCCTGTACTCAGCACTGATCAGGCCACACCTTGAGTACTGTGTCCAGTTCTGGGCCCCTCAATTCAAGAAAGATGTTGAGGTACTGGAACATGTCCAGAGAAGGGCAACGAAGCTGGTGAGGGGCCTGGAACACAAATCCTATGAGGAGAGGTTGAGGGAACTGGGCCTGTTTAGCCTGGAGAAGAGGAGGCTCAGGGGTGATCTTATTACTGTCTACAACTACCTGAAGGGACATTGTAGCCAGGTGGGGGTTGGCCTCTTCTCCCAGGTAACCAGCAATAGAACAAGGGGACACAGTCTCAAGTTGTGCCAGGGTAGGTATAGGCTGGATGTTAGGAAGAAGTTTTTCACAGAGAGAGTGATTTCCCATTGGAATGGGCTGCCCAGGGAGGTGGTGGAGGCACCGTCCCTGGGGGTCTTCAAGAAAAGACTGGATGAGGCACTCAGTGACATGGTCTAGTTGACTGGCTGGGGCTGGGTGATAGGTTGGACTCGATGATCTTGGAGGTCTCTTCCAACCTGGTTGATTCTACTATGATTCTAGTCCAAGCACCCTGCCATGGCAGGATCACACAGGAATGCATCCAGGCAAGTTTTGAATGTCTCCAGAGAAGGAGACTCCACAGCCTCTCCAGGCAGCCCATTTCAGTGTTTTGTCACCCTCACAGTGAAAAAGTTTTTCCTTGTGTTCATGTGGAGCCTCCTATGCTCCAGCTTGCACCCATTGCCCCTTGTCCTATCATTGGACATCACTGAGCAGAACCTGGCTCTGTCGTCCTGACAGTCATACTTCACATCTTTATAAACATGAATGAGGACACCTCTCACTCCCCTCCTCTCCAAGCTAGAGACTCAGCTCCCTCAGCCTTTCCTCATAAAGGAGACATTCCACTGCCTTCAGCATCTTTGCGGCTCTGCACTGGGCTCTTTCAAGCAGTTCCCTGAGGTCTTCTGGAACTGAAGAGCCCAGAACTGGAAACAATATTCCAGATGTGGCCTCACCATGGCAGAGTAGAGGGGGAGTAGAACCTCTCTCAACCTACTAACCACTCCCCTTCTAATACACCCCAGGATGCCCATGGTCTATGCCCATGGCCTTCTTGGCCACAAGAGCACATTGCTGGTTCATGGGCATCCTTCTATCCACCAAGACGCCCAGGTCCCTCTCCTGTGCTGCTCTCCAACAGGTCAGTCTCCAACCAATCTTGGTTCATGGGGTTGTACTTTCCCAAATGCATGACTCATTAAATTTCTTCCTGCCCAACTCTCCAGCCTGTCTAGGTGCAACAGAATGGCAGCACAGCCAAAACAACTCCCAAACCATCACAAGCCTCATCCCCCTTTGAGAAAGATGTCTCCTGTTTGATGTAAATAACTCTGGTGCTGTGCAAGCCATAGCATTGTCAAAGGAACCCAAATTTGTGGTGATGACACCAGCCATGGAGCCATGTACTAACGGACTGAATTTGATTGTTCATTCCAATGTCACTGCCTGTGACTGGGAAAACAGAAGATGCCCTGTGCCTCAGAATCTCTCACCACTCATCCCAAGGCCCTAAAGTCTCTTGGGCTAACAGTCATTACCTGCTCTCCACCTACATGGAAGATCATAATGGGGAATAGTCCAAGGACATCACCAGGCTAGGAAGTTTCCTAGTGACATCCCTAATCTGAGCTCCAGGAAGACAGCAAACCTCCCTATGAGAAGGGTCTGCCCAACATATTGGACCATCTGTTCCCCTCAGAAGGGAGTCACCTATGATTATGTCCCTTTTTTTTTTCCCTTGTAGATGATGTTGTGATAGGGGTGGTAGGCTTTTCTGAGTGTGGATATGCCTCTGGTGTAGGTTGCCCATCATCTGTCTCTTCATTTGGCTGGTCTTTCACAATCAGAGCCTCATATCTGGTTTTAAGTGACTACCTTACCTTTGCTAGCTGTTGTGGTAGGTCTAAATAGGCCAAAATAGGCTTATACATATCCTGGCTTGCCCAGATGTTTTTCTGCTCTCCCTCCTTCTGCTATGGGGAGAAGCAACTGCGGGAAAGAAGACAAAGAACCTGGAGCCACTGAGTCTAAGGACCCTGGCTTGCCCAGACTTGTTTTGCTCCTGTTTGCATCCTGTGGTAAGCTGTGCTACTTTGAAGCAGGATAGAATATTTTGGTGAGAAGAACTAGATCATAGGCTGTGAAAGGAAAATAATGGTGATGTCTACTCCCCTCAGAGTCTTGCTGAAGAAGAAACAAAAACATTAGATAACACTCTCGCCATTTTGTCGCACTCTGGCTGGGCTCTGACTGAGCTGCATCTCCCTAACCTCACCTTCCATTTGGCCTAACCCACCTTTGCTTCATAACCTCTTGGCTGAACCTCTATTCTTCTTTAGGACTGGGGTAAGGTTGAGAGGGGTAGGGGGAAGGTGAGGGGTGGTTGAGAGCCACTCCTGGGGACTCAGATTTCTGGGAGGGGAGTTGTGCTTCTGTATCACCTTTTACTTGTATATTCCTGTATATAATTGTATATACTGTAAATATCTGCTTGTATATTGTGCTAGCTGTAAATAAATAGCTTCATTTATATTCCCAGAGCCATCTGAGACTAGTCTGGGTGATTTCTAAAGTGGGGGGGGGGGGGCAGGGAACACCCAAACCATCACATACTTTTATTTGGCTTCCCCAACGTGGGGCAAATTCATTTGAGTGACTGTTAATTAACTCTGGGAATCAGAATGAAGCTAATGAAGCAGCTATTTTACTTGGTGGGGGCTACTATGTGGCCTGTTTTCTGTTTTCTTGTGAACAATTGGATCAAAGCCCAAATAGTTAATTACTTTCTTAATGTAGCTTATACGAAGGCTAAAGCTAAACTCACAACCATTTTCTGGTCCTGGGGCGATCTCATTCTTGGGTATGCTGGTTTTAATGTCACTGAAAACTTTACCAGTAATATTACAGGGGTATTTACCAATAATTTTACAAGCAATCAAAGCACTGCCTTATCTAGGGCATTAATGAGGGTGATTCAACCCCAAACTGAGATGCCAGACCCTTGTTCAGAATTTTACTCAAGGCAAACTATGGCATGTCTGGTGGCTGTAATTTTATGTCTTGTAATTTTGATTTTCATATTAATTCTGGCATTATGTGTGAAAAATTCTAATGCAATGCCTATGAAAGCTAAAAAGAGAAAGGGACAGTGTCGCAGAAACAGTGTACCAGTGGAAATCAAAACAAAGATAACTCAGGGGCACAAAAACTACCTTCTCCCCAGCAAGATTCAGGGACAGTCCCTACACCTCCCTCTTCAGATTCTGGAAACACTGCCAACACTCCTAGCGGGAACGACAACAAAGCAGGATTGGCAGGCATCCCAGGAGCACAGGCAAACACTCAAAGCCAGAATGTTCCTAATAATACTGATAATACTAGTAATACTAACTCAGTCAGTTCGAATCCACAGCCAGCAGACCAGAACCCTGTTAGCTCTAAGGCAGATCTGACCTCACAGACCTCAGGCCAGACCCCTAATGATTCAAACCCTCCAGTAGACACGTCAAAGTCTGTCGCTGTGCAGAACGCCTTTTTGGCACCTGCTAAAGCGAAAGCCAAGACACAGCTTTTGACAAAGTGTGATTGAAAGGAGGATGTAAGAGAGGGGACCTCTGGTGAGCAACAGGAGGAAGAAGAGGCATTTAGTCTTCAGGACCTGGCGAACATGCTCAGATCCCAGTACTCTGATGAGAGGAGCGCTGTGAGGTTGGCTGCCAACAAAGAGGATGGTTCCAATGAGTTTAAGAGTGCTATGAGGAAGGTTCTGTTTCTACGCCAGGGACAATCAGATCAACAGGAGGAAGAGGAGGACAATGACATCCAGGACTCCAATGATCCACTCAGAGAGGTCAGGGAAGTCAGAAAGGAATACTAAAGGGAATCAGGTGAACCAATCCTAAACTGGTGTCATGGAAGGGATCAGAGCCCTTTTGCCTTATTGCAGAATTTTCATTTGTACACAAAATTGTGGCTCAGAGGCCTTCCATCGAAAAAGTCAAAACAATATTTCCTATCTGCTTGCACTGACGCAGCTGCTGTACCAGCAGACGCACAGGCCTTGAGAGAATCTCTCTCTCAGGGAAGCAAAGACATAAACATGGCTATGTTTTGGAAAAAAGGGGTTCGAATTCTCAGACATTGTGACCACTCGACAAACATCTGCTGGGGGCTGACCCCTGGGTGGTTCCATAAGTTGTTTCTGGTGAGAATTAGCCAATTGTATAGGTTGATTACAACTTTGTACCAATCTGTAAAGTTAACGTGAGTCTGCCTGAGTTGGTTGAACACACCTCTTCTGAAATACTATAAAAAATGTACCCACTTGTACCTCTTGCTCCTTACCTTAACTTAACTGGCCCCTCGCTCTCTACCCTGCACCTCTTTTGCTCGATACCCTGATCGCTGATGACACATGCACACACACGCGGCATTCGCATTGCAAACAACCAGCTCAAGACTGCACCGTTCCAGACAAGGGCCCGATCCTTACGAGCCCCGGGAGTCGGCATTCAGCTCGACCGGACCCGCGGAGCCTCGGACAACGTGCCTTAAAATCCATAAAGACTTTGAAACTTCTCTGAACTGCATTTGGGACAGTGAGTAATTGATAAACTTCTATTTGAAACTGAATAACTTCTCAAGACTTCAATGAACTCTCTCATATCATAGACTCTCTTCATTTTAGTCATTCTGTATATTAAATCTCAACTACGAACCAAGAATCTACGCGGGATAATTACAAATAAGTTTGGGGAAGGGGATTTCTAGTGCTTATAATATTAAATTACTTATACCTTTTTACAAAACATCGGCCTCGCATATCATTACTTCAAACCTCCCCCCCCCAAACAAACTTTCCCGTCCGCGACATAATGGCGCAGCGAGCAGTGTCGGGAAAGATGGATTTATTTTACAGAATGGCAGATATTATTGGATTGGAACATTTAAAACCGGCACTGGATATAAATAATTTAGTCAGCTCAGAACAAATTTTGAACAAGTTGGCAGATACGGTAGCCACATTGTATACGACTTTGCAGGAAGATAAAGATAAAGAGCATATCGTTACAGTACCAGCGTGCTCAATCCGAGCGCAATATGAATTTGATAATTTGCAATATGGTATCAATAGTTCTAAACTTGAATTGAAAGAAACGAAAGAGTGTTTTAACGAACAAATTAATCGCTTGAAAAAAGAGTCAGAGAGCTGGGAACGGCAAAGCGGAAGGCAAGAAAAGGAGATCGAAAAGTTACAAGCTGAAATTCAGAATCTCCGTTCTAAGATGCAATGGCAAAACAAGAGACTTGAAGCGGCACAAGAAGAGCTTCAGCTATTTCGAATGGACAGAGAGATTGCCGTTGCCGATACAGAATCCGCGGTACCTGAGGACCCCCAAATGCGTTTTTCAGAAGAACAGTCAGAACCGACAGCTGTCCGAGATTTGTCAATTTCTTCGCCGGTAAGGACTCAAAGTTCACAACTGCACTTGTCGGCAAAATCTTTTCAGCCGCGGCAGCAGGAACCGCAATTGCAGCCTTCACCACTCCCTTTGCCGCGCACCCGAGCGTCCCTAAATCAGCGGCGGACGCTGCCACCACAGCCACTGTCGCCACGAGTGACCACTCTTCATACCGCCACGACTCAAATGGACCGCCACGCCGAATATCCGCCATTTGATCCACAGCCGCCATTGTACAGCAGCAGCTATGAGTACGTACATCCACAGCCTCGCCGGAAAGAAAAGTACCGCCCCAAGCCGTTGCCTGGAAACACACCAAGCAGCAGCGACGAGGAAATGGAGGAAATCTACGGGAGAATGAGACCCTTCTCCATGAGACTCGTGTTCAAATTGGAAACCGTTTACGGGAAAAAGGGCAAAGGAATGACGACTACGCGAATCCGACCATACACAGCACTGCAGATGCGTGAGTTTAGGGAAATGTATTCCCGCATGCCTCATGAAACCATAACTGACTATGTATACAGGGTGGTGGAGAGTGGTGCCGATTCGGTAATCTTGTCCCGCGAGGAAGTGGGGAGAAGTTCCTGGGGACCTGCAGTGTTCCTTGGGAATGGTCCCGAGGGGGATGTTGCATTAAGTTCTAGAATCTTTTATTGGGCTAATTCCTTTGATCCTGTAGATAGAGATGAACCAACAAAATTTCGTATCACAAACTGTGCTGAATTGAATGAAGCAGTTACTAAGTTAGCGTGTGTGCAGGCTATGTATGAGGGGGGAATTTATCCAAATCCTATGGATGCCCCGATAGACCCACGACGGTTAAGACCCTTAGTAAAAGGTCTGTCAGGAACTTTAAGGAGCATATGCGATGCAAGAAAAGAGCAAATTGAGGAAATAGTGCAATTTGGTGATGCAACAGGGTATAATTTAACCTACCACATTACATGGGGAGATCTGTTGGAGGAATTATCCATCAAAGGGTATAATTTAGGTTATTATGAACCTGTATCTCCACCGGCATCCTTTTTTGAGAAGCAGCAGCCTGGAAACAAAGGCAGCTACGTGGTCACTCCACGTGGGAAGAAGCAGGAAGTACGGCACGCAAAAGCGTCCCAGAGTGCCTACTCTGGTGGTCCTGAAAGTCCCAAAGGGAGTCCCAGAAGGAGCCCTAGAGCGAGCCCATGGTCTAGTCCCAGGGGGAGCCCTGAGCTAAATCGTCGCTATAGCTCGAGGATGTCCTGGGGACAAAATCCCAATAATGGGCAAGATGCATACCAGAGGCAGAACATTAAATATGGGGTGAAACCCCGTGATTTGTTGAAAAGGAACCGGGCGAGAGACCCCATGAAAGCTGAATTTTTTGGAATAATGGGAGGTTTAGAAAAAAGGGTGCAAGATATAGTAGCTAAGGCTATGAAACACATCCTTGAAGAAAGAGAGACAGGAGGGAACTACGGTAGGAGTTCCAGAGCCGCCTCTCCTAACAGGCCTGATCAGTCTTTTGCTTCTGATCAGCAGGGGGCCAAAAGCAAACAAAAAAACTAGAAGTAGCGGTGAATGATTCAGGCCACATTTATCGCTTCGTGTATGCATGCCAATGGTCTGACAAACCTGAACCTGCTATTATGATTCCAACAGGACCGGACAGAACTGCTGTGAAGTATCTAATAGATACAGGCGCACAAATTACAGTGCTAAATGTGCAACTGGCAAAAAGCCTAAGAATCCTGCCATCCAGGAGAAAGGTAAAGATAATGGGTGTCACAGGACAGCCCGACCTATGTCCCTTGGCTAAAACATATTATGGTTACCTGGGGAAAAAAGGAGCACTATAGTAGAAGTGGCCTTAAGTCCCTATCCAGGAAATATTCTGGGATTTGATGTTTTGGCAGGCAGGAGATGGCATCTTCCAGATGGTACATTATGGAGCTTTGGTTATTATGAAATGGGGACAAAAGAGGCAAAATCAGCCCATGCTCGTGTCCGAATGTTGCAAACTGCTCCTCCACTACCAAAATCACAAATTACTTGTGTTGCACAATATCCATTACCAGCAGCAGCTAGGCAAGGCATTACTGAAGTGATAACTGACCTGGCGAAAAGGAAGATCATCACCAGAACACATTCTCCTTACAATTCACCCGTCTGGCCAGTCCGAAGACCAGATGGCAGGTGGAGATTAACTATCAATTTTAGAAAACTCAATAATAATACTCTTCCTCTCACTTCAGCAGTTCCAAGTTTATCTTCCACAGTGACAGCCATTCAAGCAGCTTCTCACGCCTGGATGGCAACTATGGAT
Source organism: Pogoniulus pusillus (assembly GCF_015220805.1). Lineage (NCBI taxonomy): Eukaryota > Metazoa > Chordata > Aves > Piciformes > Lybiidae > Pogoniulus > Pogoniulus pusillus. The sequence goes on from NC_087308.1 coordinate 5,399,482, forward strand.
GTGAAGGACATGTACTTCATGGTGCCATTAAGAGAAGAGGACAAACCACAGCTTGCATTCACCTGGCAAGGTATTCAATACACATTCAACAGTCTTCCACAGGGATACAAACACAGTGCAACTATTGCACATAACACACTTGCAGCTTTGCTTGACACTATTCAGCTTCCTAGAGATGTTAAAGTTTATCATTACATTGATGACATCTTGGTGGGAGGAGATGACAAGGAGCAGGTTGCAAAAGTAGCTGAGGACATTCGAAAATTGTTGACTGACCAAGGGCTAACTATTCCAAAGGAGAAGTGCCAAGGCCCAAGCCAGGAGGTTAAATTCTTAGGATCTTGGTGGGTGGCAGGTGCAGTGTCAGTTCCAGAGGATACCTTACAAGAAATTGAAAAGGGCCAAATACCCCAGAACAGAAAGGAGCTACAACAATTGTTGGGCACCTTGGGCTACTGGAGAAAACACATCCCAGGTTTCTCCGTGATTGCTCATCCTCTGTATGATTTGCTTAAGAAGCACAAAGTTTGGGATTGGACTCCACGACATTCTGAGAGCCTGAGAGTTCTTAAAGATGAACTGAAGGCATATCAGAAGTTGGGGCCCTTGCACCCAAAGGATGCCCTAAGGGCTGAATGGGGTTTTTCCGAGCATGCCTCATACTGTGGAATTTTTCAAAGGGGACCCAATGGTCCTAGCAGAGCTCTTTTATTTTCATCAACCGCATTCAAAGAGACCGAGACACGGTACTCGGAATGGGAAAAGGGACTCCTTTCCCTAACTCGAGCTGTCAAAGAGGCAGAGAAACTTCGCACTACACAAGACATTGTAGTGCAAGGCCCATTCCCACTGTTGAAATCGATCCTTAAAGGATCTCCTCCACCAGAAGGGATTGCCCAAAAGGCTACCATAAGAAAGTGGTATGCCTACCTGGAGGGAATCTCACAGCTTTTGACACTGACAGAAGGACCTACAAAAGTATCCAAGTTGCAGCAGCCCATAAACCCTGATGGAGCACTGCTTGGTCAACCATATAAACCTTCTCCTATTCAGGTGGCCCCAGCAATAACCGCAGACTCAGATAAGTCAGGAGTGTGGTTTACAGATGCATCCTCACAGAGGGTGGGGTTCAAGTGGCGTTACAAAGCTGCTGCCTTGGAGATTAGCACGGGCCAAACCATCACTGAGGAAGGTGATGGCAGTGCACAGGTAGGGGAACTGCGTGCTCTCATGCTAGCAGCAGAGCATGGAGCAACAACCATTTATACTGATTCCTACTCCACGTTCAAAGGCGCCACTGAGTGGATTTGCCAGTGGGAAGCGAATCAGTGGAAGGTTTCAAACGTAGAAGTTTGGAGGGCTGATGACTGGAAAAGGCTACTGGAGATAGGCCGATCCAGACCCCTTCAAGTAGGCTGGGTTAAAGGGCACTCTAAACAGCAAACTCCAGCTGCAACCTGGAATGATCAGGTAGATTACCTAGCAAAAATAATCATGGTCAATGATGAAAAGGATGAGTGGTGGAGATTGGCTGAATGGCTACACATTAAAAGAGGCCATTCAGGAAAGGCAGACCTCTACTACGAATGTAGATCCAGAGGATGGCCAATTTCTATGACCACCTGTCAGGCAATCATTTCAGCTTGTCCACAGTGCACGATTAGGCTGAAAGCCAATCACCCCAACCTAGCACCAGCTCAACATATTAGAGAAGATAAGAAGCTATGGAGCACATGGCAAATTGACTATGTGGGTCCATTTAAACCCTCACATGGGAAAAGATACATACTGGTGGGGGTGGAAGTAGTCTCCGGATTGGTCATGGCTACAGCCACTAATGCTGCCACAGGCACTCAGACTATTGAGGCCTTGAAGCAGTGGTTCAGTTTTTTACCAATGCCAGAGTACATCCAGAGTGATAATGGATCTCACTTTACAGCATCATCCGTACAAGACTGGGCTAGGGGTGAGGGAGTTACATGGGTATTCCATACTCCCTACTATCCTCAAGCTAATGGTGTGGTAGAAAGGTCAAATGCTTTAATCAAGAAGCATGCCATTGTATCAAGAGGTAATTGGGATAAACGTTTATCACGTGCAGTCTTCATTATAAATAATCGATGGGGCAATTATGGTAGTCCAAAAATCAAAGCCTTTTGTCCTAATGAACCAGTATGAAATGTTAATTATCCGCCAGATAAATCCCAACACCATCAACACTCGCTACACAGGTTACAGGTAGGACAACCAGTAATGGTAAACTTGCCCTCGATTGGAGTTGTGCCTATGACCCTATCGAAATCAAATGGGTTGTACGCATGGGAAGCAACTGATGTGAGTGGGAAAACTCATCGCATAAGCGCACGATGGATTGTCCCAGACTTCTGAATTGCTTTCACACATTTCTTGTTTTGTAAATGTTTAATAAAGCTATTTGTTATTCAGGGGGTGGGTATATAGGGATTGATCTGTCTTAAACTGGTTTAGATTATAGTTATGTTTATGTATTAGGTACATTGCTTGTATGTTTTAAGGTTTAGAGGTATTGTATATATAATAGTTGTGTATAGTTTGTACATTCCATTTCTTTTTCGATTTTCTGGCCTATGAGCCAGGGGGTGGAATATGTCATGGAAGGGATCAGAGCCCTTTTGCCTTATTGCAGAATTTTCATTTGTACACAAAATTGTGGCTCAGAGGCCTTCCATCGAAAAAGTCAAAACAATATTTCCTATCTGCTTGCACTGACGCAGCTGCTGTACCAGCAGACGCACAGGCCTTGAGAGAATCTCTCTCTCAGGGAAGCAAAGACATAAACATGGCTATGTTTTGGAAAAAAGGGGTTCGAATTCTCAGACATTGTGACCACTCGACAAACATCTGCTGGGGGCTGACCCCTAGGTGGTTCCATAAGTTGTTTCTGGTGAGAATTAGCCAATTGTATAGGTTGATTACAACTTTGTACCAATCTGTAAAGTTAACGTGAGTCTGCCTGAGTTGGTTGAACACACCTCTTCTGAAATACTATAAAAAATGTACCCACTTGTACCTCTTGCTCCTTACCTTAACTTAACTGGCCCCTCGCTCTCTACCCTGCACCTCTTTTGCTCGATACCCTGATCGCTGATTACACACGCACACACACGCGGCATTCGCATCGCAAACAACCAGCTCAAGACTGCACCGTTCCAGACAAGGGCCCGATCCTTACGAGCCCCGGGAGTCGGCATTCAGTTCGACCGGACCCGCGGAGCCTCGGACAACGTGCCTTAAAATCCATAAAGACTTTGAAACTTCTCTGAACTGCATTTGGGACAGTGAGTAATTGATAAACTTCTATTTGAAACTGAATAACTTCTCAAGACTTCAATGAACTCTCTCATATCATAGACTCTCTTCATTTTAGTCATTCTGTATATTAAATCTCAACTATGAACCAAGAATCTACGCGGGATAATTACAAATAAGTTTGGGGAAGGGGATTTCTAGTGCTTATAATATTAAATTACTTATACCTTTTTACAAAACATCGGCCTCGCATATCATTACTTCAAACCTCCCCCCCCCCAAACAAACTTTCCCGTCCGCAACAACTGGCTAGTGAGATGCCGTAGCATTGGTGCAAATGCCCTGCAGGGAGGAGACAAGTCTGCCAAGCAGCTAGGACCACTCCCCAAGGAGAGTGGAGTGGACAAATACCTAGCAAGTCCTCTTGGTAAGGTTAGCTTGTGGACATGCCTCCTGTTGGCTGTGGCTATGAGATATCCTTCCCGAGATGATCTGCCATGGGCTGCCAAGAAGTGGAACACCATTGAGCAGGGGATTAAGCTTCTGAAGGAGTTTGCTGTGAAGGAAGTGCTTTATGGAGATCATGGCACACATGAGCCTGATGACATTCCTCTAGGAAGAGGTCTCATGAAGAAGCTTATTAAGCTTGCTCCTTCATCCTATGCTAACATCTTGGCCAGCAAGCTTCTATCAAGGAGTGATAATGGAAGGTCTTTCACTGTTGGTGAATTCACTGACCAGCTCAGGCAGATAGAGGACAGCTTGTCACATTCTGCCCTAGTCTGTTAGAGCCTTTTTGCTAGTGGCAATAGTCTGGCAAGCTAACCACCCAGGCTCAGCTAGCAATCCCTAAAACCTGTTCTGCAAGCGACAGTAAGTCAAAGGTTCAAAAACCCAAAAGTGCAGACGAACATCACAGTCACAGGAGAGTGGATATGCACCACGTCTTTGTTGGTTCTGTGTGGCAGTCAATGTTGTAGAGTCGCAGATGTATCTGCTGTCCAATATTCCTCCTCAGACTCCCATAGTTCTGTATTCACTCCATAATTCTCAGAAATCTTGATGTTCTCATTATATTCCTTAGCTATGAGTTGCGTCTGTCCATTGTGCTTAAGAACTACTAACTTCTAAATATGATACAAAGATATGCCCTAGATGTTACTTTCAGGCTATTCTATTAGACCTTTTCCCACAATCCTTCATTTGCTTTGAGAATTTAAGGCAGTGTTTCTCATCTCTTTGCAGGACCCTTGCAAAGAGGTAACAAGCACGTTGCCATCTGTGCCAATTAAGTGGGCTTTGGCCTTTACAACAGGTGCTAAACTGAATCTCTATTTTGCTGTTACCTATTCCATTAAACGAGAATCACTGAAAACTCATGAAAATACCCAAATTCGTTAACCATGATCAAAACTTTACAATCCATACACATGTAACCACCATTTCAATACTCCTTTCAAGATCTTGCCACAATTCTGCCATCTGAGCAGGATTTCTGCTCACTTTAAGAAAAACAGGCTGGTCATAACAAGCTGGTCTCCATTTTATGGCCTGTGAAAATAAGTGATCAAACACAAACAAATACAAAAACAAATGCAAAGATATTCATTGCCTAGGCTAACAAATCCATTGATCTTGTCTGTGTGGTGTGCCTAGAGAAACTGCAGACTTTCTTCATACCTCCTTCCTTGTCTTTCTACCCCCCTTTCCCCCCCTCCTTTTTTTTTTGATCCCAATGATACCCAGATATACAGAAAAAACCCAAGAAAAACATCCCATGATATCCCTATATCCTAAAATCCCACAGTTGTCATATTACAAACTCTTAGCCTTAACTATATTATCTTAGCAACTTAAGGATCTAGGAAATGAAGGAAATAGGAGAAAAAGCAAAGAAAATTGAAAAAGTGTGGTACCACAGCAGAGTCAGAATCAGCACAGAGGGGGGAATAAGATCCTCCTAAAATTCTGGCACAATCAGTAATCATTTAACATCCTATCCAGTAAACTCCTAACCTCTAAGATCCAGTACAATCAAAAGGATAGAAACATCATCAAGATTGACGTCAATAATCATATAGGTAGTAAGATACAAAAATACGAATCTGTCACTTTAAGAATCAAGCCGCCCATCTCTATGCCAGGGGAGGGAGGGGTGTAGGCAGGCCGTGCTGACCGTGCATCAGGGGAGGGAGGCGGGGGGGGCCTCTCAGTCCCGCGGGGAAGGAGGAGGGATGGGGGAGAGTGCGCTGCTCCGGCAGGCATGGGGGGAGGAGGGGGCATGTGGGCGTGAAACCGACAATAGAACTGCAAGTCGGGGGCAGCTGCTTCGCTGATCTCCAACTCTGTAAGCGGGGGGGAATGGGCTCCGCTGAGCTCCGCAGGCAGGGGGGGTGGGGGAATGGGGCTCCACTGAGCTCTGCAGGCGGGGGGGGGGGGTGGCTCTGGCGGCGGTGAGGGGCTCGCAATCCGAGCAGTTTCTCAGCTTGTCTGGACCACCCACTCTCCCAGCCCCCATCCCGTACAGTCTCTGCTGTTCATCCCTCTGTCTCTTTGGTGTTTTCTTTTCTTGTGGATATGATCGGTGGGGGCATGGGGGGCCACACCTCCAGACGGTGAACCAGACCATCAGGGTCCTCAGCAGAGTACCTAAGCAGGTTATTAGCGGCACCCAGCAAGTCAGTTCGTACGCAGGGCTGTAGGAGTTCTAAGAAAGAGTTTAAACTGAAAAGCTTCTTGTTGCTTTCGCTGGCTGCCAAGACACCAAAAGTGGGGGGGGGGGGCGGCTGCTGCTTCTGGAAGGCGCCTGTCTACGGCAACTGTCCCCCGTCTTTAATAGTCCTATTTTTGTAGAAATTATTGGATCCAGTGGCCTGTCCCGATCTAATACCGGGCCGCCTGAAAAAGAAAAGGAATAAAAACGGCTTTCCCAACCAGGGGGCGTCCTAGCGTCCAATCTCTCCCATCTCTGCCAGCTCCTTACTACGTGGAGTTGAAGTAGCGTTTCAGCCCCTTATCGGGGCCCTAACAGCTGGGCTCAGCGCTTTCTTGTTCGTGGCCTGGAGGCCTCTCGATGATCCAGGATGCAGGCCTCAACGCGTGGCCGCGCAGCCACATGCAGAAACATGCACCCATTCAGATAATGCAGGAATGGTATCTTTTACCAGAAAGGAAATGGAGGTTTTAAGATCCTCCTTCAGTTATTTCATACTCTCTTTCATCTCTGTGGACGTAGTTTTTATGTCAGAGACTACGGCAGAATGTGACAAGCTGTCCTCTATCTGCCTGAGCTGGTCAGTGAATTCACCAACAGTGAAAGACCTTCCATTATCACTCCTTGATAGAAGCTTGCTGGCCAAGATGTTAGCATAGGATGAAGGAGCAAGCTTAATAAGCTTCTTCATGAGACCTCTTCCTAGAGGAATGTCATCAGGCTCATGTGTGCCATGATCTCCATAAAGCACTTCCTTCACAGCAAACTCCTTCAGAAGCTTAATTCCCTGCTCAATGGTGTTCCACTTCTTGACCGCCCATGGCAGATCATCTTGGGAAGGATATCTCAGAGCCACAGCCAACAGAAGGCGTGTCCACAAGCTAACCTTACCAAGAGGACTTGCTAGGTATTTGTCCACTCCACTCTCCTTGGTGAGTGGCCCTAGCTGCTTGGCAGACTTGTCCTGTAGCACTGCTTGGGGTTGTTGTTGGGATATTGAACGGGACCGGACCCAGCACTGATCCTTGGAGAACAGCACTAGTGACTGTCTGCCAACTGGATGTCGCACCATTCACCACCACTCTGGGCCCAGCCCTCCAGTCAGTTCTTGAACCATATCAAAGTGAATTTGTTCAAGCCATGAGCTGCCAGCTTTGCCAGGAGCTTGTTGTGGCAGATGCTGTCAAAAGCTTTGCTGAAGTCCAGGTAGACTACATCCACAGCCTTCCCCACATTCACCAGGCAGGTAACCTGATCATAAAAGGAAATCAGGTTGGTCAGGCAGGATCTGCCCTTCCTAGACCCATACTGGCTGGGCCTGATCCCTTGGCCATCCTGTAGATGCTTTGTGATGGCACTCAAGATGACCTGTTCCATGACCTTGACTGGCACTGAGGTCAGGCTGACAGGTCTGACATTTCCCGGTTCCTGCCTCCAGCCCTTTTTGTAGATGAGCATCACATTGGCCAGCTTCCAGTCTTTGGGGCCCACTCCAGTGAGCCAGGACTGTTGATAAATGATGGAGAGTGGCTTGGCCAGCTTATCTGCCAGCTCTCTCAGCCCCCTAGGATGGATCCCTTCTGGACCCACGGACTTGTGAGGATCCAAGTGACTCAGCAAGTCCCTTACTGCTTCCTCCTGAATTACAGGGGGACTATACTGGCCCCTGACTCCATCTGCCAGTTCAGGAGGCCAGTTGTCCTGGAGACAACCTGTCCCACTATTAAATGTTGAGGCAAAGGTGTTAAGCACCTCTGCCTTTTCCTCATCTTTTCACAGTATCACAGTTATCACCAAGGTTGGAAGAGACCTCATAGATCAAGTCCAACCCTTTACCACAGAGCTCAAGGCTAGACCATGGCACCAAGTGCCACATCCAATCTTGCCTTGAACAGCTCCAGGGACGGCGACTCCACCACCTCCCTGGGCAGCTGTATAGGGTTAACACTCCTGGGGGAGTAACCCTGAACCTGACCCTAAGGGTCTTGGCCCCTCCCCAGGGGTGGGCCACACTCCAGGTGATGGTTAGCCCACTCCCCCCACTTCCTGCGGTATAAAAGAGGAGCACTTCCTGCTCCTCACCCTCTTTTCCTGCGTTCACTCTTGACCCACACACCCATACTGCATACCAGCACACCACGTGGCAGCCACGAGGCAGAGACACCATCACATTACTCGGGTTGTATCCATCCCTTGTTGTATTTTGCTGTTTTCCCTTCCTTATCCTTTGTAAACTCCCACCTTTTCTAAGTTATTGTTAAACTTTTCCTTTTTAACTTCCAAATCGAGTGAGATTGATTTATTTGGGTGTCCCTACCTTTCTCTCTCTCCCTGTCTTTTGGGAAAAGGAGGGGGAAGAGGGGAGGGCACTCTATAAATTCTATAAATTGTCATTGGGTCTATTAAATTTATTAGAGTCTCTGGGAACTTGCATTTGAACCCAAGACAGTAGCCCATTCCAGTGTCCAATGACTCTCTCAGTGAAGAACTTTCTCCTCACCTCCAGCCTAAATTTCCCCTGGCGCAGCCTGAGGCTGTGTCTTCTCGGTCTGGCGCTGGCCACCTGAGAGAAGAGAGCAACCTCTTCCTGGCCACAACCACCCTTCAGGTAGTTGTAGACAGCAATATGGTCACCCCTGAGCCTCCTCTTCTCCAGGCTAAACAATCCCAACTCCCTCAGCCTCTCCTCATAGGGCTTGTGCTCGAGGCCTCTCACCAACCTCGTCGCCCTTCTCTGGACACGCTCAAGCATCTCGACGTCCCTCTTAAACTGGGAGGCCCAGAACTGAACACAGTACTCAAGGTGTGGTCTAACCAGTGCAGAGTACAGGGGCAGAATGACCTCCCTGCTCCTGCTGACCACACCATTCCTGATGCAGGCCAGTATGCCATTGGCTCTCTTGGCCACCTGGGCACACTGCTGGCTCATGTTCAGGTGGGTATCAATCAGCACCCCCAGATCCATTTCTGTTTGGCTGCTCTCCAGCCACTCCGACCCCAGATTGTATTTCTGCATGGGGTTGTTGAGGCCAAAGTGCAGCACCCTGCACTTGGAGCTATTGAACGCCATCCCAATGGACTCTGCCCATCTGTCCAGGCGGTCAAGGTCCCACTGCAGAGCCCTTCTACCCTCCAACTCAGTCACATCTGCCCCCAGCTTGGTGTCATCTGCAAACTTGCTGATGACTGACTCCATGCCCTCATCCAGATCATCTATGAAGATGTTAAAGAGGATGGGGCCCAGCACTGATCCCTGAGGGACACCACTAGTGACTGGCCGCCAGCTGGATGTGGCACCATTCACCACCACTCTCTGGGTCTGGCCCTCCAGCCAGTTCCTAACCCAGCATAGAGTGTTGCCATCCAAGCCGCGGGCTGACAGCTTAGCCAGCAGTTTGCTGTGGGGGACAGTGTCAAAGGCCTTGCTGAAGTCCAGATAGACCACATCCACAGGCCTCCCCACGTCCACCAAGCGGGTCACCTGATCAGAGAAGGAGATCAGGTTGGAGAGGGAGGATTTGCCCTTACTAAACCCATGCTGGCTGGACCTGAGCCCTTTGCCATCCCTCAGGTGCACTCTTATCACCCCCAAGATAACCTGCTGTCAGTTTCCCTGGCACTGAGGTCAGGCTGACAGGTCTGTAGTTCCCAGGTTCCTCCGTCCGACCCTTCTTGTGGATGGGGAACACGTTGGCCATTTTCCAGTCTCCTGGGACCTCTCTGGTGAGCCAGGACTGCTGGAAAATGATGGACAGCGGCTTGGCCAGCTCAGCTGCCAGCTCTCTTAGCACCCTGGGATGGATCCCATCTGGTCCCATGGACCTGTGGGTGTCCAGTTGTCTCAGCAGGTCCTGAACTAATTCTTCATGAATTTCTAGAGGAACACACCGCTCCCCGACCCCATCCCCCAGTTCAAGAGGCCACTTGCCTCCTCCTCCCTCCTTACTGTTGAAAACTGAGGTGAAGAAGGCATTCAGGACCTCAGCCTTTTCTTCGTCATCAGTTATAGTGTTCCCCTCCTGGTCCAGTAAGGAGTGGAGGCTCTTCTTGCCCTTCCTTTTAGCATTGATAAATTTATAAAAGTGCTTTTTATTATCTTTCATGGAAGTGGCCAGCCTAAGTTCTAGCTGGGCCTTAGCCTCTCTAATTTTTTTCCTGCATAATCTGGCTACCTCCTTAAACACATCAGGAGAAGCCTTCCCCTCCTTCCAAAGGTGATACACCCTCTTTTTTTCCCCCAATTCCTTCAGGAGCTGTTTACTCATCCAGGCTGGTCGCCTTCCCCGACGGATCATCTTTCGGCACATGGGAACTGCCAGTTCCTGCGCCTTCAATAGCTCCTGTTTAAAGTAGGTCCAATCATCCTGGACCCCTTTGTTCTCAAGGACTGCTGCCCAGGGGACTTTGGAAATAAGTTTCTTAAGCAAATTGAAGTTTGCCCTCCGAAAGTCCAAGGTGTGGGTTTTGTTGTAGTGCCTCCCTACCTCCCTGAATATTGAAAACTCCACTATCTCGTGATCACTACACCCCAGGCAGCCTCCCACTGCCACATCTCCCACCAGCCCTTCTCTGTTGGAGAACAGCAGGTCAAGCTGAGCTTGACCCCTAGTAGGCTCACTTAACAGCTGGGTCATGAAGCTGTCCTCCATGCACTCTAGAAATCTCCTGGACTGCCTCCTCTCTGCTGAATTAAGTTCCCAGCAGATATCTGGCAGGTAAAAGTCACCCACAAGGACAAGATCTGATGATCTTGAGACAGCCTCCAATTGTTTGTAAAATACCTCATCTGTTTTCTCATCCTGCTTGGGTGGTCTATAACAGACTCCAACCAGGATGTCAGATTTGTTAGCCCTCCCTCTGACTTTAACCCACAAGCTCTCAATCCCTTCGTCCCTCACTTCAAGCTCAGTGGCAAGGAGTGACTCCCTAATATACATAGCCACCCCTCCTCCTCTTCTCCCTTGACTATCTCTTCTGAAGAGGCTGTATCCCCCCAGTATAGCACTCCAACCATGCCTGTCTTCCCACCAAGTTTCTGAAATGACAACTATATCATAGTCACCCTGGTGGACCAGGACTTCTAGTTCCTCCTGCTTGTTACCCAAGCTGCGTGCATTGGTGTAGATGCACTTCAGCTGGGCTCTCGATTCCTCAATTGACTCTTGTTTCCATCCCACTCTCTCCTTCTCAGAGAGAGTAATTGCCTCACCCACCCTCTTCAGATCTAGTTTAAAGCCTGCCTAATGAGTCCTGCCAACTCCAGTGCCAGGACTCTCCTGCCCCTCCTAGACAACTGCACCCCATCAGGATCAAGCAGGTCCGGCTCAGTAAAAGTTCCCCTCGTGGTCAAAGAACCCAAAGTGCCGCCGCTGGCACCATCCCTTAAGCCAGTTGTTGATGGCATAGATTCTGTTGTTCCTCTCTGTGAACTCCCTTGCCACAGGGGGAACTGAGCAGAACACCACCTGTGCTCCTGCCCCATCTATCAATTTCCCCAGCGCCTTAAATTTCTTTTTAATTGCCCTGGTGCCCTTCTTCTCAATCTCATCCCTGCCAGCCTGTATTACCAGCAAAGGGTAATAATCAGAGGGCCGGATTAGGTTAGGGAGTCTCCTGGCAATGTCCCTAACCCGGGCACCAGGAAGGGAGCAGACCTCCCTGTGGGATGGGTTGGGATGACAAATGGGTCCCTCTGTCCCACTCAAGACCGAGTCGCCGACAACTATAACCCTTCTCTTTTTCTTGTTTTTTGTGGAGCTAGTCACCACATTTGGTGGGGACTGCTCCACCCTAGGCATAATCCCAGATGAATGCTCCTCAGCCCTCTCATCCTCCCTGCCCTCTGCATGCAGGGCCTCATACCTGTTGTGCAAGGGCAGTGGAAGAGGAGGAGAGGGCTGGGGTGGATTTCCCTTGCTGCCTCTGACAGGGATCTGTACCCATCCCTCTCTGTTTCCAGGGGCAGTTCCCTTAGCAGGGGCGATCTGCAGGGCCCGCTCCCACAGATCCAGCTCCCTTTCATTCTCCCTTATTGACCTGAGCCTGGATACTTCGTCCTTCAGCTCAGCCACTTCATCTTTCAATTCTGCTACCAAGGTGAGGATAAAGTTCACCTGCTCACACCTGGTGCAATTGTTCACCCCTTCTTCTTCTACGGCAAGAGACAGGCTCCAGCATTCCCTGCAGCCAGTAGCCTGGACTCCTATGTGTTGGTGGGTCAAGTCTGTCTGGGTGCACACACTTTTTCTGCCCTTCATTGTGCGAGTGACAGGCATAGTGCACAGTGATATTGACAGTTATAAACAGGAAGAGAAAAAAAAAAAAATCCCAGTCGCGGGCAGGCTGGCTCTCTCTCGGTTATGCAGCCTAAATGGCGGTACATGCGCCACCGGGCGGGGATTTAAACTTCCTGCGGCACACGTCATGAGCCCGCATCACAGCCCGGCTCAATCCCACGAGGTCACAGCTCTGCCAACCCCCCCTGCCTACCTGAGGTCCCCCGGAACCGCGGAACAGTAGAACAGAGCAGAAAGTCAGATTTAAGCAGCAATGTCCTCAGTGCTCTCTCTCGGTTATGCTACTATACTCTCCTCTCCATATAATAAGGACTGGAGTTTGTCCGTGCCCCTTCTCTTGCCATTAATATTATTATAGAAACATATTTTATTCTCCTTAACAGCAGTGGCAGCCTAAGTTCAAAATGGGCTTTTGCCTCTCTAATTTTTTTCTGCAAGACTTAGCAACATCCTTGAACTCTTCCTGGGATACCTCCCCTTTTTTCCAAAGGTGATGCACCCTCTTTTTTTATCTTTAATTCCTTCAGCAGCTCCTTGCCCATCCAGTCTGGCTGTCTCCCTCATTGGCTCATCTTCTGCTACAATGGGACAGCCTGCTCCTGCGCCTTCAGGAGTTCTTTCTTGAAGTAGGTCCAAACTTCCTGGACCCCTTTGCTTTTAAGGGATGTTTCTCAAGGAACTTTCTGAGTTAGTTCCTTAAATAGGCTCAAGTCTGCCCTTCAGAAGTCCAGTGTGGAGGTTCTGTTGATGCCCCTCCTGGTTTCTCCATGTATTGAAAACTCTATAATTTCATGGTCACTGGACCCCAGGCAGCCTCCGATAACCACATCTCCCACCAGCCTCTCTGTATTTGTGAGCAGCAGGTCAAGCAGGGCTGCACCCCTGGTAGGCTCACATAACAGCTGAGATAAGAAGTTGTCCTCCATATGCTCTAGGAACATTCTAGACTGCCTCTTTGCAGTATTAAAGTCCCAGCAGATGTCTGGCAGGTTAAAGTTGCCCACAAGAACAAGGGCAGGTGATCTTGAGGCAGCCTCCAGTTACTTAAAGAGTAATAAATCAACCTCTTCTTCCTGGTTGGGTGGTCTATAACAGACTCCTACCAGGATGTCAGCCCTTTTGGCCTTCCCCTTAATTCTCGCCCAATAGGGACTCAACCTGCTCGTCCTTAATCTCTACCTCTATGACATCCAGAGCATCCCTAATGTATAGGTACACTCCTCCACCCCTTCTCCCTTCCCTGTCTCTCCTGAAGAGTCTGTAGCCATTGATTACAGCACTCCAATTGTATGAGTCCTCCCACCAGGATTCTGTGATGGTGACAACATTGTAGTTTTCTTCTTGTACCAAGGCTTTCAGCTCCTCTTGTTTGTTACCCATACTGCATGCATCAGTGTACATACATTTCAGCTGGGCTGCTGGTTTTACCCCTATCTCTGGCCTACCACCCTCTGCCTCCTTTGATTTGTCTCTAGTACTGTTATGTTTAACCCCCACCCCCTTCCAGCCTAGTTTAAAGCCCTTTCAACAAGCCCAGCCAGCTCATGTGCCAGGATCTTTCTCCCCCTCTGATTCAGTTGTACCCCATCTGTCACTAGCAGACCCAGGGCAATATAATGTTCCCCAAGATCAAAGAATCCAGAATGTTGTTGTTGGCACCAGCCTCTGAGCCACTTGTTAATCAGATATGATTTCCTATTCTTCTCTGCATTCCAACCTGTGACTAAGGGTATAGATGAAAAGATTACCTGTGCCCCCAATCCCTCAACTACTTTTCCCAGTGCCTTGAAGTCCCTTATGATTGCTTTTAGGCCTCTGGTATCAACCTGTGGCCATTTGAGCTAGATTTCTAGCTCAGACATGGGAGAGAGGTGAACATTCCAGGGACAGGCCATATAATGGCAACAATGGATAAGTTAATATAATTTCATTGGAGCATGAAGAGCTTTGTCTAGAAGCACAGTTTGTTTTTTCCCCTTGCTGGCTTCTGCTGTTTCAGCTGCGCCCGCTGCTGTCTTCCCCTGCTGCTGTTTTGACTGCTGTTGCTTTGCCGCCGCTTGACCCCTTCCCCATCTTCATTAAGGTTATTATATCTCTGCAGTAGTTTATTTCTCCTTATACTGTTATCTTTGAACTATAAGAAATACAATTTCACTTTTCTCTGAATTTTTAAAAAAAATATGTTGTGTGGTGAGTTTGCCAGAGGGATCCACCCTAACCCGGGACATCAATTTTGGCACGTTTCCAAATGTGGTGCATGATCTTGGTTAGGTTTTTCATTTTGATTGATAATCAGGATAAGGAAGTTGAAGAAAAATGAATTTGTTTGGTATATTTTGGCCCATTATTGCTTCAATTTTGACTTTATCAGTTCAGCAGTGTTTTACCACTGTGGTGCATTACCAGGTGTGTTCTTTCTTTGCTAAAATGGCTTGGAACTCAGAAAAAGCTGTGTTAGCGAAGGTTGGAGATTTTGTTATGGATGTTTTACGGTTTAGGAATGTAGCTGAGGGTGTGCTGTACGTTATGCTGGTGTCAGAGAGTAGGAGTTATTTAGGAGAGCAGGGTTATCCAGTGGCCTGCCTAGTATGTTTAAATTTGATGTTTCTGGCTGCTATTGTAGGTCTGATTGTAGTTTGGAGACGAGAGAGATGCAGGAACAAACAGGCTACAAGTGAGGTTTTTACCTTTTCCGGAGGCAGTAGCAGGGAGCTAGGGGTTAAAGACACAGTCTGCAACCAAAGCGGGGGAAGGAAGGCCATGGCACTGGGCAGATGGATTGCTCGCAGAGCAGCAAAATGTCCTGCCTCGGGACCTTTGAAAGAAGAAAAAGTAGTTGGACATGGCCCGTACCCCACTGAAGCATGGAGTCAGGAAACTATCTGGCTCCTGTTTGTACCGAATAGAATGGAGGAAAGTAAGGGGACAAGCGATGGAACCCCTGCAGGGGTGTATTCACAAAGGGCTGTGGCGGCAGTGCCGGATCTGGCTGCAGACGGTGTGGGCTATGGCAAAGTCCCTCGGACGGATAAAGTTGAGGAACTGTTTTGTGGAAAATGCGGCTTGAATGTTCAGATCTGTAGGAGAGTCTCTGACACCAGAGCTTCCGCTATTAGAGGGGCTGCTGAGGCTAAGGTTCTGTCGTCTGCAACCAGGGGACTGGAAGTGGTACCAGGGGATGAGGCGGGTTCCTCGGAGGGTGAGCCCACTAATGCCATCGAGCCTTCTAAATCTGCTGCTCCTGCCTTAGCCCCGCTTGTCTCTGCTGAGCCATCTGCTGCTGCTGCTGTGGGAAAGGGTCCTTGTGCCTCAGTCCCTGTTCCACCACCATGTGCGGAACAGAGCCAGGCAGACAAACCAGATTTAAAAGATTCAGTGAAAGGCACCTCCCAGCGTAAGACATGATTTATTTTAAGCAAAGAAGTTCAGACAGATGGTAGTGAACAGGAAGATTCAAATGGAAGAGTTAAGATCTCCCTTGCTCCAATTAAAACAAGGAGAAAAATGGCAGCTAGTATTGGGGGTTGAGATAGCTCAGATGACGATGGGGATAAACCACAGAAGGGAAATCCCAAGGAGGGAACTGTTAGGATCCCTTTTGCTGCAGTTGAGGAGCTTCAGAAGTGGGCTCAACTCATGAAGCAAAGGGAAGAGGATTCAGGAGAGGGTACATCGGCTGGTGTGAAGGCTGGTACCCTTGTGGGTAAAAGTAATGGAAAGGCTAGAGCTATGGGAAAATATACTCAGGAGACGGATGATAGTGATGATGAGAAAGCCCCATTGCCAAGGAAGGAGGTCAGGCATATTGGGCAAGATTATGCCTGGAAAGAGCAAGAACTGTTGATGAGTTGGCTAAATAGATGCTGGGATGGAGATATGGATACTGTAGAAATAAACCCTAGGACAGTGTGAGGCAGTTAGGAGTTTTCTCGAGAGACAGTGGCATAGATAAGCACTTCGGACATCTCATCAGCAATTCTACCACAACTGTGGTACTGCGGTACCCCAACAGGGATGATTTACCCTGGAGACCCTCACGATGGAATTCAGTTGAACAGGGGGTTCAGTGACTGCGAGAGATGGCCATAAGAGAGCTAATCTATGGAGATTATGTGACAGAGGACCCTGATGAGGTACCTGTGCTCTTCTAAAGAAACTTATTCAGCTTGCTCCCTCTAATTATGCCCATACATTGGCAAGTAAAATGGTGGGGAAAGATGATGAAGCAACAAATCTGACTGGGTGAGTTTGCTGATCAGATGAGGCAGATGGAGGATAGCCTTACATTTAATGCCATGGCGTCAGCTATAAACACTATGGCCAAAGAGATAAAAGATGTCATGAAACAACTCAAAGAGGAATTTAAAACCTCCATATCCCAGTTGGCAAAGGACAGTGAGCTTTCTTCTTCGCCATCAGAGTGGGTACATGTCTCGGCCATCAGAGATAAGCGTCCTCCCAGAAGACCAATTCAAACTAACTCACTCAGAAATAAACAACAGTCACGTGGGTCTCTTTGGGTAATTGTACGTGACCAATTTGCTGAAAACATGGATAAGTGGGACAGAAAACCTACCTCACTTCTCCTAAAAAGAGTGAGAGAGTTACAGAGTGAGAAGACTAAAAGAGTAGTTGCCTTGGTTTCCCACATGACTCAGTTCTGGCAATGTTTCAGCTAATACCATTAAACACTGTGCCAATTGTACTTATAATAGTCAACATTAGGGGGGCCCTGCCTCTTACCAGGCGGAGGCCAGGGACCAGGAATATAATAGGATATACTGAAATGTATATGTTAGATCGCCTGGTACCTTGAAAATTCAGAAATATAGAGCTCCAGTGGACACAGGTGCTCAATGTACATTGATGCCTTCAAATTGTAAAGGAATAGAGTCTATTACTATTTCTGGAGTCACAGGAGGATTTCAAGAATTGACAAGGTTGGAGGCAGAGATAAATTTGACTGGGAGTGATTGGTGAAGGCATGCCATTGTAACAAGTCGAAATGCACCCTGCATTTTGGGAATTGACTTTCTGAGAGAACGGCGCTTCAAGGATCCCAAGGGTTTTAAATGGACCTTTGGAATAGCAACTGTAGAAGCATTTGGAGACAGACTGAAGTTGTCTGCTAGGCCTGAGCTCTCAGATGAGTCTGCAGTTGTTGGACACCGTAATACAGAGGATGTGAAGTTGCCAATTGCCACTCAAACTGTACACCATAGGCAATATAGAACAAACCGTGACTCTTTGGTGCCCATACATGATCTGATTCATTGTCTGGAATGCAGGACGTCATTTAAAAAAAACATTCACCTTTCAACAGTCCCATATGGCCTATGCAAAAGGCAAATGGAGAATGGCGACTGACAGTTGACTTCCATGGCCTAAGTGAAGTGACTCCACCCATGAGCTCTGATGTGCCAGATATGTTAGAACTCCAGTATGAGCTGGAATCCAAGGAGGCCAAATGGTATGCAACCATATATGTTGCTAATGCTTTCTTCTCTATTCCAATAGCAGAGGAATGCAAGCCTCAGTTTGCTTTTTACCTGGAGGGGGATTCAGTATACATTTAACTGTTTGCCCCAGGGGTGGAAACACAGCTCAACAATCTGTCATGCAGTGATCCATGATGTGTTGGAGATGGGTGAAGCTCCAGATCATCTGCAGTTCATTGATGACATCATTGTCTGGGGGCATACAGCAGAAGAAGTTTTTGAGAAAGGCAACAAAATAATTGACATTCTGCTGAAGGCAGGTTTTGCCATAAAGCAAGACAAGGTGAAAGGACCTGTGTCCTGGAGTCCTGTACCCCTAAATTCCTCTCCTGCCCGGACTTCGGGGGGAAAGGGGAAAAGCCGCCTGGTTTCCCCCCCCCCTCGCCTGCCCTGCAGCCGAGAAGGGGGCGGGGACTGCCCCGTGAGTTCCCGCGCTGGAGCCAGGCTGGGATTGGCCGTGCGCTTTCGCGCCTAAAGTGTGGTAACTCTGCCCTTTGTCTAGCCAAGGTTATAAATATTGGGGGTCTTCCCGCCTTTGGGGTTCCCGCTTTGGATTTTGCCTGTGCCTGGACGAGTTCGCTCACTCTCCTGTGCCTGCACTGCAGAGAGACCAAAGGACTTGCCTTGGTGTTAGGCACACCTTTGTCTGCCTAACGACCCTTAACGACTCTTAACGACTCCTGTAGCCGCTGGAGGAGGAAGACCGACTGCACGAGCCAGCCTGAGTGAGTTATTTGGCTTAGCTTAATTTAGTAAGAAACCGCTATTAATTAATAGCAGACTCCTTTTCCAAAAACTGACTTCCAAATATATATAGTCAGATTATTAATGGTATCCTCGTAGAATTCTCATGCAACTGAACCTGTTTATCAAACGAAATTAATCTTTGTATATATAGTTGTGGGGGCGGGTTTTGAAAAAATAAAAAATATCTATTTTTGATAAATTCTCGACTCGGCCACGAATTATTTCTGCCCTCCGCAACATTATGGCGCAGTGTAAGCAGGGTAGTTCAATCATAGAATTTCTACAAGAAAAGGGATGCCTAATCACAGGTCTTGATTTAATTTGGGCTCAGAAAAATTGTAAAAATCCGGAGAAAATCCTGGAGAAATTAGCTGAGCGCTCAGACCCTGTGATTTCTGAGTCTCCAACGGAGCATTTCTCTGTTGTTCTGGGGTCAGTCGTGACCCAGACTCTGGCCGAATTTGAAAATTATGAAAAAAGAATTCAGGCCTTGGAAAAGGATTTATTAGCCGAAAAAGCTAAATGCCAAAGTATCTGGGAAAGCATGCTGGCGCAGACAAAGAGCCTGACCGCGGCACTGACTGCCCGGATGAAAGAAAGGCTTGTAACGCCTGCAGACACCACCTCTTCGGTCTCCGTGTCTGAATTTGAATGGAGTGATTCGCGGGAATCGGGGAGAAAGGCAGAGAATGCCCCGAGGGGCTCTTCGGGGGAGAGAAGTTCCCCGAAACCAGGCACAAAAGACTCTGCCAGAGACGCAGAGAATTCCTCTGCACATGCCTCTGCGCGGCAGAAAGCCTCAAAGCCACGCAGAAAGCGCAGGTCCCGACCTGACTCTCCCGTAGCTAGCGGTGAAGAGAGCTCCGGTGAGGAGGGCGCCGCGGTGCACAAGCACGTGTTGCCTGTGATCAGGACTGAGTCCGTGAAGGGCAGAAAAGGCGGTGCAGGGACCACCGTGATCAAAAAACAGTTTACAGATGCACAGCTCAGTGACTTACAAGTCAAATATGCGAGAGATCCTGGGGACTCAGTCGCTGACTATGTGTATCGAGTGTCCCGAGCCGGTGGGGACCGGGTCCTTCTAGACTCGCAGGAAGCTGCTGGAGACTGGGGGGACGATGTGTTCCTGACACGGGAACCCGAGGGGACACACAGCCTCACCGCTCGGATAGCCTACTGGGCAAGCAGTGTCCGTCCAGCCTACCGGGGGGAGCCGACGGAACTAAAGGTCACCAGCTCCTCTGAGCTCATCACTGCTCTCCGCAGACTTGCCTGTGTCCAGGCTATCTATGATAAGGGACATTACGATTGCCCGTTTTATGCCCCTGTGGACCCGGAGAGACTGCACCCTATTATGAAGGGTTTGCCAGCAACTCTGCAAATCCAACTAATGAAGAATGTTGAGAAAATTGAACGTGTGCTTGGAGAAAATGCAGAGAACGATGGTGCTAAAGAGCACGTAATGACTTGGGCTGAACTGTTAACTGACTTGAACGCCCACGGGCTGCAGTTTGGGTTTGGGTCTCCTGAAGGAAAAGGGGCTGGGGAGAGACAGTCTCGTGCTTCTCCCCCAGAAAATCCCAGGACTCTGCGCAGGCAGGTCCGGCCAGTGCAGGACTGCCCCCCCAGGGGGACGGGTCTTGCAGGCTTCTCCCCGAGGGGAAGGGGCAGAGACCAACAGAGTGACTGGAGACCCAGAGAAAAGAACAGCTGGTATAGACAAGCCCTGACTTTAGGGGTACCAAAGACTGTTTTAAGGCAGCTGGCAGACTGGCAGCTGAAGGATCTAGTGCGGTGCCTTCAGAAATCGGCTGCAAAATCCAGAGGCAGCCGTGAGAAACCCAG
The DNA here is from genome assembly GCF_015220805.1 of Pogoniulus pusillus. Taxonomy (NCBI): domain Eukaryota; kingdom Metazoa; phylum Chordata; class Aves; order Piciformes; family Lybiidae; genus Pogoniulus; species Pogoniulus pusillus. The sequence continues at coordinate 5,419,869 of NC_087308.1, forward strand.
GGCCAGCGACAGCGGCTCGCCCAGCGGTGGCTCCGGGAGCGGCACGCCCAGACGCGGCAGCCCCCCCGCGACTGTTTCAGCTGCTTCTCCGGGTAGGAAGGTTAACTCTTCCTTGCCTTCCCGGCAGGAGTCAAAAAACTAAACGAGGCGGTGACTGCGTCAGGCCTCTGTCACCGCTTTGTAAACATCTGTCAATGGTCTGACAACGATGAGCCCTTTATCCTAATCCCGACTGGACCCGGTAGAACGGCCGTAAAATTCCTAATTGACACAGGTGCTCAAATTAGTGTTTTAAACTTAGAATTGGCAAAGAGCCTGGGGATATATCCATCCCGTAAAAGGATAAGAATACAAGGTGTTACAGGGGCACCTGATAGCTGCTACCTAGCTAAAACAAGGGTGTGGCTCCCAGGGGACAAACGCAGCACCTTGGTGGAAGTTGCCTTAAGCCCCTACCCGGGGAATATATTGGGTTTTGATGTGCTGGCTGGCAAGAGGTGGCATCTTCCAAACGGCTCTCTTTGGAGCTTCGGTGCCTACGGGGTGGAGTCAAGGAAGGTGAGAACAGCCCATGTAAACACCTTGCAGTTGGCTCCAGCGTTACCTCAAGCTGGCATCACCTATGCATCTCAATATCCCTTACCTGCAACAGCCAGGCAAGGCATCTCTGAGGTGATTGCCGACTTGGAGAGGAGACAGATAATCTGTAGGACTCACTCTCCATATAATTCCCCGGTCTGGCCCGTTAAAAAACCGGATGGGCGCTGGAGACTAACAATAGATTATAGGAAGCTGAATGCTAATACTCCTCCCCTCGCAGCAGCAGTGCCTAGCCTAACCTCAGTGGTCACAGCCATTCAGGCTGCATCCCACTCGTGGATGGCTGCCCTGGACATCCGGGATATGTTTTTCATGATTCCCCTGAGAGAGGAGGATAAGCCTCAGTTTGCTTTTACCTGGCAGGGGATTCAGTACACCTTTAACCGTTTACCCCAGGGGTACAAGCACTCTCCTACCATTGCCCACAATGCACTGGCAGTGCTTCTGGACACTATCAAGGTCCCAGAAGGCGTTGTCATTTATCAATATATAGATGACATATTAGTGGGTGGGGACAACAAAGACCAGGTGGGCTCCGTAGCAAAAGCCATCTGGGAACTGCTGACCCAGAATGGGTTAGACATCCCCTCTGCCAAGTGCCAAGGCCCAGGACAGGAAATCAAATTCCTTGGTGCCTGGTGGATAGCAGGAGCAGTGGCAGTGCCTGCTGACACCCTGGAGGAAATTGAAAAGGGCCAAATCCCCGGGAACAAAAAGGAACTGCAGAAGTTATTGGGAACCCTTGGATATTGGAGGAAGCATATTCCCGGCTTCTCGGTGATTGCCAGGCCACTGTATGATCTGCTGAAAAAGCACAAGGCCTGGGATTGGACAGCAAAACACGGTGAGAGCCTTAAAACCCTTAAGGACGAGTTAAAGGCCTACCAGAAACTGGGCCCACTACACCCACAGGATCCCTTAAGGGCAGAATGGGGCTTCTCTGAACACGCTTCCTATTGTGGAATCTATCAGAAGGGACCTAAAGGCCCCACTAGAGCCCTGTTGTTTTCCTCTACAGCGTTCAAGGACACTGAGAGGAGGTATTCTGAATGGGAAAAGGGGCTCCTTTCCCTTACAAGGGCTGTTAAGGAGGCAGAGAAGCTTCGCACCACACAGGATATTGTGGTGCAAGGACCTTTCCTCCTGCTTAAACCAATTCTCAAGGGATCCCCTCCACCAGAGGGGATAGCCCAAAAATCCACTGTAAGGAAGTGGTATGCCTACTTAGAGGGAATTGCCCAGCTCATGCCTCTAAGAGAGGGCCCGGCCAAGGTGTCCAAACTCCAGCAACCAGTAAATCCAGATACAACTTTACTGGGACAGCCCTATAAGCCATCTCCAATAGATGTAGCTCCAGAGATAACCACAGACTCTGATACTGAGGGAGTGTGGTTCACCGATGCCTCTTCCCAGAGAGTGGGCTCACAGTGGCACTACAAAGCAGCAGCTTTAGAAATCAGTACAGGCAGGACTGTTACTGAGGAGGGTGAAGGCAGTGCTCAAGTGGGTGAACTGCGGGCCCTCATGTTAGCTGTAGAAAATGGTGCCAAAGCCATCTACACAGACTCCTATGCCACCTTTAAGGGAGCTACGGAGTGGATTTGCCAATGGGAGGCAAATCAATGGGAGATTGGCAGCACCAAGGTCTGGAGAGCTGGAGATTGGCAGAGACTGCTGGAGATAGGCCGGTCGAGACCCATCAAGGTGGGGTGGGTCAAAGGGCACTCTAAGAAGGAAACCCCTGCTGCAAAATGGAATCAGCAGGCTGACTACCTGGCACGTATCCATGTAGTGGGCAGTGGGGAAAAGGATTGGGAGAGATTAGCTGAATGGTTGCACCTTAAAAGGGGACATTCAGGCAAAGCTGATCTCTACTATGAGTGCAGGTCTCGGGGATGGCCAGTCTCACTCTCAACATGTGAGACCATTGTTTCAGCCTGTCCACAATGCCAGATAAGGCTGAAGGCCAACCACCCAAACCTTGCACCAGCCCAGCATATCCGCCAGGACAAAAGTCTCTGGAACACCTGGCAGGTGGATTATGTGGGACCCCTCAAACCATCGCATGGGAAAAAATACATACTGGTTGGCGTAGAAGTGGTCTCTGGTCTAACCATGGCCACTGCCACCAGTGCAGCCTCGGGAGCTCAAACCGTTGAGACTCTCAAACACTGGTTCGGCATCTTGCCAATGCCTGAGTGCATCCAGAGCGACAATGGATCGCACTTCACTGCAACCTCAGTGCAAGACTGGGCACGTAGTGAAGGGGTGAAATGGGTGTTTCATACCCCATATTACCCCCAGGCAAATGGCATTGTCGAGAGGGCAAATGGCCTGATAAAAAGACATGCAAATGTGTCTAAGGGTGGCTGGGACTCGCGTTTGGCACAAGCAGTCTTTACAGTCAATAATCGTTGGGGAAGCTATGGAAGCCCCAAGGTTAAGGCCTTCTGCCCAGCTGAGCCTGTAGTGGACAGTGACCTTGTGCCAGGGGGAATTAAGGATAAATCCTTGTCCCAGATGCAAGTGGGCCAACCTGTGCTTGTCAGGCTACCCTCTATAGGGGTGGTGCCAATGACACTGGGTAAACCCAGAGGCTTATATGCCTGGGAAGCCCTAGATGCAAATGGAAAAGGCCACCGGATCAGTGCACGGTGGATCGTCCCCAATTATTAATTGTCAAGCCTGGCCTTTATAGGCCGAGGCAGATTTTGTCTCCTTACAGGTTAAGGTCGAGGCAGAGGACCAGTTCCTGACCACCTGACCAGCACCTGGGAAAAGGAGAACCAGCTACACGAGAGACGGAGTCATATCACCGGGGTGGCCAGTGGATGATGGCATCCGGACCCACGGACTGTGACCTCCAGCCATGGACTCAGAGCATCTAAGGCTCTGCCATGAACTTGGTTGCTCTACCAGGAACAGAGCAATCTTCAAATTGACTGTGTAGCTTTATTTAATACTGTTTGGGCTATTGTTAAGCCTTGTTAAGTATTGTTAAATATTGTTGGGGCGATTAATGTATTGTTAATGTTGGAAAAGGCTAAGCCATATATATATATTAATAGGTTCCTAAATTGAAGGGGGATCACCTCTCACTCAAGTTCTAGACAAAGATGCTCATTACCACCGGGGTGGGATGTCCTGGAGTCCTGTACCCCTAAATTCCTCTCCTGCCCGGACTTCGGGGGGAAAGGGGAAAAGCCGCCTGGTTTCCCCCCCCCCTCGCCTGCCCTGCAGCCGAGAAGGGGGCGGGGACTGCCCCGTGAGTTCCCGCGCTGGAGCCAGGCTGGGATTGGCCGTGCGCTTTCGCGCCTAAAGTGTGGTAACTCTGCCCTTTGTCTAGCCAAGGTTATAAATATTGGGGGTCTTCCCGCCTTTGGGGTTCCCGCTTTGGATTTTGCCTGTGCCTGGACGAGTTCGCTCACTCTCCTGTGCCTGCACTGCAGAGAGACCAAAGGACTTGCCTTGGTGTTAGGCACACCTTTGTCTGCCTAACGACCCTTAACGACTCTTAACGACTCCTGTAGCCGCTGGAGGAGGAAGACCGACTGCACGAGCCAGCCTGAGTGAGTTATTTGGCTTAGCTTAATTTAGTAAGAAACCGCTATTAATTAATAGCAGACTCCTTTTCCAAAAACTGACTTCCAAATATATATAGTCAGATTATTAATGGTATCCTCGTAGAATTCTCATGCAACTGAACCTGTTTATCAAACGAAATTAATCTTTGTATATATAGTTGTGGGGGCGGGTTTTGAAAAAATAAAAAATATCTATTTTTGATAAATTCTCGACTCGGCCACGAATTATTTCTGCCCTCCGCAACAACCTGCTAGAGAGATCCAGTTCCTGGGAATTCATTGGCAAGATGGTCGTCACCACATTCCAATGGATGTGATAAATAAAGATTCCGCCATGGCAAATCCCATGAATAAGAAGGACACATTATCTTTCTTGGGAACAGTTGGATTCTGGAGGCTGCACATCCCTGGATACAGCCAAATTGTAAAACCTTTGTATGATGTGACTTGGAAGAGGAACAACTTTAGGTGGGGATCTGAACAACAAGCAGCCTTTGATCAGATAAAGCAGGAAGTAGTTCATGCAATGGGTGTATAGGGTTAACACTCCTGGGGGAGTGACCCTGAACCTGACCCTAGGGGTCTTGGCCCCTCCTCAGGGGTGGGCCACACTCCAGGTGATGGTTAGCCCACTCCCCCCACTTCCTGCGGTATAAAAGAGGAGCACTTCCTGCTCCTCGCTCTCTTTCCCTTTTTTCTCCTTTACCTGCGTTCACTCATGACCACACACTGATACTGCATACCAGCACAACACGTGGCAGCCACGAGGCAGAGACACCATCACACTACTCGGGTTGTATCCATCCCTGTTTGTATTTTGCTGTTTTCCCTTCCTTATCCTTTGTAAACTCCCCTACCTCCAATCCTTTTTTCTAAGTTATTGTTAAACTTTTCCTTTTTAACTTCCAAATCGAGTGAGATTGATTTATTTGGGTGTCCCTACCTTTCTCTCTCTCCCTGTCTTTTGGGGAAAGGAGGGGGAAGAGGGGAGGGCACTCTATAAATTCTATAAATTGTCATTGGGTCTACCAAATTTATAAGAGTCTCTGGGAACCTGCATTTGAACCCAAGACAATGGGTTTGGGACCTGTTTGATCTGGTCCAGACATTAAGAACATTCTGTACACAGCTGCAAGTGATAATGGTCCAACCAGGTGCCTATGCCAAAAAGCCCCAGGAGAAACACGTGGCAAATCACTTGGTTTCTGGAGTACAGGATATAGAGGGTCAGAAGTAAACTATACACCAGCAGAGAAAGAGATCCTTGCCGCTTATGAAGGAGTAAAAGCTGCTTCAGAAGGAATTGGAACAGACTCTCAGCTTCTTTTGGCTCCCAGATTACCAGTTTTGAACTGGATGTTTAAGGGAAAGGGGTCATCGCCACATCACACAACCAATGTTACCTGGTCTAAGTGGATGGCTCTCATAACACAGCGAGCACTCATGGGGAGTTTTGAACGACCTGGCATAGTGGAGATGATCACCAACTGGCCAGAAGGCACAAACTGTATAAATCCTCCAGAGGAGCAAATAACTCAGGCTGAGGAAGCTCCTCCTTACAGTGATTTGTCCAAAGAAGAAAGGAACTATGCTCTATTTACTGGTGGTTCCTGTCACCTTATTAGAAACAAGCAAAAATGGAGAGCTGCAGTTTGGAGCCCTATACGAGCAGTGGCTGAAGCAAAAGCTGGAGAAGGTGAGTCGAGCCAGTTTGCAGAGGTAAAAGCTATCCAACTTGCTCTTGATGTGGCTGACCGTGAGAACTGGCCCATGCTTTACCTCTATACTGATTCGTGGATGGTGGCCAATGCCTTATGGGGTTGGCTAAAGGACTGGAAAAGAAATAATTGGCAACAGAAAGGAAAGCAAATTCAGGCTGCTGACTTAGGGCAGGACATTGCTATCCGTCTAGAGAAAATCCCTGTAAGAGTATGACACATAGACGCTCACATGCCCAAGAAGAACTGAGGAACGCTCGCATAATCATCAGGCAAATTTGGCTGCCAAGGTGTTTCAAACCAATGTAAACTGTAACTTGGATTTAGACTGTGTCGTGGAGGGCCTGTAGGCCCGAAAGAGGCTTGCTTATGCCTTGCCTTGCCTGGACATGTTTTTCTGCCAGGACCCCTGGTTGTAAACAAGTTGTGTAAGCCCACACACACCCAGCTCCTGTCTCCCTGGGGCAAATCCATGTGATCCCCATATTTGGGAAAGTCCAGGCAAGTAGCTTCTGCCTATTATGGTAAGGTTTGGCTAACTGCCAACCTGATTGGTCACTCTGGTGGCCAAAGAGGCCATGGATCTCGGCCCACAGTCAATAAATAGGGGTGCACAGGTAAACCACGTGCTCTCTGACCCTACCCGCAGCTCACCTCGGACCCTATTGCAGCACCCTGCTGCTCTGACTCACCTGCAAGGCTCAAACACAGCTCTGAACTTCACTTGCAGCGCTCAGAGGCTCAGACCTCATGCTTTGATTCAATCACAGCTCACCTGCCTGCGTACCTTTCTTGCAGAGCTCATTTAAGCCTGCACGTACATATATATATATATATATATATATATAAAAAGGAGCCTATAGCCTCCTAAGCCAGCTGTGCACATCTGCAAGCTATATTACTATCAGGACCAAATCCTGCATTGCTCAACCTACGGAGCTCAAACTCCTAGCAGACACACACACAGCCTGAAGCCGTGAAGAACCGTACCAGAGACAGCACGGATATTCTTCTCCTGCTCCTGAAATCCTGCCAAGTTGATATCCCTGGACACAGCATCCAGAAGAAGACTGCAGCACCAAGGCAGAGATGGTCCCTCGCCAGGAGAACAAAGGTCAGAAATATTTCCCCAGAGACTGGGAAGATTTAGCCTCTCCCCTCAAGTCAGGAAGATTCCAGCCTCAAAGAGTCCACAGGCAGAGACCCTGGAGAATTGGAAGCTAGGCACAGGCTGTGACGCAGCCCCGGAGGGTGATTAATAATTAATACCACTTGTGAGTAAAAGCTTTGATACCTCTGTAATATAGAATCATAGAATCATAGAATCAACCAGGTTGGAAGAGACCTCCAAGATCATCCAGTCCAACCTATCACCCAGCCCTAACCAATCAACTAGACCATGGCACTAAGTGCCTCATCCAGTCTTTTCTTGAAGACCCCCAGGGACGGTGCCTCCACCACCTCCCTGGGCAGCCCATTCCAATGGGAAATCACTCTCTCTGTGAAGAACTTCTTCCTAATATCCAGCCTATACCTACCCTGGCACAACTTGAGACTGTGTCCCCTTGTTCTATTGCTGGTTGCCTGGGAGAAGAGGCCACCCCCCACCTGGCTAAAATGCCCCTTCAGGTAGTTGTAGACAGTAATAAGATCACCCCTGAGCCTCCTCTTCTCCAGGCTAAACAGGCCCAGCTCCCTCAGCCTCTCCTCATAGGATTTGTGCTCCAGGCCCCTCACCAGCTTTGTTGCCCTTCTCTGGACATGTTCCAGCACCTCAACATCTTTCTTGAATTGAGGGGCCCAGAACTGGACACAGTACTCAAGGTGTGGCCTGACCAGTGCTGAGTACAGGGGAAGAATAACCTCCCTTGTCCTACTGGCCACACTGTTCCTGATGCAGGCCAGGATGCCATTTGCTCTCTTGGCCACCTGGGCACACTGCTGGCTCATCTTCAGCTATATAAGTTGTCTCTGCCATAGAGCATGAAGAGTTTCAGCCCGCCCTGCTGGGCAAATAGCATAAAGATCCCAAGCGGCATTAAGCTGCAGGGGAAACTCCTCTCTCTGTTCATAGTTTGAATGTTTCCTAGTTAAATAACAAATTCCATGTACAGATTTTATCCTAAATTGTTTTCATAACCGTGTACCGAACTTAATATTAATATACAGTGTTTGGGAGCGGCAAGAGTTCGAAAATACTGAATTTAATAAATATATATTTTTATATAAAATTTTATATCACCTCAAATTAATTTCTCACCTACGCCAAATAGGCATAGGTACTGAGAGAACCCCCCCGTCCGAAACAGACTGGGAACACTGTGGTAAACTGTTCTTAGCCCGGTGGGCCCATGATTCCTCAGGACGTCAAAGCAGAGATGCTACCTACCAATGGGCACGGGATAGAGCAATCAACATATCAATGGACACTATAACACAAGTGTGCTAGTTTGAAGCAGGCTAGAATGTTTTGGTGAGAAAAAGTAGATGATAGGCTGTGAAAGGAAAACAGTGGTGATGTCTCCTTCCCTCAGAGTCTTGCTGAAGAAGAATGTAAACATTAGATAACACTCTCGCCATTCTTTCACTCACTCTCGGGCTGGGCTTTGACTGAGCTGCAGCTCCCTAAGCTCACCTGCCACTCACCTTTGCTTCTTAACCTCTTGGCTGAACGTATATTCTTCTTTAGGACTGGGGTAAGGTTGAGAGGGGTAGGGTGAAGGTGCAGGGGTGGTTGAGAGCCCCTCCTGGGGACTCAGGTTTCTGGGAGGGGAGTTGTGTTTCTGTATTACTTTTTACCTTGTATATTTCTGTATATAACTGTATATATTGTAAATAGCTGCTTGTATATTGTGCTAGCTGTAAATAAATAGCTTCATTTATATTCCCAGAGCCAGCTGAGTCTAGTTGGGTACTTTTAAGTTGTGGGGGGGCGGGGTACACCCAAACCATCACATATTTTATTTGGCTTCTCCCAACGTGGGGCAAATTCATTTGAGTGACTGTTAATTAACTCTGGGAATCCGAATGAAGCGAATGAAGCAGCTATTTTGCTTGGTGGGGGCTCTTATGTGGTCTGGTTTCTGTTTTCTTGCATTCAATTGGATCAAATCCCAAATTGTTAATTACTTTCTTAATTTAGCTTATACGAAGGCTAAAGCTAAGCTCACAACCATTTTCTGGTCCTGGGGTGATCTCATTCTTGGATATGCTGGTTTTAATGTCACTGAAAATCTTACCAGTAACATTACAGGGGTATTTACCAATAATATTACGTCCAATCAAAATACTGCTTTAACTACCGCATTAATGAGAGTAATTCACCCCAGAACTGAGATACCAGACCTTTGTTGAGGATTATGTTCATGTAAGACCATGATGTTACTCTTAGGTGTCAATTTATGTCTTGTAATTTTGATTTTCATATTAATTCTGGCATTATGTGTGAAAAATTCAAACGAAATGCCTGTGAAAGCTAAAAAGAAAGAAAACGGGACAGTGTCTCAACAACTACCTTCTCCCCAGCCAAATTCAGGGACAGTTTTGCAACCAAACCAAAACACAGATAATTCGGTAACACCATCTCTCTCCCAGCAAAATTCAGGGACAGCAGTCCCTGCACCTCCCTCGTCAGATTCTGGGAACGCTGCCAATACTCTTAGCAGGAATAATAACATTGATAACAAAACAGCATTGGCAGGCATCCCAGGAGTACAGGCAAAGTCAGAATGTTCCTAATAACACTGATAATACTAGTAACACTAAACCATCCAGTGCGAACCCTCAGCCAACAGACCAGAACCCTGTTCATTCGAAGGCAGATCTCTACTCACAGACCCCAGGTCAGACCCCCAATGATTCAAACCCTCCAGTAGACATGTCAAAGTCTGTTGCTGTGCAGGCCTTTTTGGCACCTCCTAAGGCAAAAGCTTTTGACAAAGTGTGATTCAAAAGAGGATTTAGGAGAAGGGACCTCTGGTGACCACGAGGAGGAAGAGAAGGCATTTAGTCTTCAGGACCTGGCAAACATGCTCAGACCCCAATACTCGAATGAGAAGAGTGCTGTGAGGTTGGCTGCCAACAAAGAGGATGGTTCCAAAGAGTTTAAGAGTTCTATGAGGAAGGTTCTGTTTCTACGCCAGGGACAACCAGATCAACAAGAGGAAGAGGAGGACGATGACATCAAGGACTCCAATGATCCACTCAGAGAGGTCAGGGAAGTTAGAAAGGAATACTCAAGGGAATCAGGAGAGCCAATCCTAAGCTGGCTAGTGAGATACCGCACATTGTTGCTAATGCCCTGCAGGTAGGAGACAAGTCTGCGAAGCAGCTAGGACCACTCACCAAGGAGAGTGGAGTGGACAAATACCTAGCAAGTCCTCTTGGTAAGGTTAGCTTGTGGACATGCCTTCTGTTGGCTGTGGCTATGAGATATCCTTCCCGAGATGATCTGCCATGGGCTGCCAAGAAGTGGAACACCATTGAGCAGGGAATTAAGCTTCTGAAGGAGTTTGCTGTGAAGGAAGTGCTTTATGGAGATCATGGCACACATGAGCCTGATGACATTCCTCTAGGAAGAGGTCTCATGAAGAAGCTTATTAAGCTTGCTCCTTCATCCTATGCTAACATCTTGGCAAGGAAGTTTCTATCAAGGAGTGATAATGGAAGGTCTTTCACTGTTGGTGAATTCACTGACCAGCTCAGACAGACAGAGGACAGCTTGTCACATTCTGCCCTAGTCTCTGCCATAAATACTATGACTACAGAGATAAAGGGAATGAAAGATTAGCATCACGGATGGCATCAAAGACACCATGAAAAAAATGAAGGAGGACCTTAAAAACATTGCAAATCTGGTAAAGGATACCATTACAGCATCATCTGAATGGGTGCATGTTTCTGACATCAGGAACAGACGCCCACCTCCTGCAAGGCAATTCCAGCCCAGGAGGAGACAAATTCCACCTAGACATCAGCAATCACGTGCATCACTGTGGATAATTCTGCATGACAAATATGGAGGGAACATTAACAAGTGGGATGGTCAACCTACTTCAGCCCTTTCAAAGAGAGTCAGGGAACTGCAGAGTGGCAGAAACAGAGGCAGCAAGGCCAGAAAAGTAGCTGTCACTTCTTCAGCTCCCCAGAGCAAATGGAATTATTCCAACAATTGCAATTCAACTCACAACACCAATCATTGTGCACACCCTACATGCCATGTTCAGCATTAGGGGTGCCCTGCCTCCAGCCAGGAGGAGGAAAGGGATAGTGGAGAGAACCAAATCTATTGGAATGTATTCATTAGGTGGCCTGGCAGTTCAAAATTTTGGAAATACAGGGCTTCAGTTGACAAAGGTGCCCAGTCTACTTTGTTGCCATCCAATTGCAAAGGGACAGAGTCCGTATCTATTTTTGGAATTACTGGTGGATTTCAAGAGTTAACTAAGTTGCAGGCTGAGATCAGTTTAACTGGTAAAGAGTGGAAGAAAGATACTATTGTAACTGGTCCTGATGCGCCTTGCATTCTAAGAATTGACTTTTTGAGACAAGGTTGTTTCAAAGATCCTAAGGGTCATAAATGGGCTTTTGGAATAGCATCTGCAGAGACTGAGGATGGTAAATTTAAATTCTCCATTAGACCTGAACTTTCAGATAAATCTGCAGTTGTGGGGCATCATGATATAGAGGATCTGGAAGTGCCAACTGCTACTCAAACTGTGCACCACAGGCAGTACAGAACTAACTGTGACTCTTTGTTGCCCACTCATCAGCTGATTCTTCAAGTGGAAAGACAGACTGTCATCGAGAAAGCTCATTCACCTTTCAACAGTCCCATCTGGCCATCTGACCTGTGCGTAAACCTAATGGTGATTGGAGACTGACAGCGGATTTTCGTGCCCTCAACAAGGTGACTCCGCCCATTAGCGCAGCTGTGCCGAACATGCTGGAACTCCAGTACGAGCTGGAATCAAAGAAGGCTAAATGGTATGCTACCATAGACATTGCTAATGCTTTCTTCTCTATTCCCATAGCAAAGGAGTGCAGGCCTCAGTTTGCATTCACCAGGAGAGGAATCCAGTACCAGTTCAACCGTTTGCCTCAGGGGTGGAAACACAGCTCAACCATCTGTCACTCAGTCATCCACAATGCACTGGAGAAAGGTAAAGCTCCAGAGCACATCCAGTACATCGACGACATCATTGTGTGGGGCCAAACTGCTGAGGAAGTCTTCGAGAAAGGTAACAAAATCATTGACATTCTGTTGCAAGCAGGTTTTGCCATTAAGAGAGACAAGGTCAAAGGACCTGCCAGAGAAATTCAGTTTCTGGGAGTGCGGTGGCAGGATGGTCGCCATCACATTCCACAGGATGTGATCAACAAAGTCTCCACCACGGCAGTTCCCACCAATAAGAAGGACACTCTCTCTTTCTTGGGTGCAGTGGGATTTTGGAGGCTACACATTCCTGGATTCAGTCAAATAGTCAAACCTCTGCATGATGTGACTCATAAGAGAAACAATTTCGAGTGGGGACCTGAACAGCAAGCAGCCTTTGATCAGATCAAGCGAGAAGTAGTCCATGCAGTGGGCTTGGGACCTGTGCGATCTGGTCCGGACATTAAGAACATTCTGTACACGTGGTCGTCCACTTGGTTTCTGGGGACGAAGCTACAGAGGTTCAGAGGCAAATTACACCCCAACAGAGAAAGAGATACTAGCAGCCTATGAAGGAGTTAAAGCAGCTTCTGAAGTGATTGGAACTGAGTCACAATTGCTTTTAGCTCCTAGACTGCCAGTTCTAAACTGGATGTTCAAAGGCAAAGGTTCATCACCGCATCATGCCACAGATGCAACCTGGTCTAAATGGATGGCTTTGATAACCCAACAAGCATGAATGGGGAATCTTGACCGACCTGGTCTGGTGGAGGTGATCACCAACTGGCCGGAAGGCACAGACTGTACCAAACCTCCAGAGGAGAAAATAACTCGTGCTGAGGAAGCTACTCCCTATGGTGATCTCTCTGATCAGGAGAAGAACTATGCTTTGTTCACAGATGGTTCCTGTTGTCTTGTTGGGAACAAGCAAAGATGGAAGTCAGCAGTCTGGAGTCCTACCAGGAGAGTTACCGAAGCGAGAGATGGAGAAGGAGAATCCAGTCAGTTCGCTGAGGGAAAAGCTGTCCAACTTGCTCTTGATGTGGCTCGTGCTAGTTTGATGCAAGCTAGAATGTTTTGGTAAAAGAACTTGATAACAGGCAGTGAAATGAAAACAATTGATGTCAGCTTCTCTCACAGTCTCGCTGAGAACTCTGGGAAGAAGAAAGACTTTTTCTCCATTTTGTCTCTCACTCTTGCTTTTGCCTTAGACCGAGACACATCTTTCTAACATCACTGCTTTCTAACCCTGCTCCCTAACCTCTTGGCCGCACCTCTCTTCTTCCTGAGAACTGGGGTAAGGTTGAGAGGGCCGGGGGGAGGTGTTGGGGTGGTTTGAGAGCCCCTCCTGGGGACTCAGGTTTCTGGGAGGGAAGTTGTGCTTTTGTATTGTTTATCCTTTGTATATTTCTGTATATAATAGTATATAACTGTATATATTGTAAATAGCTGCTTGTAAATTCTGCTAGCTGTAAATAAATTGCTTCATCTATATTCCCAGGGTCCGTCTGAGTTAGCTGGGGCAAATACAAAGTGGGGGGGGGGCGGGGTAACCCCGAAACCATCACATGGCTGAACGTGAAAATGGGCCTATCCTTTACCTCTACACCGACTCATGGATGGTACCCAATGCTCTATGGGGTCGGCTAAAGGACTGGAAAAAGAATGGTTGGCAGAGGAAAAGAAAGCCTATTTGGTGTGCTGATCTATGGCAGGACATTGATGCACAGCTGGAGAGAACTCCAGTGAAGGTGCGGCACGTAGACGCACACATGCCTAAGAATAGAGTCGCTGAGGAGCAGCAACACAACCAGCAGGCAGACCAAGCTGCTAAGATTTCTCAAGTTGATACCAACTCTGAGCTTGACCTTGATTGGAAACACCGAGGTGAACTGTTCTTAGTTCGGTGGGCCCATGACTCATCTGGACATCAAGGCAGAGATGCAACATACCGATGGGCACGCGATAGGTCAATTGACTTGTCCATGGACGCTATCACCCAAGTCATCCATGACTGTGACATTTGTGCTGCTATTAAGCAGGCTAAGCGAATCAGGCCCTTATGGTATGGTGAGAGATGGTCAAAGTACAAGTATGGTGAAGCCTGGCAGATTGACTACATCACTTTACCTCGATCTCGTTCTGGCAAGCAGTATGTGCTGACGATGGTAGAGGCCAGCACTGGATGGCTGGAAACCTATCCAGTTCCACATGCTACTGCACGTAACACCATTCTTGGCTTGGAGAGACAAATCATGTGGAGACATGGAACTCTAGAGAGAATCGAGTCAGACAATGGCACTCATTTCAAGAACAATCTTGTGAAAAACTGGGCCAAAGAGCACGGTATTGAGTGGATCTACCACATACCCTACTATGCAGCAGCTGCAGGGAAGATTGAACGCTACAACGGTTTGCTGAAAACCACCCTCAAAGCCATGGGGGGTGGAACTCTGAAAAACTGGGACTAACATTTAGTACAAGCTACCTGGTTGGTAAATAATAGAGGTTCAGTAAACAGAGCAGGACCTGCACAATCAGATTTGGTCCAAACAGTAGACGGTGATAAAGTTCCTGTTGTACGTGAGAAGAATCTTTTAGGGAAAACTGTTTGGGTATTTTCTCCTTTAGGCAAAGGGATACCTGTCCGAGGGGTGGTGTCTGCTGAAGATCCTGGTCACACCTACTGGGTAATGCAGGAGAATGGTGAAATCCAGTGTATTCCACAGAGAAACCTAACCTTAGCTGAGAGAGTTTAAATTCAGAGTGTATAATACAAGCTGTTAGTTTTCTGTTCTAGGTACCATCGGTGTCCAACACTGAGAGAATCTACGAGAGAATCTACAGTGCATGCACGAATCCAACGTCACCTGTGAGTCCCTGTTCTTGTCTCATCTGTGAGGAGACAAACTGTTCTGAGCTTTTGAATCACCTACATCTTAGCCGGAATGAAGTGTGAACTGAACTTGTAATATTTATTAGTGTAAATATTGGTTTAGATTAGACCAGGTAGTTCTTAGCAATACTCTGAGCGAAGTAGACAGGGCTGGATTGTGCTAGTTTGAAGCAGGCTAGAATGTTTTGGTGAGAAAAAGTAGATTATAGGTGTGAAAGGAAAACAGTGGTGATGTCTCCTTCCCTCAGAGTGCCACTCACCTCACCTGCCACTCACCTTTGCTTCTTAACCTCTTGGCTGAACGTATATTCTTCTTTAGGACTGGGGTAAGGTTGAGAGGGGTAGGGGGAAGGTGAGGGGTGGTTGAGAGCCCCTCCTGGGGACTCAGGTTTCTGGGAGGGGAGTTATGTTTCTGTATTACTTTTTACCTTGTATATTTCTGTATATAACTGTATATATTGTAAATAGCTGCTTGTATATTGCGCTAGCTGTAAATAAATAGCTTCATTTATATTCCCAGAGCCAGCTGAGTCTAGTTGGGTACTTTTAAGTTGGGGGGGGGCGGGTAACACCCAAACCACCACAACAAGTTATACACAACTGTGTTATTTGTGCTGCTATTAAACAAGCCAAGCATCTGAAGCCCTTGTGGTATGGTGAGCGATGGGCAAAGTACAAATATGGTGAAGCGTGGCAGATTGATTACATCACTCTACCTCATTCTCGGACTGGAAAGCAGTATGTGCTGACTATGGTAGAAGCAAGCTGGAAACCTATCCAGTTTCCCATGCTACTGCACGTAACACCATTCTCGTCTTGGAAAGACAAATCCTGTGGTTACATGGTGCTCCAGAGAGAATTGAATCAGATAATGACACTCATTTTAAGAATAACTGCGGCCACAGGAAGCCAGCGGAGGGGGGAGGATCGGGGTACTGATGAGCTGACTCAGTATCAGCTAGCTGCATGTAGTACAGTACACTTTATTGAGGCAATACAATGGCTTACATGGTACTCGGAAGAGGCGTGCACAACTAACTTAGTTTGAGATTGGTAGAAGTGGAAAGTACAGATTGGCAGAATTATGTCAACAGACTGCAGGGTCAGCCTCCTGGCTGGCTAACCTGGCCCCTCACAACTGGCACTCCACCTCCTGCAGCTGCATGTGGGGGGTGCCTGGCGTCCTGCCTCAAGATGGACTCAAGGATGCTTCCCAGCACAGGTGCCCATGTTTATCAGCTCATGTCCTATTAGCAAGAAAATTCTCCCACAAATAACCTCATAAAAACTTGGGCCAAAGAGCATGGCATTGAGTGGATTTACCCTATTATGCACCTGCCTCAGGCAAAATCGAACGTTACAATGGCTTGCCAACACCTGAGACAGAAGGAAATGAGGAGATGAATGACCAGGAATTGGAGAAAAATGCCTGAAGCCTGGACAATGATCATCCACAACACTGATGTTATCCCTAATTAGATGGAATGACTTGATGCTGCAATGGTGTTGCAGGCCACATTGCCTGCTATCCATTGCTTGCCATCGGGACAACGGTAAACAGGCCCATAAATCAATATGATTTGAGCCCGCCGCCTGAGCTTCAGAAAGATACAAATACGAATTATGCTGAAGCCATTTATTGATCATGACAGCCCAAATTTATACACTCAGCCAGTAGAGCACACGCCCACAAATTAGCATAATCAGTCAGGGACGACCCACCACATCTGCATAAGTATATGCCTTGTTATTCTCATTTAACAAAGGTCTGTTATCTACCCCTTCTGAGATAAGGTGTCCAGCTGCATGTGAGAACCAAGGTTTGTTATTACAAGGATCTGCCTGTTGTCTCTTCTCTTTGCTCCGTTCCCACAGCAGTCCTGCACCTGCATTCCCACATCTCCCCTTTCTGTTTCTTCTTAAAAATGGAGGTTGTCTTTCTCATCCAGTTTGCAGGGCCCTTTGTAAAAGAAATGAAAAACACAGCACCTCTAAAAACACTACTAACGAAGGCAGCTGCTCCTTATCTCATCCTTCTGTGCTAATAACAGAGGGTCGGGCTGGCAAGTCTACTCTTGCAATTACCTACTCATTAAAACAGCAGTGCTACAAGCCTGTGGAGCAAGAACCTAAGTCATTAAGCTTAACCACATCTCAGTATACATTCCAATACACAGTCATCCGAGCAAAAATCTTTGCTGAACATAAACAGCTGGTATCCATCAAATCTAAAGCACATTCATTCCCTAAATTATTTTATTTTCGAATGTGTCCTTCCCTCTCTTGCCTCCTCTTTTTTTTTTTTTTTTAATTACTGCGGTGTGCAGGCTAGCATAAGCAAGTGCAAAAAATAATATCTGAGCATACAGTCTGCACATATGTGGTGATAGAATTGCCTCGGCCTGTCACAAGCTGTCCCTGAAAACAAATAATCATGATATGCACAGAAGGCCAATGCCCAGGGTGGCATGAAAACCAGATCCAAAAAAGCATCAGTGTCACGTATCAACCTTGCCAAAGTCATAACCATTTTACCTCCCTGTGGTGGTTCGTTGTGTTAGACTTTCACTTGAGTCCTATCCTTAAGGGAGAGAAAAAGGGAAAAATCCTAAAAAGGAAAAAAAAAGGAGAAAAGGAAATCCAATAATATATAGCACAGAGAGCTCTCTAGAACTGCCAGCATGGTAAAAAGGAAAAAAAAAGTAAAAATAAGAAAAAAGAAAAAACCCATGAGTTAGCTAACTCAAAAAAAATAATTTGCTAAATCTATCAATCTTACCCGGGTAAGATTGATTCTTACTCTAATACAGTTTTACAAGTAACAGGCACTGAACGATTTTACCTAAGAATGTTCAAAAGCCTATGTACAAGCAGAAGGCTAAAAACATGATCAAAATGGCACTACCAAAATTTGCATCAGGAAAAACACGATCAGCAAAAATAAAAAAAGGAATGTAAGTCTATCACTTTAAGGACCAGCCGCGCATCTTGGCTAAAAAGGTTGCAAGGACGTGGGGGGTTGAGCCTCCCAGTACCAAACTATGCTGCCGTGGAGAGGGAGGAAGGAGGGGGGGGTGAAGAAGGTGGGCGCATTCCAGTAATGTGCTGTACTCTGGCACCCAGGCCAAGGCTGGGCGTGGGCGATGGTATACCCCTTTTGTGTGGGACTTAGATGTTTTGCCCATGATAAAATCATTATCCCGACAGTGGATCTGCTGGACCCTGTCTCCACGGTTTGACCCATCTTGCTGGAACCCACCATATGCCGTCCCCTGTAAGTAAACACATATAACCTCGGCCGGTCATTTTCACTTCTGCTGGGCCCTTCCATTCTCCTGTATCTAAATCTTTATACTGTACAAGAATTTTTTCCTCTGCTTTCCTGTTTTCTCTACATAAATGACTTCCACGTATTACCATTGGCGGTTCCTGCCTATTGCCCACTAATCACAGGTAGTTTAACACATACAATGCTTTCCCTAAACGTTCATTAGGAGCACTTCTACTTTCCCCTGTCTTTTGTTCATTGAGCAAAGCTTTCAGAGTTTGATGTGCCCTTTCCACGATAGCCTGGCCAGTGGGGGAATGAGGGATTCCAAGGACATACTGCATGCCCCACTTCTGATAAAAGTCTTTAAATGTTTGAGAGATATAGGCCAGGCCATTATCTGTTTTGATCTGCAACGGGACACCTAATACTGCAAAACACACATATAAATGTTTCATGACATGTCGAGCTGTTTCACCAGTTTGTGCCGTTGCCCAAATGACCAATGAGAAGGTGTCGATACAGACATGTACATATCGTTGGCGACCAAATTCTGCGATGTGAGTCACATCCATCTGCCAGACCTGTAAGGGTAACAAGGCCTCTGGGGTTCATTCCCAGTCCCATACCAAAACCCATTTGTTGACAGCCCGGGCAAGAATTGACAATGCCCTGTGCATCGTTGCTGGATATATGGAATTGCCAGACAAGTATCTTCACAGCCTGCTGAAAAAAGGAATGCGACAGACGTGCTTGCTCAAAGCTGTTAACCGGTGGCCCACTCCAAGCAGGCGCTCCCAGGCTATCTGCTCTGTCATTGCTGGCTGCTAAGCCCTCCATTCTCTGGTGGCTGCGTATGTGAGTAATGAAATAGGGTGATGAGCGATGGTTCAGCAGCGACAACAGGGATTGGAGAAGTTCAAATAAAAGGGCATTGGAAACTTCCTTGAGCATTGCATGTTCTAATCGCCACACCCACAACATGGAGTGAGTCAGACACTATATTAACAGGTTCAGATGACCAATTCTGAAAAACCCACACCACTGCCTTAAGTTCTAACGTTTGCAGTGAGTCCCGTGGGGATGCTGACAGAATGTGTTCCGTCCACCCGTCCTGACCTACCCAAGTCGCAACTGCTTTGCGAGACTTTTTTCCCGCGTCTGTAAAAACTGTTAAACCTGGCACTGGGCTTTCAGATCAAATGGGCCTCTGTTCTATGCGGTGATCGGTTAACAGGGCCAAGAGTTTGTGTGCAGGATAGGGGTTTCTTATCAGTCCTCCAAAATCAGAAACAGCAGTTTGGAGTTCTATAGAATTGCCTAAAAGCCAGTTCAAATAGTCCAGAGCAATTGGAACATAAATAGTTCCTGGATTGATGCCACTAATGTCTATGACACGAGATCTCCCTTTGATGATCAATTGAGCAAATATTTCTGGACGCGTCAAAATAGTCTTCCATGGGCGAAACAGCAGAAATATCCACCCCAGGATTCTTAGAGGGTTTGGAACATCCCTGACCCATTGCATGATGAGGGCATAGGGATGCTGCCGGCTGTTGCTAGAATTAATTAGCATTAAATCGATGGGGTAGCCCTCCACTACCCGTGCTGCATGGGAAGTTTGTATTTTACATGATATTATCTGCAAAGCTTTTTCCTGATCGCTCCCCAAGCATCTCTTTACATTGACCTGTGAGGATGTTCTTAAAAGTCAAATGAGTGGTTCCATATCATCATTCGTGATACCACACAATGTACGCACCCATTGGATATCCCCTACCAGTTTTTGGACATCGTTTAGTGTTGAAATTTCTGATGTCAACTCTAGTTTCTTTGGAGACACATGTGTCCCTGATATCACCCACCCGAAGTATTGCCACGGTGGAGTCTGCTGAACTTTTTCTGGGGCTATGATCAACCCCCGTTCTGACAGGGTTGCAGTTAATTGAGCTAACACATCTTTCATGTCAAAAGATTTTCCAGCTATCAGTATATCGTCCATGTAGTGATAAATCAGCAGGGTCCTGAATTGCATTCTAACAGGTTGTAAAGCCCAGTCCACAAAGGTTTGACACATGACCGGCGAATTTTTCATTCCCTGGGGCAAAACCACCCAATGGTATCGTTTCACAGGGGCAGCTTTGTTCACTGATGGCACTGTAAAGGCAAATCGCTCTGCATCCAGCGGGTGGAGTGGGATTGTAAAAAACCAGTCCTTCAGGTCTATGATCAACAGTTGACAATCCTGCGGTATCATAACAGGAGATGGTAATCCTGGCTGCAATGTTCCCATATCGTGCATTACTGCATTGACGGCTCTCAGATCGTGCAGCAATCGCCATTTGCCACTCTTCTTAGGGATAATAAAGACGGGGGTATTCCAAGGGCTGGTAGACAGCACTATGTGCCCTGCCAGCAACTGTTCATGTATCAGCTCTTGGATTTTCTGGAGCCTGTCTTGCTTTAGCAGCCACTGATCAACCCACACAGGTTAATCTGTTTTCCAGGAGATTTTTAAGATTGGCTGCTTGTCACCAGTGGCCGCCCCTGAAAATGGGGCTAACAAGTCGCACATTCATTTGGCTGAGTAAGTCCCGTCCAATCAAGGCAATCGGAATAGCGAGAACATATGGTCATGTGGACACTACCGCCCCATCCCTAAATTGAAAAGAGATCGGGTGTTCACTAATTTGAGTGGCTTGGACTCCACCCACTCCAAAGTCTCCTGTCGGAGCATCGCCTAAGGGCCATGAAAAGGGCCACGATGTACGGGGTACGATAGTTACATCGGCTCCTGTGTCAAGGATCATTTTTAGGTGAATAGATTCCCCAAGTTGATTAGTAAGCTTTACCAACTCCTCCGGTTTTCCATTCCTTATGTAGGCAGCGAAAAGGATTTGTGAAGCCCCTGTCGATCCAAAACCCTCAGCTCCCCAAACTTTATTTTCACTCGCTGGAACGCACACTCTGAAAGGCACCAACTGGGCTATCTTAGTCCCTGCCGGAATGAAAGCAGGAGGAGTCAAGGTATAAATAATGATTTTTATAATGCCCGCATAATCAGCATCAATCACTCCAGGCAGCACAAAAATTCCTCGCCTAGTAGTAGATGAACGTCCTAGCATCAGAGCGCTGAGCCCATGTCCAAGTGGGCCTGTCAGGGTGGTATCGACAACTTGAACTGTCTGATCAATTTGAGTAGTATCTGCTGCTGTTGCCACATCCACTCCGGCGCTTCCTGCTGTAGCTGAGCAGCTGCTGTCCAGGCACCCCGAATTTTTGTCGTAGCACGTGGGTGATCCGTGCTCTACACCGCGTTTCCCTGACGCTTGTACTCGGACGTGGAGTGAGTCGTCTTCCCGCAGGTATCACAGCGTGGTGGAGTTTTGCTCCGAACCCCTCTTGGACGGTCAGAGCACTGGGATCTAAGATGTCCAAACCTACCACAATTAAAGTATTGCTTGTCTCTGTCATGCTCCCTCCTGTTTTTATCTTGCACAAGAGGCCTCACGGCAGCTGTTACTGCCGCCGCTATGCATGCCGTCTTGTCTGACATCTTCAGGCGTTCAGCGGCCTCCAGCATTTGAGCGGGACCAGCGCCTTTAGGCAAAGTGCTTAACACCGTCTTTGTTTTCTCATTAGCACTATTGAAAACCAACAGATCAAATATTTTGGTCTTCATTTCCTCAGTTAAGTCTGGATTACTCATGATACTTTGATGTAAGCGGTCAAGGAAACTTGAATACTTTTCCATGTCACCCTGCCTTATATTAGTGAACGTGGGTGTGGAAAGCGCGGGGTCTTGAATAGTTAACAAGGCCGAGTGCACCAGCCGTTGAGCTAATTGCAGCACTTCTGTTCGAAAGCCTGCTTGAAAAGTCGCATTTGCAAAAGGCCCAGACCCCAAAAGCATCTGCAATTGAACTCCGTACAACGGGTCTGTATTCTGACGGGGTGTGGCTGCAGCACTCTCACATAATTCCCTCCATCTGTGATAAAATAACAATTGTTGAGAGGGACCAAGTACAGATTTTACAAACATCTGGATGTCGTACAGTGTTAGTAGCTGAGCTGTGAAGAAGTGTTGCAGCACTGACTGGGTAAATGGGGACACTAACCCGTAAGATGATATTACCTGCTTGGCTCTTTCAATCACTTTCCATTCTACCGCTGTCCACTGTCCTCCGCCCTGGGGGCCTGTAACCACCGGAGAGGCTGATGGGAGCATTTCGCCCTCCACAAGGGCATTCCTAATAATTCCTTTCCACCTGGTGATCGGATCACCCCTAACAACAGGTCCCGATGCCCCCAAGCATCGGGGCATCAAGGGGCAGAGAGTAGGCCCCTGGGGCAGGCATAACAGGATTTAACAGGGGAAGGGCAGGGGGCGCTGTCAAAGGACCCGCATTATACTCATCTGCTCTGCCCGTCGGTTCATCCCTAGCTTCCAACTTCTGAAGTCTGTCAAAAAGGTCCTGTAGCTGTACGCTTTGTAGCTCGGGGGGTTCGGCCTCGTGGGGACGCTCATCCGGCGTCGGAGGCGTGGAGGGTGGCAAAGGGGGGGTACAAAGACTGAGTCTCCTTCAGAGTCGTTGTTGCCGGGGGGACGCTCACCGTGGGGGGGGCGTCCTGCTCGCTGTCAGAGGTCTCGGAAGAGGATGATGGAGGTGCCCGCGGCACTGGTCGCTTCCTCCTCCCCTTCTTGACCTCGGCCTTTCGTGTTTTCATCTTGGTCAACCAAGACCCTCTCGAAGCGGGTGGCAGAGGGACAGAAGGTATTTGAAAGTTTCAAAGTCGTTGATAAGGGGGCTTGGGCACCAGAGGCCCCTTCGCTCCCCTGGGTGGTAAGAGCTGGAAATGCAGAAGCGGCAGCTGCCTGCTCACCCTCAAGAGCCGTCAGAGTGTCAAAAATCAATCGCCACGGAAGGACAAGTTTCTCAGCGTCTTTAGAGCCCTCAGTCACCTCTTTCTTCAGGACTCATCCCATAGCCTCCCAAGTGTCCACTTCAAAGGCTGTCTCCACTCCAGGAAGCAGAGAACGTTCATTTGCCCACCGAAACAGGGCCCGTAATGCCTGACCATCAAACGATAAACCTCTCTTAGAGAGAAAACACTGGAGGAGCTTCACTACTACCTCATGTTCCATGCTGAGTGTAGACCCCATCTCCTCCCCGGCTGTCCGCCCTGATCAGAGGCAGAAATCTAGTTACCTCACTAGGCGTGCATGGCTTTTTTTTCTTCCGAACCTCCAGGGCAGAGGTCAATTACAGCCGGTCTCCCGCACCCCTTCTCTCTTGTCAGCCGTCTTCACGTCCCCGAGAAGGAGAACTTGTAGCCGCAGAGGAAGGTCAAGCCTCTCGGTCCTGAGCACCCAAAAGGGGGATCAGATCCCACTGTTCGGTGCACCAGATGTTGCAGGACACGTTGCCTGCTATCCATTGCTTGCCATCAGGACAACGGTAAACAGGCCCATAAATCAATATGATTCGAGCCAGCCGCCTGAGTTTCAGAAAGATACAAATACGAATTATGCTGAAGCCATTTATTGATCATGACAGCCCGAATTTATACACTCAGCCAGTAGAGCACACGCCCACACATTAGCATAATCAGTCAGGGATGACCCACCACATCTGCATAAGCATACGCCTTGTTATTCTCATTTAACAAAGGTCTGTTATCTACCCCTTCTGAGATAAGGTGTCCAGCTGCATGTGAGAACCAAGGTTTGTTATTACAGGGATCTGCCTGTTGTCTCTTCTCTTTGCTCCGTTCCCACAGCAGTCCTGCACCTGCATTCCCACACAATGGGAATTATATTAAAGGAGTGGTTTGTGGCCATTTGAGCTAGATTTCTAGCTCAGACATGGGGGAGAGGTGAACATTCCAGGGACAGGCCACATAATAGCAACAATAGATAAGTTAATATAATTTCATTGGAGCATCAAGAGCCTTATGTCTAGAAGCACAGCTTGTTTTTTCCCCTTGCTGCTTCTGTCGCTTCAGCTTTGCCCACTGCTATCTTCCCCTGCTGCTGTTTTGGCAGCTGCTGCTTTCACTGCTTCGCCGCTGCTTGACCCCTTCCCCATCTTTGTTAAGGTTATAATATCTCTGTAGTAGTTTAGTTCTCCTTATACTGTTATATTTGAACTATAAGAAATACAACTTCACTTTTCTCTGACTTTCCAAAAAACATCCATGGTGCGGTGAGTTTACCAGGGGAGGGATCCACCCTAATCCGGGACACAACCTCATAATTTCCTGCCTGTATAACCAACAAGGGTTAGTTATCAGAGGGCTGCACTACAGTAGGTAGCCTTCTGGTAACATCCCTGACCCGGGGCCTAGGGAGTCAGCAGACTTCCCTGTGGGAGGGGTCTGGCCGGCATATGGGGCCCTTCAGAAGGGAATCATAGAATCAGTCAAAGTTAGAAGGGACCACAAGGATCATCTAGTTCCAACCCCCCTGCCATGGGCAGGGACACCCTACTCTAGAGCAGGCTGCCCACAGCCTCAGCCAGCCCGGCCTTAAACACCTCCAGGGACAGGGCCTCAACCACCTCCCTGGGCAACCCATTCCAGGGTCTCACCACTGTCATGGTGAAGAACTTCCTCCTCATGTCCAGTGTGAACCTACCCATCTCCAGCTTCGCTCCATTCCCCCAGTCCTGTCACTACCTGATAGCCTAAAAAGTCCCTCCCCAGTTTTTTTGTAGGCCCCCTTCAGATACTGAAAGGCCACAATAAGGTCACCTCAGAGCCTCCTCTTCTCCAGACTGAGCAGCCCCAACTCTTTCAGTTCAGTTTGTCCTCATAGGAGGGGTGCTCCAGCCCTCTGATCATCCTCGTGGCCCTTCTCTGGACATGCTCCAGCACGTCCACATCCTTCTTGAAATGGAGGCTCCAGAACTGGATGCAGTACTCCAGGTGGGGTCTCACCAGAATGGAGTAGAGGGGGAGAATCACCTCTCTTGACCTGCTGGCCCCATTTCTCATGCAGCCCAGGATCTGGTTGGCCCTCCAGGCTGCAACCAGATAACAATTACCCTCCTCTTTTTCTTTTGGGTACTAGTTCTGATGCGAGGAGGCAACTGATTTACTTTAGTCAACCCCCTAGATGGTGATGCTTCTGCCTCCAAAACCACCTCCCCCTCAACCTCTAGTGCCCTATATCTGTTGTGCAAGGGCAACTGAGGAGGTGAGGAGGGTTGGAAGGAGTTTCCCTTGCCCCTTCTGACATGCACCTGTGTCCATTCTCCCTTGTTTCTTGGTTCACCTCTGTAGGAATTCAAAGTGAAGAAGGGTAATAACAAGCGGATGCTGACCTTGGTTCCCACCAGCTGCTGGCTACCTTATTTGAGAAAGGACAGATAATGGACACCCCGTTAATGAGAAAAACAAGGCGTGGTTTATGCTGATGGAGTGGGTTGTCCTTGACTAATTGTGCTAATGTGTAGGCGTGTGCCTTATGCACTGAGGGATATGCTGAGAGCTGAAATGATCAATAAAGGTCTCTGGCATAATTTACATTGAATCGTCTGGAGTCCATATGGCCTTGCCTTTGATCACACTGATCTGTGGAGCTTTGACCACATTCCCGCGGCAAGCTAATCAGGTGTTTTGCAACACCTGGTGCCCGAACAGTAGGACTTGACCTTCCTCTAAAACCTGTTAGTTCTCCTGGTGAGGATGTGTGAACAGCAGAAGAGAGAGAAGGGAAGCGGGAAGCTGACCGAAGTGGTTTCTGCCCTGGAGACCGGTTGAAGATGTGCACACAAGAGTTTGGGGAACCTCACCCTGATCGTGTGAGTGGTCGGGGGCAAGATGGGGTCCATG